>NW_017729022.1:7031636-7041721 GCF_001723915.1 Gavialis gangeticus
TTATTTAACTTGCTATGTTGAGGGATAATCGATATAATATGATATAGACTATATGTAAATTTAGAGATTTAAATCAATCTGGCTTTTACCTTGCACCAGATGCTAAGGAAACCAAACTTGGCTTTAAGGATAGGCTTAAAAGCAAATGAAATCTCATTTAGGTATATTTTCCTTTATCCTAGGAATAAGTTTAAGTGATCTAATTTGAGCAACATTTTATGTTGTCATATTATGTGTTCCCTCTTCAGAGTATGAAAAACCTACAACTGGCAACAATGGTAAAAAATGTTTTATTAGATATTTTAAGGGGCTTGAATAAAGTTATTTCTTTATGTGGTTGGTTAGATTTGTTTTTATCATAGTAAACTTCCCCATACCCTGGACCTCTGAGGCACCTGTCCAACCTATGCTAGAGGTCTGTTTGGCTTATATTTGTGGTGTCAAACATACAATCTGTGTGTTGGATCCATTCTATCTGACCTGCTAGTAGTTCAGTGAGCTACCAGGAGTTAATGGTGGGGTCAATGGGCCTGTTGCAGAATTTGGGCTCCTTGGGCACCAATGGATATATCCCAAACATCTCTTCTAAAGTTCATTGACTTTCTTTCAATTTTCACAAGCTCTTAAATGTTTTAGTGAATATTCATGAAATATGCTTCTTGAGGTTCCTAAACTGAAAAGCAAGTAACCTCATGTAGCATTTTTACAGTCTAGGAAGCTGCATAAAAGTTAGCTGTTTTGTGTCTCAAACCCAGGAACATGGACTCAGGAGAGGTCCTCCTTTAAGTATCTGTCTAATTATCATATAAACAGCAATGATGGGCAAAACATATATTTTACTAATTTTTCCACATAGTTTATTGAATATCTGTAAGAGATGTTTATCTAATCCATCATCATGGTACTGACTGGTTTGGTAACTACCTGCTGATCTCCCTCATAAACAATTCTGGCCAGATCATGTGGTGTCGCAGCTTTGTGTCAAACTATGCGCGCGATATCATCTGAAAGCTTGTTTAACCAGCGCAGGGTAGATCATCTTACATCAAGGCTCGGTGACTGGTGCTGGTGCCTCCTGGGCAAAGGTGACCCAAGCAGGATGCAGGGCCCGGGGCAAATCAGCCCATGCGGGGCCCCTCCCCCACTCCAGACCCAGACCTGCAGAAGCTGCCAGCACCACTGGTGGCAGGGGTAGTGAGCAGCTGGACGCAGAGCCATCACTCCACCCAGCTCCAGACCACCGCTGCTCCGCTCAGCTATGCAGGGCCTCCCAAAGCGGGGGCCTGGGGCGGTCACCCTGATTCGCACCCCTGCCCCAGGGACGGCCCTGCTCCTGAGTCTGGGGGGGTACGCAGGGTCCCCCCATGGCCAATTGCCCAGCCAGTGGGTGTGGGGGTGTCTGCTGCCAAGCACACAGGCCCCCCCCCTTGCTTCTCTGGGATGCTCCATCCGCCCCATCATCTCAGCGTTCATGAGCCATACCTAGTACTTTGACGTATATAGAAAAAGCATATAAAGCTGTGTCTATAGCCAAATCATTGATTCTCTGAATCAGAATCAAATCTTCAGATCTGGATTCAGCCGAATTGAACTGGGACAGTGATCTGAATCAGCTAATCAAATCACTGTTCCCCAGATCATAATGAATCCAAATTGAACACGGCCTACTTCCCACACCCCTAATAGTTGTCCGCGTTGTCTCAGCATTTTTATCAGGTTATCAAGAAAATGGTGATATGGCCAAGGTAGGTCTGCACTTTGGGCATGATTTTGGTTACTTGGAGTTCTGGCAGCCCAGAATAAGTGAAGCAACCCTTCTGTGTAGAGCTATCAGTTCTGCACAAACAGAACTAGGGTCAGGCAAGGAAAAGCCGAGTTCTGTGCCTTTCAGCCCCATTTAGTTCTGGTCCTCCCTTTTCTCAAGAAGTTCATTGGAAACAACTATGTCTCTAGGAATGGAGGAAGTGTTTGCACTAGCAGTTTATCTCAGTGATTCTGCTATGGGACACATCAGAAATTGAGAGATTAGTGCTTGTATATGTTGAGGATTAGTTGCTAAACTATCTAAAAATGCTTCACTGTACCAAGGTTGAAATGTCATAGTTATATGGCAAAGCAGTTACTAATTCAAACATTAAAACGTTTCCTTTACCTCAAATGATTTTGCTTGCTATTATTCCACCAAACAGATCACAGGAAAGATTGAAAACATGAACATTTAGATATGGTAAATCCAAGCTGTATTTTAAATATAGCAGCACAAAAAACCCTTATGGTTTGAAATATTTGCAGCATGAAAAATGTTTAACTCCACTCATACTTCCTTTACCTGTTCTAAAGCCAAAATAAGTGGTGTACATTTAGATATACATTAATAATTCTAGAGGGGAACTGAAAATGAAGCTGGGCTTTGTTAACACTGTTTACTATGGAGCTGTAAGAAAGTGGCTGTGGGATATAAATCAGAACCAGTTTTGATTTCCCTTTATTTATGCACTTAGAACTGTTAGGGAGTGGAAATGGTGTATAAATTCCTTTTGTAATTCTCATTAGAAAAAAAAATTCAGTTAAGTATTTCTTATTAAATCACTTCCTGATTTTTAATTTTTGTTTGCCAAATTGTATGTGTGTGTGTTTAAATGAGGTCTGTAGTTTTTTGGGATTATGCTGATGTACATTGGGGCAAATCCTCCCTTTGCACAAGCACATATAGTACAGAGAAACAAAATACATCTGGTTTGTCCTTGAAAGACAAAACAGGATTTGTAAACCTTATATTGGGGTGTAAGGGTTTTGTAACTCTTTGTATCAAGGACATATACTTCATAGGCTTCCATCTGTATTGCTAGAACAATTATCAATGGCTCTGTGACTATGATGGCCAAAAGCCAAGCCTGCAGCAGCTTTAGAGCCACCAAGCACCTCCGAACATGTGTATGTGTAGAGATTCCTTACTCTCTGCAGGACGTGGGGAAAAGTGGCAGCTTAGAGAGGCCTAGAGAGGCACAAATAGTCAGTGACAGCCTGCTTCATATTTCACAATACCACTTTTATGAACTTTTCTCCTTGAGACTGCTACGAGGGAGAAGACCTGGCACAATATGGCCAGATACACACATTACACTTTTACCAGTGTAAGTGATTGGAAATGAATCTATACCTGTAACAGAACAAAAGTTCAGCTCACATAGACTGCTTTAAAAATGGCAGAACCTGGTCTAAGATTAATCGGTTTAGGTTAGGTGAATAGAACTTCTGTACCACATCCCCTTTTGATTCAAGTTAGATTGCTGTCTGCCAACATCCTAGGTGCCTTTGTGGCCCCTCCACTCTACCCACCTTGTAGGGAGGTGCACTAGCACTTGGCCTACGCTCAGCTGCTACAGCTGAGTGCCCAGAGGGCCCCAGTCCTGAGCGCTCATAGAACTGAGTCAACACAGACCCTTTCTGCAGCCCCACCTCCTGCCTCTGGCCATCTGTTAGCCACAGGCAGGCAACACAGGGGAAAAGGGAGGTGTCTATGTCCCTGCACAAAGCCTGTCATGAAACACCCATGATATAAACGCATACCTGACACTGAACCCAAGAGAAACCCTGTGAAGCAGGTACAGTCCCACAGAGCCCGATCCTGCTTCCATATATCCACCAAGAGACCTACATGCTCTGTGAATGTGTGCAGCCCCATGGAGCCCAACCAGGCTGCCAGGCACAGGTGAGCATTCCCTCATCCCCCTGCCACATCATCTGTCAGCTGCAGGCAGGTGTTGTGGTGGGGTGGGGAATATTCACCTGTGCCCAGGAGCCCAGTCCATCTCCAGAGGGCTTCACCCACTCATGGTGGCATGGAGGTCCCTTGGTGGATATGTGGGAGCCAGATATGCGGTTTATGGGGCTGTGCCCAATCACAGGGGTTCTCCTAGGCCCGGTGTCAGGTGTGTGTGTACATCATGGGATGCTTCGTGACGGGGTTTGTGCAGGGACACAGATGCCTCCATCAGAGGCATCCCTACTCTGTGCTGCCTGCCCCACCCTGTACTGCCTGCCTGCAGCTGACGTGCCTGTGGCTGACAGATGACTTTGCAGGAGGCGGGGGAACTCTCACCTGTGCTTGACAGTCAATCCAGAGTGGCTTGGGCACTAGACTGTGCTTGGAGTCTCTGGTAGCCCAGAGGTCCTGCAGGACCTGCTGGGAGGCAAGCAGGAGCCTGCCTGCTCCACGCCATCAAAGGGTGAATGTGTTCTATTCGCTACCGAACTAACCTAGGCCTCTTGCAGAAAACCATGTAACTTTGATCTATTCTACCTTGCGCTTTTTGAACTGACATACTTACTGTTTTTTTCCTTTGCTTCCAAATACAGATTACCAGGTATGGTTTTTGCCCTAATACTTTCTTGATAAAAAGCCAAATAGTCATTCTTGCGTTGAAGTTGGAGTGAATTCTGTGGAGTGAATTTTTGGGCTCCTATACATGAGCAGGGAGCCTGCTCCAACGTGCTGGAAATCCAGTGCGTTTTAGCAGACTCAGTTAATCGAGCTTTTTGGAGCATGGAAATTGACGTGCTCCAGCAGCCTTCCTCGTCATGTGTATCAGCGTCCCTGTGCGTCTCTGTGCTGAAGAAATGGCGGTGGGGCACTTTGAAATAAAACACATCCGATGAGCGTTAGTTCAAAGTTCCCTGCTGCCATTTTTTCAGGGCGGCGATATGGATACACATGATGTGCGGGCACTTTTAATTAGCACAGCTTGCTAATTAAAGCCCCTGGCTCCATGTCCCAGAGCACATGTTAAAATGCCCTTTATGGCTGAGTTTTGAACTGTTGATGCTGCAGAGTTTTACTAGAAAACTGAAATAGAAGCCTAGGTTTAATGGCATGAACACGTTCTGTTATAGTACCTTATCTAAGTTATGTGCCTATTTATACTGTGCTCGACTTTAAACTTTAATTCTGAATTAATTGGAAACAGGTGAATTTCATGTTTTCATCAGACTTCTCTGGCCTTAAGCCAAAATGCTGAGGTTATTGTTGCTAAAGCAGCATTGTAAATTGGTGCCATTAAATTCCTGGAAAGTAGAATGCAGCAGTTCAAATAACATAAAATACTAAAATATTTGAAACAGCTACAGTGAACTATTAATAGCTGTCATTGTTCAAGGCCTTTTGGGATACTTTGACTAGAATTTGAGGCACACTGTTGATGATTAAGTATCATCTTAGTCATACAAGAAGAGGGAGGTTTATGTGTGTTTGTTACCAGGACATCCTGCTTCTATTTAATTTTCTGTAGTTTTATAGTACATTTTGCCATTATAACACTTAAGCTTCTTCTGTCATTGCCAAGAAGGGGTGTTTATACCAGTGCTGCAGAAGGAATTCAATCATATTTATATGTAAACATTCAAACTGTGGAACTGACGTGGTTTATTATGACTAGCTGCCACACTGCTGTTTTCCATTGTATTGATAATGTACTCCTATATATTATCAGAGCTGCCACAACTGAGGATGATATGGATTATACTTTACTACAATGTGGTAATAGCCTGAGATTATTATTTTTTTTGCCTGCTGAAATAAATGTATTCATTACTGTACTGAAATAAATGTATTACGAGGCTCTGAAGAGCAGCACTGCAAACATAAACACCAAGCCAGGTTTTGTGACTTCATTGTACTCAAATGTTTCTTTTCTCTTCTCTGTAGTGAAGTACTGATATCTCCCTTCCCTGTCAACTTTTTTGCCTTGTGTCAGAATTCCATTTTAATGCTATTAAGCATGGGCTCTGCAAAGAACAGAATTGTATCTGATCTTTTGCAGGGGAAAGCCTCCTGACTGCATAGTCACAGCTTGTTCCAAGAAGCACTTCCTGTCTGAAGCAGATGTGCAATTTTATTTTCAGTTATATGCCATCCATTTCTGCCCTCTTCACAGAGCCACAAACTAATAATCATCCAGACTCAAAATGTAAGAGATATCATTGTCCACCAGGTGCTGTCCCTTTCAAAGAAAAAATGAAGGTACATATCTGCCCAACTTCTCTCCATCCTGCTCCCCACTTATCCGAGGAAAAAGACACCCATATTTGGATTGTTGTAAGCCACTCACTCCTACTTGATAGTCAAATGTTAAGTGACCTTTCCCCAGTGATACTGTAAAACCAAATCATTTTAAAATCAATCTATATTTGTTCTATTTGAGCTGAACCAAAAAACCCTTGGTTTTAAGACTCAATCTTTTACAGTGTCCACAAGAAGGGGAGGAAGAAATATATTTATTTTTCTAGTAGGCTTCCTAGTCAGCTGGTATGAGCAGCCAGCAGGGTGGAAAGCTGGGCAGACCCTGGCTAGGGTCCCCATCCTGGTGGGAGAGAGGGGAGACAGAGGAGTTTAATTCCCCCTCCCTGCCTCACCTTCATCCGAGGCTGCTGCCGGGGTGGGCTCTGGCAGTGTCCGCTAGAATGGCGAGCAGAGGGGAAAGGCAGGCAGACCTGTGCTGGGGTCCTGTGTGGGTGGGAGAGGGGAGGCAAGCAGGGTTAATCCTCCTCCTTCCCTCTGAGCCTGCCAGTTTCTGATCACTTAAACTGGTTTATGTGTAACTTCTGTCCCTAGCCCTGCAGACTAAATAAGCCTAGTTCCCTCAGCATCTCCTTGTAAATTATGTGCCCCAGCTCCCACACCATTTTGTTTCCCTTTGCTGGACTCTCTCCAACTTGTCCACATCCTTTCTGTAGTGGGGGCCCCAAAACTGAACAAAGGTACTATGGCCTCACCAGCCCAGGATAGAGGGGAATAATTACTTCCTTTGATCTGCTGTCAGTGTTCCTACTAATGCAGCCCTCAGTATGCTTCTTGGCAACAAGGGCATACTGTTGTCTCAAATACAGCTTATTTTCCACTGTCACCCCCAGTTCCTTTTCTGCAGAGCTGTTGCTTAGCCAGTTGGTCCCAAGCCTGCAGCAATGCGTGGGATTCTTCTGTCCTAAGTGCAGGGCTTTGCACTTGTCCTTCTTAAACCTTATGAGTTTTCTTTTGGTGCAATCCTCCCATTTGTGTAGGGCACTCTGAATCCTAGCCCTACCCTCCAGTGTATCTACTACACCCACCTGGCTTGGTGTCATCTGCAAACTTGCTGAGGGCACACTCCATTCCAATTTCCAGATCATTAATGAAGATATTGAATAAAACCAGCCCCAGGACTGACCCCAGGGGTACTCCACTTGATACTAGCTGCCAACTAGACCTCAATCCATTGATCACTGCCCATTGAGCCCAAAGATCCAGCCAGCTTACTATTTATCTTTCAGTCCATTCATCCAACACATACTTCCTTATCTTGCTTGCTGTATACGACATGTACAGACATCTGTTCTCCCAGGAGAAACTCTTCCGAGAATGATTTAACCCTGGTTTTTCCCAGGTTATTTTTCTCCTGGAACAACCACTTTTACTTTGGAAGAAAAAATGTGATCATCTGTACCCTCATGGTTTATCGTGGATAATCAGCAACTCTCCCAGGAGAAACAGAGGCCTTTGTGTCTTGATGAGTGACCACTACGTTTTCAATAGTCAAACTATAAATAACCACGTGTCTTTAAGGAATTGGACTAATTCAGGTGCTTAATAAGTTTAGTTCAGCTTTTGAGAGAATAGTACAGGAATGGCACTAAAAGGACTATGCTGTATAGGGAAGCAAAAGACTAAAGGCCTTGTTAGAAATTGTACTATGAGCTGCTCCAACATTGATCACTAGCTGAAGTTTGGAACAGTTGAACCTTAAGGCTAAAATATTTTGACTGTCCCCCAGCTGCACAGCTGTGACTTGCCACCAGAGGGCTGGTGAACAGGACCCTGACTTGGACCCTGCTCTACAGGGAGGTATAGAGAGATGGGTCTGAGGGGTGTAGGAACATGAAGCTGGGAGGCAGAGGGTTAATGGGAGGGGGTTGGGTACTGAAATGGGAGGTGGAAAGGATATGGGGGCTGGGGGAAAGACAGTGAAATAAAGGAAGTTAGCCAGTAAAACATAAAAGAAAACAAACAAACAAAAATTTAAAAAGAAAGAGGAAGTAAATTAAAGATTGGGATTGCAGGCTACAGGGAGGGTGGCGCTTCCTATACTTTCTGGGTGGCTGGAAGGTGAGAGCAGTGAGGGAAGGTGTTTTTGGGGAGCTACTGCCCTGACCCCAAAAGGAAGCCCCAGTTCATGGGGACCCAATCCAGACCCTTACCTTGTTTCCCCCACCACGACTTCTAGACCCCACTCCTGGACCTGTCTGTACCCTGTGACCTGGCTAGCTGGCATGTACTTTGTAGACTGTTTGAACAGCGTTGCTTCCCTGGGGTTGAAAAATAACACCCTTGGGGGGCAGGAGGAGTAGTTGACTTCATGCCAGAACCACCCCCTGGGTAACAGAGTTCAGGGTTGGTGGGGAAATCTGTACACACAGAACAGGATACTAGGGGATGGGACACTATCCTGGGATGCTGAAGGACTGCATCTGTGGGGAGTGGCCATACATTAATGGAACACGAGCTGAGTAACATGGACCACAGTTAAACCTGCCCTGTAGTGGCATAAGCCTACAGTGTGTTTAAAACTAGTTTTAGGTGTTAGTGTGGGGACAATTCAGGGGTAAAGAGCTCCAGGAGTCACCTAAAATTAATGTATAGCAAGATCCTAATGGAAGAAGTACAAAGGGGTGTTTCATATTGTTTAGTGCCGAAAATCAGTCAAAATATTAATAATTGTTTTTAATTGTGATTAATAATCACTAGTTCAGCTATGTGATTTGGACTATTTTAGTCATATGGGGTTTTTTTCCATGTCTGTGGGGACACCACAGTTAAAGACAACTAATGGAATTGCTGCTAGTGATGATGACTATTTTATTATTAAAGAAGTTCTAATAGCCTCTTCTTTTCATAATTTGTAGACAAAGAAAACAAATCTGGCTATATTTAAAATTAGCCATTGTTGTCCTTTCATTGGCTTAGCTCCTTTGATGTACTAAGAACATTGGCTTTAATCATACCTTTAGCTTGTATATCCGCCAGTCATGTTAATGTGAATGTAGCATTGTTTTAATGACCCTTAATTGCCATTTATTCTTATATTGGCAAATTCTTGGAGCATGTTGAAAGTTAGAGTTTACATTTATATTTTATGTGGCCTGTTTTCTGTGAGCTCCCTTTACTTTCATCAGGATTACATAGGAGTTGAAAGTTTTTTGAAACAAGTCCAAATTAGCTACCATACATTTTAATATGAGTCCTCAAGCTATCAGATGCTTTCTTAAACAATATTTCCTAATGATTTCTTACATTTCAAGATTTTAAAGAAGTCATTGTCCTTTATTCTTGACAGCTTTTAGAGAAATCATTCTTATCTAGGACGTTGCTTAAACAGTGCCTGCTAATAAAGTCCCCAACTCCTAGAAATAGTTTTTATATTTAAATGGCCTCTTACATTAGTAAGCATTTGTAGTGTCTGTTTTTTCTATAATGGATAAATTCCACTTACTTTCCATTTAACAAGCATATCAGAAAGATTTTATTTGCATGAAGTTTTGCATGAAGATGTACACCAGGGGTAGGCAACCCTCAGCAACATGCCGGTGCGTGACACGTAAAGTAATTTTGTTTGGCATGTGTGCTTTGGGGAAGGGGCTGGGACTGCACTGCAACAACAAGGATTAGGCCCCTCATGGCTCTCCTGCTCTCCAGACTTGGCACGCCACATCTTACAAGTTGTGGTTGCAGGTGTTTTCAGCACTCTGCCCAAAAACATTCCCAACCCCTGATATACAATCTTACAATAACATATTTCAGAAGAGCATGTCATCAAAAGCATTTAAAGAAGAATCAGTTAGACCAGGGGTTTCCAACCTTTTTGTATGTGGGGCTGGATCATGAACTTTTTATCACCCAGTGGGCCGGCCAAAGGACCCCCCCATTAGAGACCCCCTCATTAGAAAGCTGCTGAGGGGCTGGAGGAGGGACAACAGTGTTTACTTTTGTTTCCTCTCGCACCACCTTGGGCCTCGGAAAAAGGAGACATGAGTTTGATGAAAAAGGCATTTTCTTA
>NW_017729022.1:7046721-7052366 GCF_001723915.1 Gavialis gangeticus
CCATTAGAGACCCCCTCATTAGAAAGCTGCTGAGGGGCTGGAGGAGGGACAACAGTGTTTACTTTTGTTTCCTCTCGCACCACCTTGGGCCTCGGAAAAAGGAGACATGAGTTTGATGAAAAAGGCATTTTCTTAGTCAGTATTAATATTTGAGGTGTCATAAAAGAAAATGCTTAGTGTAAGAAAATCTGTAGCATCTTTTGAGTGGGGTTAAACTAGCAACTTTTTTTCTTCCAAAAAACAAAGTGTAGAGAATGCAGAAAGTGGCCAGGTTTATAATATGGTGGGGTGGCTTCGATAACACATTCCTACATTCCTCTCTTCTGAAGTTTGTTTTCTTGAGATAAAGATCTTATCTACACCTAACCTATCTTGTACAAGGAGTATCTTGTTCTTAGAGGATACATGTTTTTTGACTGTTGACCAAACATTTCCAAACATTTACCATCTGTAGTACCTTTACAATATATCTATTCAATATTTTATAGATAGCCCAAATCCCAGTGACTAGTATTTGCATACCATTTGAAAACATCCCATAAAAGAAAAGAAAATAGATAATTAAAGCATGATACTAGTTAGAAAACCTGCCTTTTAGGTTTTGTATAAGCACATTTTTGTATTTTCTGGCTTGTGGTTTATCTCTTTTGACATCTGAGACTCATTTGTGGGGGACAGAAAGCAGAATCCTCTTAGGGTATTTTATTACCAGAACATCTCATTTAATGAAATAAACAGCCAAAACAAAAACAACACAAGCATATGTTACATCACCCTGTATTAAAGTTATGAAAAAAACCTGTAGTTGAATCATAAAATTTGATAAATGTGCAGAAAAATGCATAATGATATCGCATTACAAAGATAAATGATACTAATTATATTAATAACATTTTTGTGACTCCACCCTACATTTGTAGTTCTTGTGGGGTGAAGGGAAGGATTACTTTATGTATTGCTTTGGCTTTGTACTGTATGGAATATCTTTTCTGTCAGATTCCTATGTAGCCAGAACATGTTGCTTTTGAGGTTTTTATGCCATAGACAGCTGGATATATTTATGACCAGAGAGGTTTCTAAATAACCTCTGAATGTGCAATTGTTAAATAAATTTTTCATCTTTCCAAGAGTTTATTTCAAACCTAGCTTTATACTTTCTTTTTAATTAAAGGGTGAACATCAGCAGACCATTGCTAGGTCAATAGGCCTTCATTTAGGCTTGAGTGTAGGACTTAACTTCATTGAATCTAATGAAACACTGCCACTAGATGACTAACATTTAACTGATAAAATAAAAAGAAATTCAGTTGGATAAAGCTGCTGGGCATTAAATTGTAACTCAAGATTTTGATACGAGTTATTTAAGTTATTTGCCACAGTTCTCTACTTCCACAGCTGTAATGTTATAATCTTGAGATACTTCTTACTTTATCCTAAATTTAGTCATAAAATTAAAGTTCAGAACATGTTGAACCTCTGCATTATAACAGAGGTAATTCAATTTCTGTGAAAGTTGTTTTGAATTCACTATTATTTTGTACAGAACATTAAGGTTACTTGGAAGGGATTTATTTCTACAAAAAAGACTTAATTTAATAGAGAAAGTTTCCCAAATAAGTCCCTATTTTTTTGTGTCTATTTTAAAGTGATATACTATATATGGGATACATACACTTACAAGGGAAAAAGTGGGTCTGGATCCTTGACCTCACTTCTGTCTGCAGCACAAAGAATTTGAAGAGTTGCCATGAAGGGACAGCTCCACCTTTCCCTGATATAGAGGAACCCTTCTGTGGCATAAAACCAGCACAGTTTCCACTCCCCTGCCCCCCCACTTCTATATTACCTACTTCTTTCTCAGAAAAGCAAGTGTAATGAGCTGGCTGACTGCATTTGTGTTTGTGGCTGGAAACAGATGTCACTTTTGTGCTGTCATGAGCATTTTTATGGCAGCACAAAGACCAAGCAAACAGGCATCACAGTGCTCAAAATCTGTGGATATGATAGTGGTGGTAAAAATTTGTGCTGCTATTTTGCGGCTAATGTCTGTTTGCTTTATGGTGGGAGATTCTGGGCAGTCCACAGATGCCCATGCTCTCCAGCTGCCCCAGGCCTCAGAAGCAGGAGCTTCAGGGGCCTGATCCTGTGTGCTTTGGGAATTCCCATTCCAGGGGCATGAAGGATCAGGTCCCTGAAACCCTGGGAGTGCCTGCCTGGATCCCCCCATTTGCAGAGGCACACTGGCAGGAGATTTTCTTTGGCTGCAAATCATGTGGCTGTTCCCCAGCTCCAGATACATCTCTGGAAATGGGGGAAATCCAGGTGTTTTGCTTGCAGACACATTCCCTGGGAAGTCCCTGGCCAGGGTTCCCCATGCATGCATGTTCTACTACTGTACCCTAACTCAGGGCGCACATCTGAAAATAGGGAAAGCAGGTTTTCCCATTTGCAATGGTGTGCCCCAAGTCAGATTCCCCAGTGCAGAGATATGTGCTGAGGAATCTGACTTGGGTGCATCACTGCAAATGGGGAAACCCAAGATTTCCCTGCTTGCAGAGGCAGGCCCCAAGTGCTGCCTACCTGGATCAGATCCCAAATGCTCCTAAGAAGGGCAGGGGCATCACTTTGCAGGACAGTGGGCAATGGCTGTTTCGCCCAATGAATTGGTTGGATCAGTGGTTCTAGGACACACCCTGGTATAGCTGAACCACTTCATTTGGCATCATCTGATTATACCCTGTCTTTCTTATAGCAGCTAGCATTTACCCATTAGAAATCTATGAAGTTTAGCTGTTCAACTGCTGTGGAGCCCATGTAGCAGGATGGAGAAGGTGCCGCACTGCCTACACAGCAGGGAAATCCAGGGGGCCTGTGTGGAGGGTGGACCCTGGTCTCTCAGGAGTTGGACAGTCCTGGAATAGCTTGTAGGTTGTTGTGTATTACAATGGGGGCTTTCTTCATCCACAATTCCTTGCATGTTTCGAGCAGGTGGAAATGCGGTACAAGAGCCATTGTACTCAGTAATGTTAAAGACAGAAGCCAGTGTGTTTCAACTAGAAAGAGCTGTAAAGTGTCTACAAAATATCTATGACTGGAAGATTCATTCCAGAAGCCACTGTACTGCAGCCCCCTCCGGAGGGTGTAGGGATAATTGATTTTTAAGTGTTTTATTTATAGTCTTTCAGGCCTTTAAAATTATTTTATTAATGTTATCACGATGCTGCAGCAAAAAGAACATGTTTTATTTCTGTCTTCTGAAGCTTCAAGAAGGACTATAAATACAAGAATGCATTACATTTAAATGTCTTTTGCTGTCTTCTCTTGATCACTTTGGAAAATATGTTTAAATGGCTTTGAGGTAATTTATTTAATATTGTTTAGTCATTCACTTAAAGAATATTTACACAATTACCACAGGGAAAAGCTCTATATAAATCATTGCTTTGTTGCTGTGCGTATATTTAGTAGAACTAAACAAGTGAAATAAGGTGACATCTCAATAACTGCTCAATGGGCCATAGATTTACTGGTCTTTTGTTTTTAGCATCTTTTGATCAAACTTAGATCTGAGAGGTGTAAAAACAAATTAAATCCCTAACTGGAAACAGTTGTCCATTATTTCATATTGAGGTGAAAATGAGTCCTGTAATAATTGTTGTCATTTTATATACCAATATTGCTTTAGCCTTTCAATTTGTCATATAATTAGTCTGGCTGAATGATAGAAATCAAAGACTGTACACTTTAACCAACCATACCTTATTTTCATTTATAAATTGTGTTGTGCATAAGTTTTAGTAGCAGTGAATGGTTTATAACTGACAGGGCTGGAGGGTAAGCTCCTTTATTGTGCACAACAGTACTTTATGGCAATGGCAACACAAGATTGTCCAAGCCACTCTACCATTCTCTTGACCAAGATGGTTTTCCTTTAAACATGAGAGGATAATTTAGTTTTTCTGAGCAGGGAGTTGCTAGCCCCTTTAATGACACAGTATACAAGAATGCTGACTACCAAAGTGATTTTTGTGATGTGGATACTTGCTGATGTAAAGCTGAATTCAGACACACTACTTCAGTTCTCACGTGCTATCGTCAAACCACCTTCAGATAAAAACAGTTGGGCTCTGTTATATAATAGTTACTGGGTTCCGTAAATATCAAACCCTGCTGCATTGGTATTTAATCATTTGTACTCCTGACGTGTCTTGTGTGACTGGTTACAAAATTGTTTCCTTTACTTCTGAGTGTCATGCCTACTTTTGATATAGTGTAATTCTAATGGGAGTCACGGTTGCAAAGACCCCAGAAAAGGCAACTGTAATTTTTACTGTCACTTCAGTGTAGCCAGGATTTTATCCTCAATATTTAGAATTGTCAGAAATGCACACTTTTGTTTTCACAATTTGTACAACTCTTTTGCTGGTTTGTTAGTTCATGTGGTTACGCTTCTCTTTGAATTTTCTTGATCTTCCCACTACCTTATCTTGGGAAGAGTGAATTCCTTGTTGTTTATCCTGCAGAGTTTTCTGTTCCTACTTTTGCTTCTCCACCAAAGGGACTCTTCAGCCTCTGTTTTTATATTTTGTAAAGAAGAATACTAAGTTGCTCTTGTTTTGACTACATGTGGCTGCACTGTGTGGAAAGTGTATGCCTTTAACAGCCACTCAAGATTTCACGAGATTTGGAGAGCAGTCTAGAACATTATGGTTTCCTGGATATGAGCTGCCTGGTAAGGAGATACACATAAATCATTAGTTTCTTGAGTCTTTGGCTTAGAGTAGGTAAGTCTAGCAGTATTGAGGCACCTTGCAGCAAGTGTGTTTACCCAGAATATATTGACTGTGTTGCCAGATTGACATCCATGTATTTGAATGATGTCCATATATTTAATTTCTGCAATTCTTGTATGTTTTCATTTACATTGAAATGGATATTGAAAGATATTCAAAAGTGTAAACCAGAACAGAATATCGTGAAACTTTAACACAGCTTCAGCACCTGGCCTTGTTAGCCTGAAAACAGTATTGGTGAAAACGGATGGCTAACATTAAGGGTCATTTTTTTGCTCAGAAATGGATTAGACTCCCATAGAATTCTATTCTTGGTTGGCTTCTGATTTAAATTAGGTCACAATATTCACACAAGTTATTTACCAGCAGACAGCTCTTGACCCTTTTACTCCCCAGGGTGAACCCATGTGCTTTCTTATCAGAATTGAAGTGTTGTGCAATTTACCCTTAAGGCTAAGATACTGTAGCTACCTCGAGGATGTGCAATATTTTGATAGGTTGTTCATTGTCTTAATCAGTGGCATTCTGAGGGTGACAACTTGTACATGAATACTGCGTCTTGATCATGCCTGTATTTGGGACTACACTGTGCTACAGAATGCACTTCCATTTTGCAGAATGGTGATCATGACAGAATATTTCTACATACCATTCTGTGATTATTAGATGCAGATCATTAGATGCAGGGGTAGCAGTGGACATAGTCTTCCTGGACTTCTGGAAGGCTTTTGACACTGTCTCTCACCCCGTTCTCATTAAGAAACTGGGGGGCTGTGGTGTAGACACCCACACAGTCAAATGGGTCACCAACTGGCTGGAGGGCCGTACCCAGAGGGTGGTAGTGGATGGGTC
>NW_017729022.1:7052775-7058174 GCF_001723915.1 Gavialis gangeticus
CAACTTCCAAGAGAGGTGGTGCAGGCTCCTACCTAGGGGGTTTTTAAGAGGAGGTTAGATGAACACCTTGCTGGGGTCATTTGACCCCAGTACTCTTTCCTGCCATGGCAGGGGGTCGGACTAGATGATCTTCTCAGGTCCCTTCCGACCCTAGAAACTATGAAACTATAAACTATGAAACTATTGCATCTGATGATCAGCTGAATATCTTCTGTTAGGTGAGAAAATCTGAAGTCTTTCTTTCCAGACTCCTGTCTGTAAATTCCTAGGCAGACTGGTACATTATTGTGCTTAGTAATCAACATGGTATCAATGTATCAGAGAAGCATATTAATTTGTATTATTATAGCTAGGAGAACAGTATAATATCATTTCGTTGTATAAAATGAGAAGGGTCCCTTGGGTCATCAGGTTCAGTTCCCTGGTGACTTTGGTAGCCATATCATATCATCGTTGTAACAGACTCATCGCACTCCATTTTAAAAGTAAGGAGTTTTTTTATCTCCTGTATTCCTACTAGAAGGCAGTAGAACCTAACTCTTCTGATGTCAAGAAACTTCTTTTCAATTTCTATTCTAAATTCACAACCACTTCATACCCATTTCTTCTTATGCCAGCATTGACCTTTAGTTTAAATAATTCTTCTCTCTTCCTCATGGTTACACCCTATTTACTTACAGAGAACAATCGTATCTCTTCGCAGTCTTTGTTTTGCCAGATTAAACAAGATGGGCTCTTTTAGCTATTTTTTGTAGATTTTGTAGATCATTCTCGTGATCATTCTGGTAGCTCTCCTAGCTACATTTTTTTTCTCATTTGAATTAATCTTTTTTGAACACAAGTAACCAGATTTGTATTTAATATTAGAGATAAGGTCTAATGAGTGGCCTGTAAAAGGGCATTAATATTTCCACATCTCCACTGGAAATAGATTGGATTTGTCTCTTTTAGAGCTGTGTCACACTGGCTTGTATAGTCATGTTGTGGCTGACTTATGTCGAGGTTGTTCTCCTTTTTTATTTCTTATTCATATAAAACTATATTCCTATGTGTGCATGTGTATGAAACAAGATTCTATAGAGTCTGGAATATATGACCTTTGTTCAATTTTTGCTGTAAGGCTTTCAGAAGACGTAGTCATTAAAATGACTATATGCAATTTAAAGTAAAAAATAGTGCAATTGCTTTGATGATTACAACTTAATCTTTGAAACAAGTAATGTTTGTAATCTGCATAACATTAGTAAGAACATCTGCACTATTAGTATGGTGTTAAAATGACTTTTCAATAGAAATATTTGAGAATTAAAGAACACTCACTGCATTTTGCTTTGTTTCTGTAGCCTGTAAAAAAACAAGCAAAAGAGGATAAATGAAAAAATAGTTAAATCCAAATAGAAACAAAACCTCATCATGAAGAAAGATTTTATGCTGGAATGGATCTAGCTTTCCTTAAGGATATACTCTTCCTTTTGCCATTGACAGCTATAGAAAATGTTTTGAATTTTTATCTAAGGAAGCTATAGACATGCTGATATAGTTAAAACTATAACTGTCCAATTAGAACTGCATTGCAAATCAGCCGATGGCTAGGTTGGCATAATAGGGGTGATACTGACATAGAGATTTCATTTCTTAATTTCCTATGCAAATGAGGGAATACATTTACAAATAAAAATGTTGCCTTGGAGCAGTGATACCGAGCACAAACAAGGTTCAGGGCTGGCATTTAATTTCTATGCCAGCTTGCTTTCAAAACCATGGGCTTTTAACTCGCACTCATGGTGCTTTATTTACTCTAAACATATTTTCCTTAAATGTTTTTGCATGATGTGCTGTTTGTGACATGACCTTACCTTACTAAATAGCGAGTTTTACTTTTTATGCTGTTTGAGAGTTATGCATTTAATGTCTAAAAGAGAATGGGGGACAAGGTCACTGTCTGGTGCAAAGATAAAATGTACAGGAGCTTGGTATTTAATAGGAGAATAGATGGTGTTACCATGTGCATTTTCTGCATTTTGTTGGGACTTTCATTAGATAAGGCAATGTGGCAGATATGGCTAGTTCCGTCCAGAGCTATTTTGGCAATACTTCCTTATTACTACTTTTAACATGTCCATGGAGTAGAAGGGAGAGCCTCTTTCCACAGCCACAACTACTTCCTAGGGTAGATTTTTCCACTGTGGAGAATCTGTACAGTGGAAGATGGGTGTACTCAATGTAGCTGCTAGAATTACAACCGAGTAATTGTAAAACAGCACACACCTGGATAGCAAGATTTGGGGATCCCTCAAGCATACTATATATAGCAAGATAAGGCAGAAAAAGAATGACTGGTCCACTTTTCCCTTCCTAAGAACAATAAGGAATAGGGCTGACATCCACTCAAGAAAAATTTCCCCTCCTCATTGGAAGCAAAGAATTGTGAAGGTGGAGGTTATAATTATCTGCTTCCAATTTTTTTTGGTAGATTCATGGTGGGAGGCCCCTTTGAAGCCAGCAGGTATTCTTTCAACTATTAGACCTCTCAAACTTCGTCTAGTGTGAACGTACTATAAGAGACTAACCTTCCCCAACCTGCCTCAGGATAAACCTTAGTTTCAGTAGAACTGGAATAGATTCATAACCTTATTATTTGAAATGACTAACAAGAATTTTTTATTAAATGACTGTTTCAGCATTTAACATCCAGATAATATACGGGCAGTGCTATTGAAGTATTCTTTAATTTGGAAGGACTAAATTCATAATTTATTTTACACAGAATATGGAATAATGCTGAGACATGAAACACACTCTTCACAAATCCCACTAGATGTATTGATACTGATCAGTGTCAATCAAGCAGG
Organism: Gavialis gangeticus; assembly: GCF_001723915.1. Lineage (NCBI taxonomy): Eukaryota > Metazoa > Chordata > Crocodylia > Gavialidae > Gavialis > Gavialis gangeticus. Next base: position 7,055,628 of record NW_017729022.1, read on the forward strand.
TATTCACTATCACTTTGTATAGCTTTAATTCAGTGAACACTTAGAAGTATATGCTTACAGCGGAGGTCAGAGAGCAGAGGGAACACTTTATACAAAGTTACATTATGATATAGCAGATCAGAATGTGTTTAATAATATTGCTGTTATGACAGTAGAAATGCAAGGTACAACTTCAGTGAAAAGAGGCAGGGGATAATTAGCCCATAGTTTTGCCCAGGTGCTATATTAGAAATGAAGTCTGTTAAAAGTATCAGGTTATGAATCTCCATCCTTGGAGGTTTTTAAGACCTGGCTAGACAAATCCTTGGCTGGGATGATCTGGTTGGGTGCAGTTCTGCTTTAAGTAAGGAGTTGGATTAGATGACCTCCAAAGGTCCCTTCCAACCCTAATTTTCTGTCATTCTGTGATTCTAAGTGGTTGGACAGCCACTGGCCAGGGATGATCTAGGCATAGCTAGGCCTATGTTCTGCTCAGGTATTTGGTTTTGGGTACTCTGGCCTTTGCTGGTTCTCCGCACACTGCCCTTTCTGCTACGTGTGTCAAGGTGTTTTTAAGCCACCTTCAGAGGCACTGGGTGTTGGCCACAATCAAGACTGGGGACTTTGGGGTGTGCCAGTGTTCCTGTTGGGACCAAAGCTGGAGGTTCCTGGGTAGAGTGTCTTGACCCTCTGCTTAGGTTCAGATTGATTGCCATATTTGTGGTCAGGGAGGAATTTTACTCCATGGTTAGGTTGGTATGAACTGCTGGGATTTTTGCCTTCCTCTATAGTAGGGGTGTGGTCTTCTACCTGGGATCTCTTGAGCATATACTGACAACATTCCATAGAAGAAGGGCATTGGATGCTGTTGTTCCCCTGCTTTGCCTGTGGCAGACTAGGTTGTTAGGTCTGTATTGTGTCAGGGTTGATGGTAGTCTTGTGTAGAGTTTAGGTTATGTAGTGTATAGGATGGTTTGAATAGAGCTGATCCTGCCTCAGGCAAGGGGCTGGACTGGGCAACTTCTGGGGGTTCCTTCCAGCCTTGCATCTCTATCATTCTATGATTTCATGATTCTATTGGGTTTATGGCTTAACTTTCTGATTGCTATACATCAGTGCTCTTTTGGTAGCCTGGGATGTGGGATTTCATTAAATTGGAGAAGTAGAATTGCTTACCTGGAAAGATGACAAAACTGGAGGATAATTGGAGGAGGTTATTTTGATCACAGGTTTTCCACCAGAGATGCTCCGCAATGTGAGAGCAGGAGTAGAGGAGGTAGATGTTGTGGATGATCCAAGGCAGTTGGTTGCAAAGGCAGACCTTGCATGTGGGAAGAGGGACAAAGGAGTGTAAGGTGGAGGAGTATGAAGCTTGGAGGAACAGGTGTGATGAAGAGGTAGAAGAGAAGTACAGAAGGGTGATGTAAATTGTGGAGGCATGAGGGTAACCAGGTTGGGAAATAGAGTCAGTTGGGAGAAGGGATGGGAAAGATAAAAAGAGGAGGAGGACATGCTGTCATACAGAAGAGGGGTGTGGTAAGAATTATGGCTGAGTGGATATGTCTTCTGTTGTTTACCAAGAGAACTCTAGATGTTTACTAGCTTCCAGAAAGCAGTGATATTTCATCACATTTTCATACATGATTGAACACAATAATGTAAGGTATGAAAAACATGTAAGTTGAGAGTTATGCTTTGATGAGTTTTAATTATATCAAGCCTTTCCACTGCCCCATGAAGACTCTTGAAATGCATTAAACATTTACTTTATTGTGAGCCATGGAAATAAGATGTTGTTGCTAAAGATAACAGGTGGTGTTTTTTTCTAACGGGGAAATTCAGCGTGTAGCTGAATTATTTTGAATTATCTTTTCTACATTTGAAATATGTGGACAGTACTTCCTATAGCTTAGGCAAGTCTAATTGCATTTTTTCTTACAGGGTAACTTTATTTATAACTTTGCTCAGCACTACGTGTTGGGTTTTTTAATACTAATTCATGATACCTTTGCCAAAGCCCTAAATACGAGGCTAACAAATACATGTGTCAAAACATTTATGAACAATGCCATATTTACAGTTTGCTATAGAAGGCCCATCCATCTGTTTTTTTTAGTGCACATCATGAAAAATATGTAAACAATATATGGTGGGGAATATGCTGGAAGATATTCCCTCCTCCATAATGTTTATCAGAAAACTAAACAGAGCTGTAAATTTAACTCAGGGCACATCATCAAGAATATAATCACATATATAAAATCATGCCTTTTCTACTGATTTATATACACGCTTAATTTCTTCTAAAAGACAAAATGAGAGCATTGCAAATTCTAACAATATTATGTAGACCAATACTTACTACATAGAATATCTAGAATAATAGTACGCTTACTCTGTTCAGAGCACTCTGTTTGGTTATTTCACTAAGCATTTTGAGTGGCTGCCAAATCTAACTAAATTTTCACTAGACTGCCACCTCGCCCTTTTAAGAGCAGATGAGTTTCCAAGACAATCTCTTTTTAGAATACTTTCCATGGCAGGAGGTGGGGGGGGTGGGGTGGGGGT
>NW_017729022.1:7058317-7073084 GCF_001723915.1 Gavialis gangeticus
GGGGGGTACTTCACATGGCCGTGGCACCAGAGGAAGTGGCTTGCAGGGGTGGGGCACACCAGTCACCTTTGGGGGGAGGACGGAGGTGGAGCTGGTGAGTGCCTGCCGGCCAGGAGGGGAGGGTGGGGGAGGGAGCCGTGGCATGCAGGCAGGAGCTCGCACACTCCAGAAACAGTGGCACCAGCTGCCCTAAGCAGTGGTGCATAGGCACTACTGCCGGGAGGCATCTTGGCTCATAGCTCCCAGGGTGCCATGCTGACGGGGCTGGGCTGCAGGGGCTGGTGCTGTGGAGGACCTGGGCTGCCCCTGGGGTGGGAGTTTCACAGCAGCACTGCCCTCATGCTGCCCCTCACATGCAGTGCTGGTGCGGGGGCCAGAGTGGAAGTTCCCTTCGCAGGTGCAGCAGTGGTGGCACAATGCTATTATAATACTGTAATAGAAGATGTTCCTATGCCTGTGTTTACACATGGACAGCTTAATGTAGCCTTTTTAAGGGTGAGAAGTTTTGATTCCATTAAAGTATTTGGTCAAAGGATAACTAAAAATAAAAAGAAATACTTTTGCAATAAAAATTTAATCACAAATGTTTTGCGGGTTTCAGCTAGTACTAAATAATGCAAATTTTTAAATTTCAACGTGGAATTTATCTGCATTAGATACTGGAAACTACTGTTATCCTGGGCTTACAAAGTTTGTATATTTTTTCATTTGGGATATAAGTGAATCCCTCACAACAGCAGAACGGGGCTTTTGACAACCAAGAAATATGTATTTCTTGAGTCTGCCTGGTAGCAAATAGATATTTAGTTCTGGTTCCTCTTAAACCATAATAAAATGGTTTTGGAAAACTAGCTTGTCACACTCTTTGAACCTGTTAGTCTCTGAAAAGTAAGGTGAATTAGCCCTGCTGGAGGAATTATGCCGCTTTGGTACTTGAGCTGGATCATTCAGAGGCCCCTAGCTAATGTTAACTTAATGATGGGATCTGACCCCCAATTCCAACAATTGTGCATACCAGCATGCCACGCATACATGGTAGGATGCATGATTTTGGGGATCAGAGGTCAAGTTCAAAATTGATCCCTTTCAGCTTACCACTTTGTATGGAGCCTGAAATCATGATCCTGTGCTCCACCTACACCAGACAGTTGAAGGCTCTTGAGGCTACAGAGCACATGGCTCTGTATATGATGGGAGAGGGGAGTCAGTTGAGGCTTCTGGCATGCGACTTTTGAACTTTCTGATTAGGGAAAGCCAACCTCTCCCCTCATTTCCTGTCTCAGTACTTGCACAGCCATGTGCCCTACAGGGCTGCTGGGTTTGTGGCTGTGAACTTGCTAAGCAGTAGGAGACAACTGAGACTCCCTGCCTGGCACTTGCAGACCTCTGGGGCTTCGTGTGAGACCCTGGGCTGCCCAAGTCCCCATGCTGACAATCAGCTGATTGTTGGCATGGGGTGGGGGCATGCCATTTGTTCATTTTCAGGCATCATATAACCAGCTACAAAAATGTTTATGTTATATGTGAAACGTTGTTTTTGGTTTGTTATTTTATGGTGTTATAAATTGACAGAACATGTGGCATTTATGTCCTGATTAACCTGGGTATCTTTGCCTGGTACTGCATGTCTACCAAGTCCAAAAGAGGAGATTTAATAGCATAATTCTGACTTGATTCTTTACTGTGCCTTGTTTAAAACATAATAATTGATCTTTGGCAAAATTAGCTCTACAATGGCATTTAATGCATTCCAGTGTAGAATTAACTTTGAATATGGAATGATACGGAACCTCACATTTGCAGTGATGCAATTAACTCTGAAATTGTCAAACTTATAACTGCTGTGGTTAGCAAAAAAGATAGGAAAGAGCATTGCTTGTCACTCCACTCATGTATTTAGTTCTCTTCCATTCACTGAAGTAGAGCAGATAAGCAGTGTACCCGAGTTTAAAAAAGTGAAGTTGGACACAGGCTTGAAATGTATCATATAGGAAGGAAGTAGATGGAAGACTCAGTAAGAGAAAACCCATGAAACCAAGAGCTAGAAGCCAATGAAAACATCCATGTATTTAATCAAATCATAAAAATTAACGAGGCAGAAATTTATTTAGCCCTGATGCGTTCTACATATGGCAGAATAATATTTGGTAAAATTTAAAACAAAAATTGCTATTGCTTTTACATATGCAAGCATTTCTTATCATATGAATAGTTCTTAGTGGTTCTGTCTCTTCTGGCACCAAACCAAGTCTGTATGGAGTGTAGATTTCAAGTAATGGGTTCTATAATTCTATCATATGAATTTTCAATCTCATATTGGAACTGAAATAGGTAAATAATGCATGGCTGAAATAATACATTTTACTACTGAAGGCTATGATTGTTTTGCACAACACATAATACCTAACATTTACGTGGTTTATTTACTAAGAAAATAATTTCCTAAGTAAGCATAAATGAAAGAAATAAGTGGCATATAGGGAAAGCAAGATAAAAAGGACCACGGTCACTCTTCGATTGGACATACACTACATATATTATTTAACAAATGTTCAAGGGAAAGAAGACAGTTTTATTTAATGTGTCCCATCTTCTTAGAAAAGAAGCATTAATAAGAGAATTCAGTAGATTGACACACATAGACAGAGAGAGAAGAGGGTGGGGGCAAGAGTATTTTTTACTTTGATATCTATCTGTCTATTGGTCTATCTGTCATGTATATCTTCCACTCTACTGAATGCTCTTAATAATTCTTACCAAAAACATATGACATGTTCCATTTTTATTTATTCCCTTGAACAGTCAAACATTACAGAGATGAGTTATGATTTATCTAGTTAAAATGTTAGTTTTTTGAAATGACAAATGCTAACGTTTGCCAGAAACTTTTCAGTGTATATAATGCCTTCACTTACAAAGATTTATTGATCTCATACTAAATGATGTACCTTCTACAATATCTGTGTCCAGTAATGACTCGCAACAAGGGCAGGAGAGATCAAAACCATGAGATTTAATCTGTGTATTAGTCGGATGCTGCAAGGGACAGAAGGTTTCAGGTTTCATGAAAACAGCCTTCCTCTTTTTTTCTCCTTGCATCCCATGAAGCATCCCTGCAGTGACTAAGGTCTGGATTTATTTTCATACCAACTACTCTGCTCCATGTTTGACCAACTTCTTCCTATTGCTGGCAGTACTTTTTTTAGGACTGTAATTCTGGAGAATGCTTCAAGTAGCTTCCAATGTATAACTAAATTACTTTGAAATCTATATAAATTGTAGTTGGAAGCATCTTGCAGTCACCATTAGTGTCTTCTGCCGAAGGTGCTGTTTGTGCTGCAGCTGGACATAGTTTCCAACATTTTGGATATTTACATATTTATTTATCATGCAAGTGACCAGTTCTTCAAAGAAAGGGGCTAAAGAGCTGTAGGATGCAACCAGTTGAATAATTCAGGAGGGTGTTGCTTTGTTTTTTCTGCTTATTAATCTGTACAACCCAAAGTGAATCGTGGTCTCCTTGCTATCCAGAGTGTTCCAAGTTATTTTTGGAATTGTTTTGAAAAATCCCCTTAGCACCAACTGTTAAGGGGTGTAGTTTGTAAAGTCTCAATTAATAGTCAATTGGTTTTCCTGCAATCCTTTGTTTGTATATTAATTAATAATAATATGCAGACTCCAGCACATGAATGCAAAATAACCAGCCAATTGTGGATAACAACAGGGTTAGGGTAAAGCTCAAGTAGCTACAAGTTGCTTATAATCATCGTTCGTATTATATTTCCTTTCTGATGCAATGAATATTCACTAAGGGAATGATAATTTTAAATGAGTGATTTGTAGTTGGATGTTAGCCAAATTACTTTAACTCCAGGGACTGAATAAAAGTGACATACAAGGACAACTTTAATATATTCACTGTGAAGCTGGCAATCTGAATAAATATTAAAAGTAGTATTATGCCTCAATGTATCCTTAATCATGGCTGTCTTGATACTGGCTTAGAATATTTATACATTTGGATGAACTTTTCATATGAACAAATGCTTGAGTGGTCTTATTAAACTTGCCTAATGAATCTACTGTGCACTATGGAACTCTTGCCAAGACATTCAGAAATGCAGTTAACTAAATAAACATTCAATGGCAGAAATTACTTTCCTGGAAAAAAATAATATGTTTGTGTTGTTTGTGTTTCATTCTTAAAGGCATTGCTGATTTAGTTACTTAACACAAACATGTTTTATTGTGATATGTTGCCAGACGATGATAAAACATCTGTTTGAGGCACACAAAACAGATAGTGAATGAATCATTCTTATGCTTATCACTGCGGACTCAATTCTGTGGCTGAAAATGCTGATACTGTGTGGATACCTTTAAGAGTGTTACGTATAAGTTCACAGATTTCATAGACATTAGGGCTGGAAGGACCTTGTGAGATCATCTGATCCAGCCCCCTGCCCCAGGACAGGAAGTCAGCTGGGGTCAGAGGACCCCAGCAAGATAATTGTCCAAGTGCATCTTGAATGTGTCCAGAGTAGGTGTTTGTACCACTTCTAGGGGGAGTCTATTCCAGACTCTGCATACTCATATGGTAAAGAAGTTCTTCCTTATGTCCAGTCTAAAATGGTCTTCCAGCAGTTTGTGATCACCGTTGGACCTTGTTTTCCCTCAGGGAGCCACGGTGAACAGATGTTTTCCCAGGTCCTGATGAACACCCCTAATATATTTATAGGCTGCCACCAAGTCCCCCCAGAGCCTATGCTTAGCCAAGCTGAAGAGTCCTGTGCCTCTCAGCTTCTCCTCATATTGCCTGCTTTCTTGACCTCTGATCATGCACATAGCTCTCTTCTGGACTCTCTCAAGATTCTCCACGTCCTTTTTAAAGTGTGGAGCTCCAGCTGTGGCCTCACCAAGGCCAAATAAAGTGGGACAGTGACACCTTGGGTCTTGTTTGAGATGCATCGGTAGATGCAAGCCAGGGTTTTATTTGCTTTGCCAGCTGTGACATTGCATTGGTGGCTCATATTCGTCTTGTGGTCAATCATGACCCCCAAGTCTCTTTCAGACATAGAGCTAGTCAGTGAAGCACTGCCGAGCCTATAGATATGATGGGGGGTTTTCCTCCCTAGGTTGAGCACCTTGCATTTATCTGTTTTGAAGGCCATCAGGTTTGTATCCACCCATCTTGTGAGCCTATCCAGGTTGGGCTGAATCCCCAGCCTATCCTCCAGTGTGTCTGCGCTTCCCCACAGTTTGGTGTCATCCAAAACTTAACCACTTCGTTTCTGACACCCAAATCTAGGTTGTTAATGACTATATTAAAGAGTACTGGTCCAAGTACTGATCCCTGAGGGATGTCACTGGCCACTGTATGCCATGCTGAGTCAGTTCCATCAGCAGTCACTTTCTGGATCTGACCATGGAGACAGTTCCTGAGCCATTGGACTGTAAGGTTGTCGAGGCCACAGTTCCCCAGTTTTGCCATGAGGACATCATGGCTTTTTTTTAAATCTAAGTAAATGACATCAACCTCTTCCCCCCTCCCAGCCCCTTCCCCCATCTAGGTGGTGCGTCACCTGGTCATAGAAGGAGATGAGGTTGGTCACGTACAACCTACCCAAAACAAAGCTATGTTTGCTGTCCCTCAGAATGGTGCCTTCTGTCAGCCTTTTGTTGATGGATTCTTTGATATTTTTTTCCAAGATCTTCCCAGGGATTGAGGTCAAACTGATTGGCCTGTAGTTCCCTGGATCTTCCTTTCTTCCTTCCTTTCTTGAAGATAGGCACCATGTTGACTCTCTTCCAGTCTTCAGGAACCTCTTCTGAGTGCCACGAGTTCTCAAATATCTGCATCAATGGTCAAGCTATAATGTCAACCAACCAAGTTGTCAAGGTTCTTTGAATAAATCTGTATCTCTTATTAGATCAACTAAAATAATTGGAGAAATTCTTCTTTGCAAGCTGTCAGTTGCAAACACTGAAAGAACCTTGTCTGCCTATGTCCTTAGACCAACTTGGCTACAACCAACACCCCTGAAAGATGTATAAGTTGTTACATTTGCCCCGGGATTGCACAAGGGAACAGCAGAAGTATAGGCAAGGTACGGCTCTCTAAATAAACAAGGTTTGTTGCTCTATATGCTTATTCATACGTGTGGGAAAAATTATGTATTAGTGCTGAATTATTATTCTCACTCTCCTGAAATAAATAAAAATGGTTCTATGACAGGGGTTACTGGGAGTTACTGCAACTGTACAACAAAGATATGGTGCTCATTTCAGATGGATGGACATGGAAACAAAAAGCACTAGTTTCCCATCAAGTAGCTCCCAGATCCTAGAAAGTAGTCACACTGGAAGGACAAGTGTTCTGAAGGAACAGATGACAGTTGCAGCTCGTAAAGGGGAGAAAAGAAGAGTCACAAAAGGAAACAGAGCTAACATCAAAGCAACAAGAAATGGCAGAGGAGATTGAAAATGACACAGAAGTAGAGGCATCTGGACAAGGAAACCAAACAAGAACAGAACCAATAAGGACTGAGAATATAGAGGAACTGAGAAGATCACTTACAGCTAGAAAGCCAACACAAAGACTAATAGAGACCTGTTAAAATGTGCTTTAACTATGGGTTGAACTAAACTTCCAATGTTAGTATTATATAGGGACATACTGCATATAAAGGGGGAAGATGTGTGGGTACCTTTAAGAGTGGTATGTATAAGTTGTTACATTTACCTGGGGTTTGCAGCAGAGAACAGCAGAACTGTAGGCAAGGTACAGCCCTCTGAATAAATAAGATTTATCGTTCTATAAGCTTAACTCCTTGGCTTTTTGAGAACAACACAGATACCATATTCTCATTTTCTTGTCCAGTCACTCACTTCCCCATTGCTTGTTTAAATAGGTTCTGCAACAGGGAGCTGATTCTCTATCCCTGTTATGGGTTCAGATGCAGCCAGAGCCGTGCTCATAACCCCTCCTGGTCCCAAGACCTGAGCCAGGACACAGTGCAGTTCAGAGACTTACTGGAAGTCAGCTGGGGGCCAGTCCTGTTGGTTGGTGCTGGAAGAGGCCTTCGGGATGATGAGAGAACCATTTTTGTGTGGGAAAAACTCATGGCTGTTCCTGGCAGCTATGTTGCTCGACTAGAAATGAACCTGGAAGTAGTTGGGAGATTGAGAGTAAGGAGCTCTCAGGCTATGGTAACATGTGACAGAGGGAGCTGAAGGTGACTGGGTTACAGGAAAAACCAACCTGCTTAAGGACAAGGGAGCAAGGACTCATTTTTCCCCAGAAAGGGGAGAAGAAGCATTATCTCCAGGATAGGAGTGGTGCACGCCTGTGCAGAAGCAGAGGATCAGGCAGAATGGTGAGTCGATGAAGGCATTGAGTGAAAGGCTCGAAAGGCCAAAGACAATTGGTGAATTGGGAGGAGACATTGAGACACAGTGGTTGGAAGATTCCAGTCCTCCAAAAGGATAAGTTCGCTGTCTGAGGTCCTGATTCAGGAAGGGAGGATCCTATTCCGTTCCAGGTAAGACTGCTTACAGACTTTGATGAGACTACCCAGAGAAGGGTAGAGGTGGGAAGGAAAGTACCCTAGCTGGGGTTTGACTGAGGGGTCACCCTTAAAAGACTAAGTGAAGTAAGAGGGAGAGACTCCGAAGTACTTGGGCCAGACAGCTGAGGATATCCCAAGGCCATTGCCCTGAAGATTAAGCATAAAAGATTTTGATTATATCAACAGGGGTTGCAAGGACAGGGTGAAGGGAAGGCTGGAGCCCTGTGAAAAGGATCCATCAGGGAGTGATGCTGCAGCCCTCATTATCTGATTATCAACCATTAGCTTCCCATTTACTTTCCATCAAGGCATGGCAGGAGACCGTGAAGAAGTAGGCTGCACTTCAGAACGTAAAGACATGAGTAAGACTCCTACACATCTACAGGTTCCTACAAGTTCAAAAAATTCCTTTCTATTGAAAAGGCACTAGTTTCTTCACAATCACGATCGTCTTTCTCTTTAAAGAATTTTCTTTCAGGATTCTTGTAGCTTTTGTTTTATATTAAGTTGGTCTTTAAAATTACCTTTAAATTTCTGAAGAGAAAAAAAGAATATTTTTACGCAAAATGGCTTGTAGCGTATTCTTTCAAACTTACCAGATGGTTAAATCTTCATGAAAATTATGTACTAGCTGCATGTGAAGAAGATTTCTAATAGTTAAGCAAAACTATGCACAGATTTTTTAGGATGGTTTAGTCTTAAGTTGAGTTCCAGGAATATAAAGAAAAAGCTATGGGTATGCTGTGTGTATGTAAATGGAAGTTTTGTCATAATTTATTTCAGCAAAAGTAAATTGGGTATGATGTGTTTGTGTACTGACCTCTATTAGATGGTTGAATCTTGGAATGAAAATTAGGTTTCTCCATAGTATACTGTTAATATAGAGTTCATTTTTAGGTCAAACCCTACATCTTTAAACTGCAAATTGTCTGGAACTTCATGTTTTATTTTAAAGAGGGGATTATTTTTCCCTAGTTGAGATTGCCACCACATCCCCCTGCAAGGCTTACTTTGGTCCCCTTTGTAATTACAATAAAAAAGCATCCCTGTCTTTATGTTTATATTATGGGCAACTAAAATATCTTCAGAATATTTTAATTACTGTTTATATTTTTTTCTGATGAAAAGACTTAAAAAAAATTGTTTCTGGTATGTCTTTGTGTTCTTCCACTTGCTAGGGGAATCCTGCTATGCATCAAAATATAAAGCAGATTAACTTGAATGTAAATTTATGCAAGGAATACTTTCTAAGGGTAGTGATATTAAAATATTTAGGCAATTCTCATAATTTGAAAACTAAGCCTCCTCTGTCAATGCAAATTGGTGGAAGAAAAGAAGTATCATGGCAATGGAGAATATTTTTTAGGCAAACTTTACCAGGGCTAGGGCTATATCTCATAAATGAACAGATAGATTGAAATGGTTCAAGCAATGTGGACCCTTCTGTAAGGGGAGGAAGGGGAAGGGAGGGGGGCCTTCTCAGGGCTGGTGATGTTGGCCCGCCCACCCCACCTCTCTCACCTGCCATGCCTTGATGAAAAAATGATTCAGATGTTATTTAGGCAGGAGGCTGCCCATTTAAGACCCTGATGACTAGGAGTGATATCCCCGGGTCTGAACCTTTCCCTGTACTGGGGTCCATGCCTCACAGATGGCATCCCAGGCAGCTAAGCTTACCTGTACCCTTCTCCCTCTCTGGCTGTGGTCCCCTGTCTGAGACCTTTGCCCCGCTCTTTGACCCTGGCCCCATCCTCCAGGCCAGTCAGAATCTCGAGCCTCTTGCTCTGGGCATCCCTCACGGTGGGCCCCTGGCCCCAGCATAGACCACTTTGAGGGTCCATCCAGTCAGGTCTGAGCTGCTTGCCTTCTCTCCCTTACAACTCCACTGGATCAAGTGAGCCTCAGGCCTCTCAAAGATCTCCCAGGTCTGGACTTTCTCCAACCAGGACTGTGAGGGAGCTGGAGGTTACCATGTGTCCCATACCCACCTTTCACCAGGGAGGTTCACGGTCCTGGCATTTCCTGGGGCTGCTGCACCACCGGCAGTCCCACCGGGCCTCCCAGCCCTGGCAGGGTGCAGTTTTAGGTCATGCCCAAGACCTGGGGCCTCCTCCATCTCCATAGCCCAAGCCCATATACCTCCAAGTTGTTCCTGGCCCAAGGGGCTCAGCACGGAGATGTTCTTCCCCTGCTGGTTGGTCTCAAACTGCTCCCCTCAGCACAGAGGGCTGGGCATTAAATGGCTGCCCTTATCAGACTCCTGTCATCTCCCTGGCCTAGCCCTTAATATGGCAGGCACCAACAGTGCCCTGCCACACCTTCCCTTGAGAGACTGTTCCCCATTTTTATTTTTAAATTCTTATCTTGCTATACAGTTAAATATTGTTATACTATGAATGTCTTTGCAAGATATAATCTTATTTACATTTAATTAAGAAAGTTTCCCAACTTCAGAATTGCAGTGCCCAGTTTCCATTACAGATATTTGCAGGATAGTTGGTGCATCTTCTAAGCAAACAGTTCAGGTCCCCATATGAATTTGTGCAAGATGAAACAGTCAATGGCATCTGGGAGAAAGTAGGATTGAGTGATGATGTCAGGAAGTAGTTTCGTTTAGTAGGACTTGTGGCATAGACAGATGTGGATGTAATGAAGTATATGGGTCTGAATAATAACTTTTGTCAAGAGTTAGTGAAAACAAGAAGGCAGAGAGAAACTCCTTCTTTTTCATTTAGAAGTTATGGACCAGATTCTCTGCTGCATTATAGAATCATAGAGAAGGCTGAAAGGGACCTCCAGAGGTCATCTAGTCTAACTCCCTGCCTGAGGCAGGATCAACTCTATAATTATGTTTCTGCACAGTGGCCCCTGTAAGGGAGCTGCTTATGTGTATATTTTTGATGTTCTGCCTAACCTCAAACCCACATGGAGTGCCAGCTACCTGTGAAGAGCTGGAGCATGATGCACTGCAGCTACATCTCCCCATTAGTTCCCATGCCCAATATAATCTGATGTGTTTCCTGGACTGGATTTGTACGGGAGGATGTCATGGACACTCTGGCTATTCTAACACTATTCCTGTTCCTGATTTCAAACCCTTCTACCCCACCACTCCATCGCCCTCCCTCACAAAAACGCACAGAAGAAAACTCTTGGAATGTCAAACATGAGGCACACTCTGTCTCCATACTCTATCTTCCTGTTGGTTCATGGGAAGGAGAAAGGCTTTGACCTTTCACAGAAAGAGAGCAATTGGCCTGATCATTTTATATTTTATTCTGTTACCAAAGTATATAATTACATATTTTATCTTATAGAAACCCAACAATGATTAATATATTTATATAGTTTTTAACTGCTTATTGTAAAATGCATTTGTACATTCAAAAATAGGTTTGTACACTAGAATGTCATACATGGTGATTACTTATCAAATCTGTTTATCCTCTTTTTCTCCAAGAAGTGACTAACAAGTACAATCTTACTTGTGGAAATCTACGTAATGCTGTCTCAATACAGTATTCAACAGATTAAAATAATCTTACATTGCTATAATGGTCACCTGCTCTATTCTGTCTCTCCAGGGTGTTTAGTAATTGTACTGTTCATGTGCTAAAGATAGGAAAATCAAAGAGGATCATTTCTAGTCTTTGATCTTCATCCGTTGAACTCACCACTATCATACCTGGTGTGTTCCCATTTTTCCTCTTGTCATTGCTCTTGAAAATCTATCAATCTTTAATACCAAGTATCTCTGGTAGGAATGACAACAGTATACTTTACTGTTACTTAGGATGCATTTTTGTAATCACTTTCATTTTAAAAAAGGGCAGGTCAATATTCTTGATGTTGTCAATACATTATTTTAGCAAATATTAATTCAATCACTTATTGCATGTCACCTTAATAGTCAAGGCAAGAAGTATTATTTTAGTAATTTGCAAAAAAGGGCTCTTGCATTTTGTTAGGTAGGTGAGATTAGGTGCCTTGTATACAAGAGTGATGCAATTTTGGAACAAGGATGGTTTTAGATATAATTGTGAGATATATTAACTTTATGTAGTTCATCAAGTGCCTGGTCAGGAACCCCAGGTAGCAGAATTTGAGAAGAGTAAGAAAACACTATGGAGGATACAGTTCTTCTATAACCTTCAAGTTGTCATAATGAATCCTTATCACTAGATTGTACTTTCCTTTGGGCTCCAAAAGGGATGTGTAAATGCAAGCAGGTCTATTGTTCAAGGTTGTTTAAAACTTTTCTTGCATTTTTGTTAAAACTTTTTTTAACTCTGTGCAACAGTAAATAACATAAAAACCCAGATTCCTACAGTTGAAAGTAGAGAAATCTCTCAATCCACATCTCTTTCAAGTTAAATAAAACAAAATTTTATATCTCTAGTATCACTAGAGTAACAACTAAGCAGAAAGAAAACATTTTTTGAGAAAAAAATGAGGCTCTAAGAGCTTCTTCATATAAATTATAGAAAAGCCAAAAAAGGCACGGCTACTTCCAAACTTTGGCCAGCAGTCAGATTGCTTTTAAAGTTTTAATGAAGCAAAGTAGCTAGAAATAAGGAGAATATAGCTGGGTAAATGGCTGGGTCAATATTTTGGGCAGATCATTGTTGCCATTGTTGTTAAATCCTACAACACGTGCAATGAAACAAGAGGCATTGATCTTCTGGGGTCCAAGGATTGTTTCTTTCTTTCCTGTAACTTACCATCCCCATTATGTTGCCACTACTGCTAAACAGACAAATGCAATTACATGAAGTGTGACCATGAGGCCATAATGTGATTCTTTTTTCTCTTTGTTTATACTAGAAAAGTTGCCTTTTTTTAACTAAGGGAGACTGTAATTTAGTTTCTCCATAAACTGGTTTGATCCTTGCTTAAACCTGTTAAATTTTCATAGGTTTAGTTTTCATAAGTTGCCACGTTGACAAATGACTCACTACCCACCCTGGCCTCAACCCGCCCCATAGTCGAGCACTGGTAGGGGCCAGTCACTCTCTTTGGTGCCCAGTGTCCTGAACTGTGGCCTCAGGTGCTGTTGCCTGTTTCCTAGCAGAGTAGGGAGCCTGCAAAGCATGCTGAGATGCGTGTTCTGGGACCCTTGGCCAAGTGCCCTCTGCAGAGTAACCTATCTGCAGAGAAAGCAGATGGCCCTGTAAATGCTTGTCCACTATTTAGCCAGTAGGGTTTCTAACTGCTCCAGCTAGACTGCTAAACTTCCACCAGATCATTTGAACACTGGCATTGCACCCTAAGTAGAAGTCTTCCAGCCATGAAGTTATTTTGACTCTTACTGTAAGCTGCTCTGAGCCTTTGTTGGGAAGGGTGGCATATAGATCCAATAATCAATAAATATAACCTGAGCAGGGTTGTGTAATCTACTGTGCATACTCAGTAAGCTACATTTGTTGGGCATGTGTAAGTCACAGAATCCTGTGGGGGGCTTAGGCATGAAAAATTAGGTGGAGAAGAGGAAGGAACTTCCCATGTTTTAGTCCTAAGAGCTGAATTATTAGGGTACTAGTCCAGGAAGTGCAAAACTGTCCTTCCCCACCTTCTCCATCATAACTTTTTTTTGCTGGGCAGAATTCTGTGACTTATGCATGCCCAGAGTACACATGTATGTAGCTGCCTACCAGTGTGTATTTTAGTGAACGTGAATTGCCCAGTAACAGAATTGCAAACTACACGTAAGAGCCAAAATACCACTTACATTGGTAAATGGAAAATGGAACTAGGCACTCAAAGGGCACTAGCATTTAGCACATGGTATCTTTGGGTCCCTAGTGCACCAGTTTGTCATATTGTCTGCCTTTTGATCTGCTGCCCCTTACTAGGCTGAAGGGCATGGTTTTTAGCAGGTGGTTATCCTTTGTTCTACAGATTGTCCAGCAGCTGACTCTTATTCGTCAGACTGATTCTCATCCAATTTCTGGCATATTACCACCAGTTGAATGCAAGCAACTGTCTGTAACATTTCATTTCAAAGGCCAGCAGTATTCAGATGTCAACTTACTTGAAGGTCCTGCCTCTGCTGCATAAAGGATAGAGAGTACCTCTTGAGCAGCCTGATGTTTGTATCTAGGGAGACTACAATAATTTAAAGCAAATGCGTCTGTATTAGGCAGCTTGCATTTGTCTAATTAAATTGATGTAGAAGCGATTTAATTAAACTGGAACAACTTTACCAACATAAACTAGATCTTTGCCATGTTTCATGTGATAAAATTATGAAATAACTGAAACACATTCATTCTGTAATAATGAACAGTGAAGTGTGTGGCTCTTAGAAAGCTTACAAGACAGGCGAGTCTAAACAATAAAAAATGTGGAGCTGTTTGTGTCCAGGTTTGACTCTTTATTTTTGCTAGTCCTGGAGCAAAATCATATAGTCAAGTCTTCAAATTTTAGCACAAAAGTCCAGATGCAGACTTTGTGGCTTATTCCTGCTTAGAAGATAGACATAAAAGAAGGCTTATTATGGGGTTGTATTGTCTCATTTTAATTTGTAAGCCAGCAAGTGAGCTTTATATAACATTTCCTGTTTATACAAATGTCTAAATTTTATTCCTGCTCAAAAATTCTCCAGTTACAATATAATCTGCATATCCAGTTTCCCAGATTTTCATGTTTCTTTGTAACTGTATTGCAGTAGGATATCAGATTTTTTCTCTCAGAGTATGCTGTCTGATCTTTGGGTTGTTTTTTGTTTTTATTTCGGTTTTTGTGTGTGGCCCCTACGTGATGTGTGTCATTTTTGGATGACATGTCACTTTGACAATGACAACTCAGTCTGACAGTTTACATAATTAGTCCCACACATTATGACTGAGGGGTATCAAGATAATGCAGGTAGTTACGGTTGCCACAAATGTAGTTTCTTTTATTTGCTAACACATACTGCATTTATAATAGTTTTATTATGGCTTGAAGACATGTCTAGGCATCTTTATAACAACAATGAATAACAAAGGGCAAAAAGATGGATGGGTCTTGCAGAAAATGTCATTTTGTCTAGCAAATGCAAGAATGAAACTGCTAAAGGCTTCCAAGCTATTTGAAGGAGTCCTTCTTCTGAGCTATTTGAGAATCAAACAGGAAGATGATGCTTCATGTCCAGGAAGGAAGGAAGCAAAAGTGTTACTGGTAAAGAGAAAAGGGGAACTGATGTGAATATCTAAGGT
>NW_017729022.1:7078084-7084731 GCF_001723915.1 Gavialis gangeticus
ATGGCTTTAAGACATGTCTAGGCATCTTTATAACAACAATGAATAACAAAGGGCAAAAAGATGGATGGGTCTTGCAGAAAATGTCATTTTGTCTAGCAAATGCAAGAATGAAACTGCTAAAGGCTTCCAAGCTATTTGAAGGAGTCCTTCTTCTGAGCTATTTGAGAATCAAACAGGAAGATGATGCTTCATGTCCAGGAAGGAAGGAAGCAAAAGTGTTACTGGTAAAGAGAAAAGGGGAACTGATGTGAATATCTAAGGTGAATTTTGTGAATGTAGGGCTGGTGTATCTGTCCTTAAGTTTTGGGGTAAGAGCAAAAAAGACTTGCTCACTGATTCTATTGCTAGAGGCTGGGTTTATAAGTAAGGAGGCAACCAGACTTCTGCAAGCAGACTTCTCTCTCAAGGTAGGAATTGTGTAATAGTTGTTCAGGAGAGTTCATGTTGCTAAGCCCTTTTTGCTCGTTTCCTTCCTTCACTGTGCCCTCAGAGAAATGAATGAAAAGGGTATATGAACATCAAAATCTTGCTGTGTTTCCTTCTTCAAGTGATCAAGCAGCCTTGAGTTTTTATTGCCACACTTATTTATTATTAGAATAACTTTAATTCCCTGGCATCCAAGATGCAAGAATCTTGGGGTGCTGTAAAGCATAAATAAAATGAATGCCAAGATAACGCAGTGTTATCTTAGCCAGAACATTGGAATTATTATTCCATATCTGAACACTGGTCCCTGAGGATGTTCAGAAGCAGATGTCTTAAAAACAGTGCTCTTCTGCTGGAATCCAGGAGATATACAAAAAGTAATCAGAGGGTGATGTAGTGTTGAAAATTTTTTTACAGATCTTAATTAAGGAAAATTATTTTAAAGAAAATACCAAAGTAACTTGAACATGGCCCAAATCTTTGTTTGTGAGATTAAACTTAATTATTGTAGAAACAGCAACTCTTTTTTAGTCTACACAGGCAGCCCTCTGTATCTCTCCCACGCTTCCTTACTCACCTTACCCTCAAAGCCATTGCTGTCAGCATCTTGCAGCACACAAATGCATATGCACGCACACGCAACATTAATTATATAGACTTATTATTACCAATACATTTTTACTCTTACATTACTTACTAACAAAGCAAGGTATATTTACTGTGAACGAGAGGCTGTCAGCCTGAAAAAAGTGGCAGAACCTTTCTTTAAGGGAATGTAAAAGAAACTCCAAAACCAGCCATTAAATAGTAATCTGCCCAGGAAGAAGAATTGTTCCTAACCTCTCTCAGGGTGCTGTGTCATGTTGCCTGCGCCTGTGTGCTGTTGATTCTTTCAGCTTTCAGTAAAAGGAAAAGACACCATAGAAAATCCCTATGCTTATATCCTTCTCAATAAAAATTGCTAAAAAAGAAAACAAATAAGAACTGTATCTCCAATGTACAAAATAAATGTGTTGCTTTAAAAATCTGGCAGAAAAGTACTATAACATACCTTGAAGTCAAAGAGTTCACTGACGTTTATATCTTCGATTAACAATGAAGTGATCCATGTGACAAGCCAGTAGGGGGTGCCACCCACCTCACTGCGCCCGACCGCATTCCAGGCTCCAAGTGGCTCCCTGGGGGCGCCTCACACCTGGCCAACCCCCCACTTCCTTGAGCACACCCACTAGCCTGGGGGTAACGCCACCACCACCCAGGGTCTGGACTCATCCTGGCCCTTTGCCCCCTGGGAAACACAGGTCTAGTAGTCCTTAAGGGTACTTGACCCAGTGCAAGAACTTGGGGTGCTTCCCTTAGTCTGAAGCACAAACAGTGGTCTCCCTTAGTCAGCTGAACCAAGGGGACCCCAAGGCATAATCTAGACCCACTCCCAATAAGTCACCCATGCTAAGTGGCAAATTTTATTGGTTACAAGGAGTAGGTTTGGAATAGGGTATAGGGTAGAGCAATGTCAGAGAAATCCTGTAGAGCAAACTGGGTGGCTGGGTAGCCTTTGATCACACATCTGAGTTACTGCAAGCTATATATCTAGTTAGATCTCAGGCAGTTTACTCACGAGTATCATCCAGAGGCAGGTGGAGATTCCCCCTGAAGGGAAGGAGTTCACTGACCGTGAGTTTCAAGAGAGAGCAAGTTTCGGATGCTCCAGCTTCTCTCTAAGTTTTCATCATGGCTACTGCCCCTTCTCCTGGGTAGTCCCTAACTTATATAGACCTTATGCCCTCATTTACCTGGTCCAATGGAGGCTAGCACCTGTTGGCTGCCAGCCAACCAATCTGAACTGCATTACTGGTTGCCGGGTAGACTGGCATTGCTTAGAACAATAGGAAGCCTAAGCCCCCATCCAGGTATGGCAGTCTTGTAGGCAGAGGGGGCAGGTTTCCCCCCTCCCTCAGGAATGTATCCGGCTCAGGTTACAACTCAGGGTTACCTATAGGGACGGGATGCCTGCCCTCTGCAGGGACCATATTAACCAAATTGTCACGTAGGAGAGTTTTTGGGGAGAAACAGAGGTGGCATTCAGCCCCAATCCAAACTCTTTATTCCACATTTATGATTGTAGAAACTGTCACATTCACACATCATGTCAATTCACAAATATGAGATCCAGTGCAGTTTGTGTCTATCCATTTCTGTCAGGGGGCATGCGACAACAAAAGGGCAATTTATCAGGTACACTTTAGACAATACGTGTACATTTTTAAAGCTGATGAATGATTTTTGGGTACCCAAAATTTGAGATACTCCTATTTAAGACCCTCCCCCCACCAACTCTGAAAAAATGAGATCTGTGCATGGAGAAGTCAGGTCCTTGAAATATCTCAAACTGGGTATGCAAAATCACTCATCATTTTATAAAACTTAGGCCTACTTGTTCAGGACTGAAAAAAATGTTCACTATAAATGGTTCAATATTTATTGTTGCAGTCTTTCACATAACAATGATCATTAAATAAACAAGAATCTCCTGTGTTTACATAGCCTTAATTTTCTTTCCACAGTTTATTATGTTTTATAAGACTTGCTGCATTGAAATGGAGAAGCAGTTTTTAATTTCATTCGTACGTTTTCTGCTCTACTACATGAATGATGAATGAAATTTAGATTCACTAGTTCTGCAGAAAACTGCATCTGTCTCATTCAGGCACTGTGATAGTCTTAAAAAAAAACTTGGGGAGGAAATACTGGAAGATTCGTGATGTCTCACTGAACTGCTGCCAGCTACCTGAATCTCATTTACTTACAATGTACTTTGCTTTCGCAGTTCTAGTTTATATGAGGTTTATCTCAGCCCTGTGCCCTCCTTTCCCCCACAATCCCTTTATGCAATCAATATTGCAAGGAAAAATTGAAAAAGGCAAAAAAAAAGGGGGGGGGGACGACAAAGCAGCTTAAGCCCTTATTTCTGTTCACTTTGGGTTTAATATAATCTGTTTGTGCGTATTAAACACTAACTAAACAATTTTGCAAGCTTTAGATATGCCCTGATCTGATTTGAGTGCACAAGACATAATCTTTTGCTAAAATATAACCCAAGTCTAAAACAAATCCACAGATTTCATCCAGGAAAGAATGTGTCATTAACACCTGCACGAGGTTGTAACCTCTCTGCATGTGTTTTGTGTGCAGGTATGTTCATATAGACACTTAGGGGTGGGATGGAGTTCATATCAAACTAGGTGTAACAAGTATTTAATACAAGGTATTTTCTAATTATAAAATCAGTCATGATCAGTTTTCACTGATCACAAAAAGTACCATATTACTAGAAATACCTAGAGCCTGACACAAATCTCATCAAAGTAAATGGAAGGACTCTGATTTCCCTTGGCTTTGAATCAGGCTTCAAGTCAGCAGTTACTCTGGGTATATTACCAGGTGAGTTCTTTATGATTAGCCTTTAGTGAAGGAATAAATTCCCCAGATTGTAGTGTGAGCTGATGAAAAAAGCGTAAAAGACTGGTAGAATGGTACTGAAGATGAGCTTTAAGAGAGCTTGAAATTGTCAGTGCCTGTTCATCATAAACAGCTTATTTATATTTCTAGCTGGAATGATATGACAATAACAGCAATATGTTCAGGATTTTTGTAAATAAGGAAAAGTGCAGCAGTATTTGTATTCAAAAGCTACTGTAAATTCATGGATATGAAGCCATGAGTCTAGCAAAATGTGTCATCTGAAATGGATTTGGTGACATATCAAGAAATAATTGTCCGGCAGAGGAAGAACGATGTTTGCCCTGTTTAATTTGCTAAATGATTCACAAGGTAATCACACTGACATGAGTTGTTAGGAAGCATTTGAAAGAATAAGATTGGTCATCTATCATTTTGCTGGCTAAGGATTCAGGATGCAAATACTTGGGAACAAATTTTGATCTATATTATTCAAGAAAATTCTAAATACCTCCCGCCCCCCCAAACTTTCTGTATTCTTGCAGGTTGTATCAACCTCTGACAGAGGATAATTGTTTTTTGTTTCTTTTTTTTTAATACCAAGTATTTGAACCATGTGGAACATCATCTTATGCAAAGTGTCACTAATTCAGAAGCAGAACAAAACAAACACAAACCCAGTGCTGCCATATCACTTACAAATTGTAAAGGTTGGCTGTCATGGACTGTTCAGATGGCTCAGGGGATTGCGTATGCTGAGCGCTGCAGAATGCCACCAGACTGGCACTCTCCTTATTTGCACTGATTGATGGAACAGAATAAATCCTTAAAAATATTGAAAAGTTATAAAACAAATATGAATCAAAGGGTTTTTTCCTGAGTTTACAAAATTAATTTCAGTGTTGTGTTCTTCAGCCTAAGGATGGCAATACTTCAATGTTAATGCACAAAACAGTGCCTAGAGAATGGTAACATGAAATCTCCCTACTGCTGTACCATCCTGCTTCCAACTTTATTTGGAGATTAGAAAATAAGGCAGAATTTTAACTATAAAGGTTAGCTCTTGAATAAAATGGAAAGAAAAAAGACATGCGTCCTCCATCTGCTGGTGTATTTAGATGTGAGGCTTACTGCATTTCTGGAAGATGTTTAGAAAAAAAAAAAAAGAGTGACTAGGTGAAAGGAGGCCCTATGGATGCCCTACACATATGGGGAAAGTCAGATTTAGGGGCTTTTGTTTCCTTTTTTGGTCCTACAATCTATGAAAGGATGGTAGAGATAGTGCTAAACACTGGATTGGGTGTATGTATTTAATTATATAATGGGATATATATTAGCTAAGGACTGGGCTGAAACAGCCTATTCATGCCAGGCTACTGGTTAGTTGTCAGATGGCAGTACCTTTTAGTTACTCTCCATTGGATTCAAACCAATGGACTAGATTCAAACCAATGACCTGTAATGCCATGCTGGCATTACAACAGATCCACCCTATTCAGACTGTTCTCTGAGATGGCTGACCTTGATTCCAATTTGCATCCTTGTGTTCAGCATGAGACTCACAGGTGGGGCAGGGTTTTTTTTCCTGGTGACCCAGAATATGATGATTCTTGCTAAAAATGATGCATTGCTAACTGTGTAGGAATTCCGTATGGAGCATAAAGTAGCCCCAGCATCCACTAAGGCAGAGGTTCCCAAACTTTTTCTTACCACGTACCCCCTTCCAGATTTACCAGTTGCCCGTGTACCCCTACCAGCATATGTTTTATATTTTAACCACTTAAATGCCAATTATTATTATAATGAAAATTAAATCCACCATTACACAATTTCTCCCACATACACCTGCCAAGAGATGCAGGGGTATGCATACCACAGTTTGGGAGCCCCTGCTCTGTGGTTTGGAATGAGGGACCTAATTCAGTTTCAGGTGACCAACACTTGTACAATTAATACAGAATCTTCACTAAAAAGGTGTTTTAGTTTCGGTTTTTATTCTTTTTATTTATTTTTGTAAAAGATCATGTAATTAATTTTCTCTTTAAGTGAAGATAATGGATAATGTAGTATAATGAGGTCTTTTAACTATTGCCTTTATGTATAATTCCCATACCTTTTATGAAATAAAAGTATAAAACAGTTAAAAGGAAACATTTATTATTCCAGACAGTAAATCTATTTGTCTGAAGTAACCCAACTGTAGAAGGAGCAGGTGGTATCTTTTGGTAGAGCTCCTCTCTAAGGGATGGAGAGATGGAAAGTGGAGGGAGATGTGTGAGCATGCCAGCTGCGCTGGAAAATCGCACACCTCCTGTGAATCACTTTGAATGTTTCTTTTTAAGACAGTGCAGAGATTGCAGATTCTTCCTAACATTTAATGGGTTAACTCCAACTTCTTTTAGCATAGATGTTTTTGGAAACTTCTAGAGCAGAGGGTCCCAAACATTTTCTTACTGCATACCCCCTTCCAGATTTACCAGCTGCTGGCATACCTCTACCAGCATACGTTTTATATTTTAACCTTTCAAATGCCAATTATTATTATAACAAAAATTAAAGATGCCATTACATAATTTCTCCTGCATACCCCCCAGAGATGTCATGTGTATCCACAGAGGTACACAAATCAGTTTGGGAACCCCTGCTTTAGAGGCAAGCACTTCTGCGGGGAGGGGAGAGAGACGGGATGTGGAGAATGCTTTCACATAAGCAAAGTGCCCTACCCAGGACTGTGATCATTCCCAGACCGGAGATTTTGTGCA
>NW_017729022.1:7089731-7105056 GCF_001723915.1 Gavialis gangeticus
AGGGGGAGGGGAGAGAGACGGGATGTGGAGAATGCTTTCACATAAGCAAAGTGCCCTACCCAGGACTGTGATCATTCCCAGACCGGAGATTTTGTGCAGGGGTTTATAAATATAAACACATATTATATTTATGAGCACCCTTGCTTGCTGTGTCGTCCTTGTTTCTGCTGATTCATCCCAGCAGCATGTAGCGCACTTCAGCAATTTGCAGTAGGTTAATGTCTTTCCTTATCAACAGGACATTTACTTTTTAATATATATTTGTGATCATGCTCTAATTATACACGTTTAAAGACTAAAACCTTTGCACAGAAGAGCACAGTAGCAGCCTTCTGAGTGCAGCGGGAACTCCTTTATTCTACATTAAAAAAATCATGAATGTTAGCAGTGGTGTCGTTTCATGTTTTGAATATATAAAGAGTCCAGAGTATTATTATTAATATTATTCAGCTGGAGAGACAGACCTAGTCTAATGCTGAAACCTTTAAATCATACCGTGCATTAAGCAAAACAGATAGGTACCTTTCTTGTTCTCCTGCTCAGAGGACCCATTTATTAAACACACTGTCAGTTTGAGTTTTAAGGGATTGCATAGATTATGGGATTCAGTTCTGTGGCAATAAATCTTTTGTAGCACATGTACAAAAGTTATCTAGAAATGTTAAAGCAGAAGAGTATAGTTAATATCTCAAAACATTGTACCTGCTGTTTTAAAACAGTTCTGTATACATTTTATAATCTTGTGGACATAAATCAAGAATATCTATTCAGGAATGAATAGAAGGATGTTATTACAGAAGCCTAGATGAAGGGGTTGGAGGCCTGTAGACCACTTTTTAAAATTTGCAATGCAGCAAGCACCAAAGCTAGAAGCATTCATATCTTTTTCCTTGATTTTTACCCTCACTTACGTTTCCTCATATGCCCAGGAGTTTGAAACTTTAAGAAAAGAAAAGGACATCCTGTCTCATACCTGACTGTATAGTATTCTGCAGTTGAGAACTCTGCCCAATACTTCTCAAGAAAATACAAAGTCTTACTTCTGGATGGCCAAAGGCCATGATGCCATGAATATTTTGAGTTTCTCCAGCAAACATTTCATGTTGATATTTTGGTTAGGAAATCCCACTGTGCATACTGAGTGCCAACACATTTCAGAATCTCTATCAGTATTGCCTGGCATACATGATTTGCCTTTTTTTTTTATACTTGAGAGATTCAGTATCAGCAGCACTACAAGATCTCCAAAGAGATGCCAGTCCTACAATATAACTTCCTTTTTTTCTCATAGGTTCTCATGCTACTTGTTCTGAAACATGAGAGTACTCTCCTAAACGTTAAACAAAACCCCTTTGTTTTTCTATATAGGGCTGACATATGCATATTTTATCAGTTCCTTCTTTCAAAAAAGGTTGAAAACATTTCTAAATGACTTCAATTTTTTATCATGTCATTTTGTTAACAATAAAATAATGAACATAAGCATTTTACCATTACATAAAGCTATAGGGGCTGCCCTGTATATGTAGTATTGTTAAAAAAATAGGTGCGAAGGTGGTGGATATACAGTCTGAGGAGATATGGTTTTGGCACTTTTAATTTTATATTGCAACAATAAGTGATTTTTCATCTGCTCCTGTTCATTAGATATAGCTTAATTAGGTGTGATCATTCTCAGTTTATGGCCCCCATGTGCAATTAATAATTGGCTGCAGGACTTTCAGAAGTTGACATATATCAAGTCCCACAGGCATGCTTAATTGGGAGCCTGAGTGTTGATGAATGGACGTAGGATTTTCCAAGAGGGTAACTGGAGCAGTTTTGGGCATACTCTTTAGGTTTAATTGTCAGTCAATCTACTTGCATCATTGTACACATGGAAAATCATTTATGCTAAGTCTGTGTGCAAGGTTTCTGATAGTAATTATTTTCTTTGGTGTCTGTTGTGTAGTTTATTCCAAAGCATCCCCAAATACCTTATAACCTTATAAAATGGAAGACGTGATAGTAGCCTGACTGCAATCTATATCTATAGATATATGTTGTGCATTTCTGTTGTACCCTCTCCTTGTCACATACACACAAATAAATATATATTATTTATTTTATCAATCTTGTTTGTTCTGTTACTATGATTGGCTGCTATGTCTGATTTGGCTTTTCATAGATTCATAGATGATAGAGTCAGAAGGGACCCAATGGATCATCATGTCCGACCCTCTGCCCCTAGCAGGAAAGGTGACCAAGGTCAGACAACCCCAGCCAGGTGATTGTCAAGCCTCCTCTTGAAGACCTCCAAGTTAGGTGATAGCACCACCTTTTTTGGAAGCCCATTCCAGACTCTGGCCACCCTTACTGTAAAAAATTTCTTCCAAATGTCTAACCTAAATCTACTCTCCATTAGTTTGCACCCATTATTCCTAGTTACTCCCTGGGGCGCTCTAGTAAACAGCACATCCTCAATTCCCTGCTGTCCTCCCCTCATAAATTTCTAGGCAGCTACAAGATCACCCCTCAGCCATTTTTTATATAGGCTGAAGAGATCCAGATCTCTCAACCTGTCTTTGTAGGGTCTTTCACAGAGACCACTAATCATGCGAGTGGCCCTCCTATGAACCCTCTCCAGATCCGCCATGTCCCTCTTGAAGTGCGGCGCCCAAAACTGGACACAGTACTCCAACTGCGGCCTGACTAATGCTGCATAGAGGGGGAGCATCACCTCCCTCAATCTGTTGGTCATGCACCTGCTAATACACAACAAGGTGCGATTGGCTTTGTTGATGGTTATTTTGGCTCTTCCTTTTGTCTGTATTTTGTAAGTTGCCTAATTGTTATCATGTGAGAGGTAAGGCTGAAACACTGTCTCAAGTGCTCAGACACCTATAAATATCACAGTGAGGAGAGCACGAGACAACTTGGTATTTTTGCTCAGTCTTCAAATGTGTGTTTGGATCTGCTCAAGTGACCAGAGTTTCTTTGGACAACAGTCTGCTCTGCTCTCACTGATATCAATGAAAACTCACAAAACAAGGGAAGAAGATTATTATTAGTATCAACTGGAGCAAAAGGCCTGATGACCCTTCTGACACACAAGGTTGGCATCTGGCTAAGAATAGCATATCAAAGAGTACTTCGTATTGTATTTTTCATTGCTGTTCTTTGCTGCGTTATCGTATGCAGGTCATAGCCAGTATAATTAAAGGCACATCAGTGACAGTAGCCAGCCTGTGATTAATTCAGACTTCCTTCATTTGCAGAAATGGACACCTGCAACTTATTTTATACTGGTACTAAATGTTGCTTTTTAGCCTAAAACCAGAATTGGTAGAAAAAAATTAGGTTGATTTCTCTTTATAGAAAGAGCTTTTAGATTCTGGCATGCCCAAATAACTTCACTCACACCTGCATTTATTTATGTGTGTGTGTGTGCACCAAAGCTTTTGTAAAATGTGTTTTATATATATTATCCACTAAAATGAAATGTATAGATAACTTTTTTAGTTACTGCTTTAAAGATGATTTGAAAGGGCTATTTTGCTGCCTTAGGTTTTCTAATTTATTATTATAAGATCATGCTTTCAAATCTACCAGTGTTATCATTATCTCAGAGCATAAATCTCTTTTCCAATTTTTATGACTCCTTAAAACTATATGCATGTAATCTAAGTGAATATAATAAAATATTATATTATTTCAGAAATATTTTTATTTGAGAGGGGCCAACCTAATATATAGATCTTTATGATGATTTCAGATACCTGTCTGTTTTTTCCATAGAAATACAAGGTTGCCATTCCTTTTGTCTTTACCCTATGATAACTAGAAAATAATTTGTTGTCATTTTCCTGAAACAAACACAGCAAGCATCTACTGTGTACACCCACTATTTCTATAATAATCATTATAACAAAGCCAAAACTTCTATTGACCACCAAGAGATATTATAATACCTTTTTCTTTGGATTCATATTGACATGATGCCACTATTCTTAAAACAAGGCTTTTGGCTTTTTTTTTTTTTTTTTTTTTTTTTTTTTTTTTTTTTTTAAGGGATCTGAGCATATTATTTTTCTGTGAGACACTGCTGAATCCTAGAATCAGAGCTGAAAAAGTATGCTTGGTCATCTTTTTCATCCTCTATTCAATGTAGTAGTGGAGCCTGCTGTTTAAAATTATAGTTGGTACCCACTCACACAGTTATAAAATGTGCCTCGATCCCTGGTACATATAGTTTGCAAATATTTCAAAATACCCACCGTGTGTCTGTCTCTCGGGCCTGATGCTGTGTTCTGCTCTGTGCCACCTGTGAAGTACGCAGGACTATCACTTTCAGTTAGGTGAAAGTGCTAAGCACCCGATAGCCCTCATCTTATCCAATGGTACATATTTATCTTATTTAAAGTATTTTTTAATTCACTTCATCCATTACAATTTTATCTGCATTTTTGTCATCTTTGCATAGTGTATTATAAACATATATTTACATTTTATGCTCATATTTGGTAGTCACACTTGGAATAAAATTACATTGGGTAAAATATTTAAAAGTATCTAATTTCCTGAGGAGACTAACTTGCATTTTCAAAAGCAATACAGGCCCAGATCCTCAAATGTATTTAGGCACCTAAATGTTTATGATGATATAGGTTTTGGCAGTTTTAGGGCTAAATCCAAAAGGTGACTTAAAAGCTATGATACTGAGCATTGAAGTGCCCCGTGGTTTGTGTTTCCCTGGTTAGAACAACAAACATCCATTCCCTAGGCAGTTTCTGGGGAGAACTAGGCAACAGGCAGGCATCTTCAATCTAACCCTTTCTGCAGGGACGTACCTTCCCTCTGCGAATCAGCCAACATCTCAAACCTATTCTGAAGGCATACTGCTATTAGGGCTGTGCAAAACAGCACCATTCCATTTCAACGGAAGAGCATTTCATTTCAAATTTTGTTTTGATTTGAAACCGCCTGTACATTTCATTTAATCAAAACAGTGATGCTGTTTTGATGTTTCGCCCATAGGCTTCAATGGCTATAACTCAAAAAAGCCTCTCTCATCCAGCAGGCAGATAGGGGGCCCATAACCTCAGGAGGGCTGCAGGGGCTGTGCCAGTCCTCCCGGGGTTGCAGGCCCCCTATCTGGCTGCCAGATGAGGGAAAGAAGCTGGGTGCTGCCACCTGAGACTGGCGCCAGGACACCGCTGGTCCGAGGCAGCAGCACCCAGCTTCACTCATCCAGCAGGCAGATTGGGGGCTGCAACCCTGGGAGGGCTGTGGGGGCTGTGTGATGGGGCTCAGTTCCCTTCCTCAGCCTGATCGAGCTGGGGAAGGGAACTGAGCCCCCTTGCTCAGTTCCCCTCCCCAGCACTGCAAGCAATTGAGCTGGGGAAGGGAGCTCAGCCCAGCTGAGCTGAGTTCCCTCCCCAGCACTACAGGATTGATAAAATAAATAATATATATTTATTTGTGTGTATGTGACAAGGAGAGGGTACAACAGAAATGCACATACATATCTATATCTGATTGCAGTCAGGCTACTATCACCTCTTCCAGTTTATAAGGCAATTGGGGATGCTTTGGAATAAATTACACAACAAACACCAAAGAAAATAATTACTATTAGGGTTCCCTTCCCCAGCCCGATGGTCGCACTGGGGAGGGGAACTTAGTGCAGCTGGGCTGAGTTCCCTTCCCCAGCCCAATCGTAGTGCTGGGGAGGGGAACTCAGCCAGGCTGCTTCGAAGCTCAAAACATTTTGAAAATTTCAAAATGTTTTGAAAATTTCAAAATGTTTTGACTGCTCTCGCTTTGTTTCGAGGCTGTTTCGACACCCTTTGTTTTGATTTTGCTGTTTCAAGCTCAAAATACGTCGAAACGGTGTCAAAACGAAACAGCTGGTGAAATTTCACAGAGCCCTAACAGCTATGTTTTTTCTTTCAGAAACAGCAGAGGTCACTTTTCTTTTAAAATGTAGCTATAAGGTGAACATGTCCTCCTTTTACAGAGTTGTCTAGTATTTGGAATACCTTGTGTTTGGATGGTGAAGATCTGGGCTGGAATCTCCTTCAGTAAGAGAATTAAACTCATTTCCTATTTTCTTGGAGGAGTCTTCCAAGTAAGCGATTGTGAGACTGGGACAGTGTATAAACTTTCCCAGTTAAAGCTGTTCCATTGTGCTGAAAATAATCCTAGATCAACTGGGTAAGAAAGAGAAAATGAAAGTGAATGTGATTTTTCATCTTAGTGCTCTCATCCTGAAGGGTTATGCCCCTAATCAAAGGATTGTTTAAGCATTTTATCTAATAATAGTAAAATGCATAAACAGTCTTAGGAATGACCGGAATGCAGATCCTCCCTTTCTCAAGTGAGAGTCCCAACCAACAATAAACTGTGAGATAACTGGCTATTTTTGGATAAGGGTAATCTTATAATTAGGACACTCCCAGGAGGTGGGAATTACTGGTTTGAATCTCTTCAGACAGAGGTTTAATCACATTTGGGTTTCCTACATGGTAGGTGAATGAGAAGACTTGATGGTAACTTGCCAGATACAGGTCTATACTCTGGAACCATGCAAATAGAGAGGTGTACATTTTATGCATTTAGGATACTTTAAATAATGTATAAAATACACTTATAATGTATTTTGGATACACTGTATGCTTATTGCATATGTTATAGGTTAGGGCTTGACACACAACATATTTACATTGGCATAACTGACTTTTACACTACTGTAAACCCAGTCCCAGATATAGTAACTCTGGAAAAAATAGTAGTAAAAGCATGCTGGTGTAAGCTACACCAGTATATGTTATGTGTGTCCAATTTTTTTCTGGATAGCCATTTTCCTACTTTAAGCAGGCTATTATCAACTGTCCTGCTGCCAAGGGGCAAGATTTTGAAATAGCATCTGCAGTGGAAGCTGCTCCAGGATGGCGAGTCATTTGTCTCCTCTGGGCACCAGTGTAAACTACACCTGTGTTAACATGCCATATATCCAGGTCGATAAACTCATATTGCAGTATGGAAATTCTTGACAATCATTCAATTTATTTAGCTGTTTTTCTTAGATTTTCACTGTTTTGTGTGCAACTTTTTGTAATGGAAGTAAATCATATTCATTTTTTCATTATAGCCTAGAATATTTGGGAGGTTATAAAATAGTTTAATTCATATACCAAAACTGAAGCACCGGCATAATGTGGCAGTCAGTTTACACTTTACTTTAGCTGACTATGGCATAAGAAGTATGGTCTTCAGATTAGCTTGGTAGATCATGATGGCTTAGAATTTGGCTGATAAGTAATTCTCAATTCATTCTCCAAAGCAAAGGGTAACATGGTGATGTGTTTCAACCCTAAAGGAAAAGGTGGAGGTGAGGTGAAATGGCCACTTAAAACAGCAAATAATTAATTGAGTTGCTCTGTTAACAGGGAGGAGGTCAAGTACATATAACTATAGCAATTATATAGTCTGCTTTCTAAACAGCTGAGTCATTTAACTTGAAAGTGTTTAGATTGGAGGGCTGAGAACTAATTAAAATGAGATTTTAATTCACAAGCGTAGTTATGTTTGCAAGTTTATACTATATTACTTTCAGGTTTTCAGACTGACTAGTCACATTACTTTGCAGTCTACCAATTAATTTTATTGTAGTGAAGCATTTTAATAAGAACTTTCATTTTTCCTTTTGTATTTTCTTGTTAATGGGCTTGAGGCAGTTGGCTCAAAAAGATAACTCATCTTTTGTTGACCTTGTGTGAGTTTTGCCTTACACATTTTCAGAATGACATAGAAGATACAAAATCTTGATTGTCTGATCCAAAGTCTTTGGGGGAGGAGGGGGAATAAAAAGGCTTTGCTTGATTCTTTCAAGACAATTAATATTCATTTAGAGTCCATAGGAGACAGTTGCAAAAGTCCTTTTATGGAGATGACCACCATCAGAGACCAATCTAATGTAAGATCCAGAATTACCGTATGTGATTAGAAATATAGTTTTCCTGATATTATTAATTATATCACTGCAAATGTATTTTCCACTGGAGATACGACACTAATGAAACATCACTGAAGCTAACACTCAACTAGTTGGCAAAACTCCAGCATTGAAGTATAATGAAGCCAGGTTTCCAAGTTATGGATGAAAAAAGGGGGTGTTCAGAATATGGTTCATTGAATCAGCTTTCATTAAGATTGAAGGTCTGCTTCTTCATGCTTAGCCTATAGGGAATCCAAGACTAGTTGAAGAAAGTTTTCAGTTACTCTTGCTATCTGTTAATAGTGTTAATGTCATGCATGGTTACTCTGCAGAATTTTTATTTGGAAATTTGCATATATATGTCACACTCATGAAAGTGTAAGGGATGACTAACATGGGTTAAGACAGAAATTGAGCCAAATGCTGTTTTAGCTGTCCTATAAGAAAAAGGGACATCTGACACAAGAGGATTGGTTTAATATTGGTGCCACTTGGGCGTTGAGGAATATTCCTTATCTCTAGCATGCGTCTCCCTTTGGCAGTGCTGGGAAAAGAAGGAAGGTCAGGGGCCATTAAGTGGATCAACTATTGCCCATTTACTTAGGGCTGGAACCTCTGCTAGGTAAAGTAAAAGATGCCTGGATGTCACTTGAAGATTTAATAGTAGGAGTAGAATGGTAGCAAGGTGAACTCAATTCATGGGAGTTCCCTTCATGGGGTGCTTGCTCAGGAATTCTGTGACCTTATCTGTTCTCCAAGTGTCCCCCCCAAACCAGCCCAGATATAGACTGTAGAAATGGAGGGGGGGGGGAAGGATGAAATCCCCCCTGGTTCCTTCCCACTTTGAGACCCTGGCCTTTCAATGTCTCGATGGTCCTAATTCAAGGAGCTAACATCTCCTTCCATTTCTGAGAGTGGCACTTTACTTCTTTGGGGAAAAACAAGTGCACCCCAAAGTTCCAAGCAACAAACAGACAGCTCTATTTGTAAAGGCATTTACTGGGGCAAAACTACCCAGCCAGAAGTTCTTTTCCCCCTCCCAGGGTTTAAGAAGTTCCTGTCCCTAATGCACCTGACACAGCCCAGAGCACTCCAAGATTGTTCTGCTGTTCTCTTTCTGGTCTCTCCAGCTTCTGAGCCCCACAAAGCTCTGCTGATCTCTTGTGCTAGACCCCTTCAGTCTGCCCCCCTAGGAGCTGATATCCATCCTTATTCAAATTATCTTCTTCATTCTTATGCTCCTGTCATTCAGCTTCCCTCCAGCCTCCTGGGCATCCAGTGTCTCACCTTTGTTGATACGTCAACAAAACTATTCACTGAGAGACATTTCACAACCTCCTTAGACAATCTATTCTTGCACCCAACTACTCTTAGAGATTTTTTTGCTTGATCTCTTTTGCTGCAGTTTAAACTCACTGCCTCTTATCCTATCTCCAGTAGATACAAAGATATACTGGTATTACCTTTCTCTTGACAGAAACCTATTACAGGCTTGAAAATTATTATCATACTCCGCTCCCCCCCCCACACCTATTCTTCTCTAGACTAAATAAATCTAGTGCTTTCAATAATTCAGCATAGGTCATGTTTTCTAGAACTCTCATAATTAATTTTTCTCCTTTATAGACACTCTCCAACTGGTCCAAATAATTCTTGAAAAATAGTCCCCAACACTGGACATAGTACTTCATATGAGGTTTTACTAAAGCTGAGTGAAGTAGAGGATTATTTCACATATTACCACTCCTGTTTATGTTCATTCAAGTATAATTTTTACTGTCTTTACAATGTTATGACATTGATTCAGGTTCAGTTAGAGAGCTTTAGCCTCCAGATTCTTTTCTGCAAAACTGACTTTCCATATTGTACTCTTATGATTATTCAACCCTAACTGTAATATATTGCATCTATCCTTACTCAATTGCATCCTGTTCATTTTAAGTCATTTCTTCAATTTATCATGATCATTTGGAATTTTAATCCTCTTTTCCAAAGTGCTTGCAATTCTTCCTTGTCTGAAAATGTAATCAGTGTACTTCCTATTTATTAGCCAAGTCTTTAATGAAAGTATTGAATGGTACTAGACCCAGGACAGACCCTTAGGCTAGGGACAGACATTCAAAAAGCTTGCTCCTGAATTGATTCAATCTTTGCAGGTTAGTCTAACCTGGGTAGGCTAAATCAGTTTTGTAACAGGACAGGCATCCCAGAAATGCACGCACATGCCTGCAGGGGCTCAGGCTAGAAGCTGGGGGATTCTAGAGCAGCCCTTCCTTCCTTCTACATGGCCAGGCTGGGGTGGAGCTAAGATTAGCCCAGCAGTGAATTGATAATAGTATTTATCACCCAATTAAGAAAGCAACAGAGGGACATTACCAGCTACTTGTTGATTCTGCCTGTTGATCCTACCTGTTGATTAAGCAAGGACCATAGCCAGCACGTGGTCTGCTGGCTAATACACAGACACCTCCTCTGCAAGGCAGAGGGGAGGGGGGAATTCCTGCTTAGCAGGGAGTGGTGAGGGGAAGGGGAGAAACTGCTGCCAGAGAGCTGGGGGGAAAGGCCAGCTCTGCTGTGGAGCAGAGAGCCCCGCCCAGCCCAGAGAGCATGCCAGGATGCTGGTTTGTCTTAAACCAGCAAGGAGTCTGGGACAGACATTGAACCAAATCAGTTAAGTCTGATACTACATTCAATCAGGTTTATGTGCAGTGAACATCTGTTCTGTTACAGATTTAAACCACTTTCTGATTACTTAAACCGGTTTATGCGTAATGTCTGTCCATTGTCTTAGGGAGGGTCCAATCTGACAATAAATCATTAACGACGACTCTTTCAGTGCACCTTTCCAACCAAAGATGTACTGGCCATCCAGTTGTTTCATCAAGATCATATTTCCATAGCTTCCTTATGAGAATGTCAAGTCAAAAGCTTTTCTGGTTATGTGCGCTAGAATGCCAGGAGTTTCAATACAAATTTTCCTATGTAGCTTTGTCAGTTGACTTGACTTCTGAACTAAAACCCACTGCTGTTAGCTACTGTTACATAGAACTGAACAGAGATTGTCAGTCATAACAAGATGGGCGTTCTATTTTTTAAGCTTAATTTTCTATTTGTGAATGTACTGCTAATACAAAATGGAAGCTTTAGTCTGTCTATAGAACAGGTACACTTTGTGTGTTTTCTCTCAGTCTTGAAGTGGAGAAATTGCTTACTGAGTAAGGCTAAGAATTACCAGGATCCTTTAATCATTGGTTCTTCATTAGCTGAGGAAGTTAATAAGGACAGGAACTAGTAATAATTTGATGATTATGGTACAGATACATACTGTCTCTGAACAGGACTGGAGCTATTGTCTCATTTTTCTATGATGTGACCTAATGGGGACTTCAGGATTTACATTCTAGATACTTCAGGGGAGTATTTGGAACATAAACTCATTAGACTCTGTGATGGTCAGATATTATGTTAACAAGGGTTCAGATATGCACCTAAAATGGAGAGATTAAACTATTTACTGTATTTATCACTTTCATGTCTCCCATTATTTTTAAACTGTGCCCTACTGATAATTACTCTTTTTATATCCAAGCTTTTACTAAGATATAAGTTATATCTTATTCCGAAAATAAATGTTTTTCCTATAGTAATGGTCAGGAGAACAAAACATGAATTTAGGTTTCTTGATTTAAAAGTGCACATCTTAGATTGATTAAGCACACACTGACTGACAAATCAAAATGTAGTTATTCATAAGAAACCATCAGTGAGCGGGGCCTGTTTCTAATGAAGTTCCCCAGTGTATGATGCTAGTTAATATTTTTATTGACCATTTCCACAATGATATAAAATATTTACTGCTAAGTTTGCGGTGACAAAGATTGGTGGGGTAGTAATTAAGAAAATGGATAGTTTTCTGTTACACATGGTCTAAATCAGCTGTTTAAATGGTCATTATCTAACAAGATGCCTTGTTATAGGGTCAAATACAGGCTAGTGCATCTGGTAACAATTTTTTTGGCTTATGTAGAAAATGAGAGGCCATGTCTTAGGAAGCAATAATTTGGGAAAAAAATTAAAGGTGGTCTTTCTGGATAACTGCCTCAGTATGATTTCTCAGTTGGACAGCTGTGAATAAATGGCTAAACATAATTCTTAGTTGCTGGAAATTGGATAGGTGAAAATTGGGTAAATTCAGCTTTGAAATAAAACACAATCTCCTTGCAGCAAGGATAATTAAACATTGGAATAGTTTGGCCGGGGATATATTTGATGTGCTGCCCCCTGGAATCTTTAAGTAGGATTAGATAACTTTCCATGGGATAACTTCTGGGAACAGACACACGCACACGCACACACACACACATGCAAATCGCCCATCAAGAATGACAGCAGGGATGAAGTGCTGCCATGATGCTGGGGATGGATGGAGGGGGGGCGAGCCCAGCACCCCTGCATGCTGCCGCCACCACTTCCAAGAAGCAGGGCCAGGTGGGGAGAGGCCAGGGCCACTGGCCTCAGCCTCCACTCTGTCCCCTATGTCCCCACCATCATGGCAGTGCTCTGCTGTCCCACTCCAACCCTACCATCACCTCTGTCCCTCTTTGCTACCACCCGGCACCACTGCCACCTCCAACGATCAGGCCTGGGGGGGAGGGCGAGGCCAGTGGCCCTGGCCTCACCCCCCACTGCTCCATCCCCTCTGTCTTTCTTCTCCCCTGCTCCATGTCCAGCCCCATGCCACCCTGCCTCCTGCTCTGTCCTCTCTGTCCCCACCATCATTCTTGCCAAGCGATTTGCCCTGTGGGCAGCACTGGCTTGAGCCATGCCCCACAGGAAATTATGCCCACCAAGAGCATTATGGACAGACACACAGACAGATGGACTAAGCCCTTTATATATATGGAATAATATATATAACTAGCTAATTGCCCGTCAAGAATGAAGGGGGGTGAAGGGGGCTGGGATAGAGTGCCACCACCTAACACCCTATGCTGCCTCTGTTCTGTGTCTTGTAGGGAGCTGGGTGGGGGAGCTGAGGCCACTGCTGCTGGCCTTGGTTCCCCCACCCCCTGTCTGATTCTTGGCACAACTTGCAGGGAGTGGAGTGGGGGAGCTGAGGCCAGCAGCTTCTCTACCCTCTGTCCGGTCCTCAGTGTGGCTTCAGAATCATATGGGCGCTCCCCCACATTTGGAGCACTCTGGTTGGCTGTTTCCATCAGCCAATCAGAAAACAAATAAAGTGTTACGAACAGACCGACTTAGACTTTTATAATATTAGAATATATGGCCTGTGTGTACAATGTGTCAGACTACATCACTTCTTTCTGACCTCAGTCTATATTTTGAATTGAATATGTTATTGCTGTTTAAAATTCAGAAAGAAACTTGTTGCTGACATTTTAATATGAGCAAGTTCCATTTAATTACTAATGCATAACATTGCAAATCTACGCAGTATATTTTGGTGAAAAAGTATACCATATTTTCTCAAACTAAAATTATTCATCTTCCATGAAGGAGAAAATTATGAAGTTCAATGTTCATTTTAAAGTAGAAATGCTTTGTTTAAAAACTGCTTATAAAAACAGAAAATAAAAATGTGTGAAGAGGGGAAAACAATATTGCAAATTAAAGATGATTTATGCTCAAGAAATATTAATGTACATTATGGATCTTTGCATCTGTATTGATGTTAGCAGTAGTCCTGTGTTGGAGGAGGTATGCAGCTGTTTTGGCCCAGCAGGAACACTGGGAGAAACTGGAAGAGCACATACATCTGCACCCCTTCACTATGTTTAATTAGTCTAATACAGGGACGGGCAAAGTCCAACTCGTGGGCTGGATATGGTTGTCAGTGGACTCCATTGCCCAGCCTACCCTGCACATGGCTGAGGCTGGTCTCCA
This sequence comes from Gavialis gangeticus, assembly GCF_001723915.1. Lineage (NCBI taxonomy): Eukaryota > Metazoa > Chordata > Crocodylia > Gavialidae > Gavialis > Gavialis gangeticus. The sequence continues at coordinate 7,103,614 of NW_017729022.1, forward strand.
TAGAGACTCAAGGATGGGGTTGCAATGGACACTAGTGCCAGCCATGTGGCAGAGCAGGGGACTGCTCCAGAGCAGCTGGGTTCTTGTTATGGGGGCAGCTTGTTCTGGAACCAGGGCAGAGCTGCTATCTGTAGCCTGCATGCTCTAGGCAGGGGCATGCATGAAGGGGATTGCTGCTCTGCCCTGGCTTCTTGTGGCAGGGACAGCCTGGTCTGGAGCAGGGGCAGAGATGCAATCCCAGCCCAGGGTGTGCAGTCTACAGATGGCAGCTCTGCCCTGGCTCTGGAGCAAGCTGCCTCCATTGCAAGATCCCAACAGCTCTGGAGCAGCCCCCTGCCCTGCTCTGCCACAGGGCTGGGGCTGGTCTCCATTGCAACCCCAGCCTTGAGCTTTTCCAGTACAGGTGCTGCTGGGGTCTCCATAGAGACTGGCCCCAGCCATGCGCAGGGGCAGCTGGGAAATGGAATCAGGCTGCCAGCCAAATTGGCCATTTTGCCCACCCCTTATCTAATACGAGTTCCTGTGAATGACTGTCCTACTCTGTTGGTCACCATAACATGGGATGATCCCTGCCATTTTGTCATAGCTAGTTCCCCAGATGGTTCCATATAGCTGGCAAATAGCAGTGACTAACTGTGAATGGTACTGTCCACTGCAAATACTCTCAAATGCTCAGGTAAGGCAGCTATTTGACAATTCTGAAATGTGCTGTTATGTCACAGCCTTGCTAAAGCTCTCCCTTTTGGACCCTTACCAAACTGCTACATTTGGATCCCAGCTTAATGGACATGTGTATTTTTTGAGCTTTCTGAGGCTGTGCACAGTCCAGGCCCTGCCTCTGGCTTTAGCTTTCTGGGCACAATTTTAAAATTGGCTAATATGTAATAATATGTGTAGTTGTATTAAATATCTGCATAGTCACATCCAGCAATAACTAATCAGATGTGAAACGAAGCCATTTATTTTCCAGGTAGGATATGCTATCATACCTTTAGGTGACTTTATTTCTAATATATGTAGTACTGCATAATTCATTTGGTTATAATTAATTTTATTTAATGCATATCGATGCCCTAAGATGGCAGTTACTCTCAAGGCTGTTCTCTTGAAATATACGTGACACAGACAAAAAGCTCTTGTACAAAAAGCCATCTACTTACATCACAGCTTATCCATAAACTGGAGGAAGGCACTTCCTGAATGGCAGGTTCACTGACAAAGGCGTGAGTGCAACTCTTTGTACCCCAAAGATCCTGGAACAATTTTAGATTTCATAGACATAGATTTCATAGACATTAGGGCTGGAAGGGACCTCGGAAAATCATTGAGTCCAGCCCCCCGCCCAAAGGGCAGGAAGTCAGCTGGGATCATAGGATCCCAGCAAGATAAGCATCCAATTTGCTCTTGAAGGTGTTCAATGTAGGTGCTTGAACCACCTCCGAT
>NW_017729022.1:7105586-7109529 GCF_001723915.1 Gavialis gangeticus
CTGGCTATCCCTTAAGATGTTGGCGTTGGCCAGTCCATTAAGGATGGCCTCTTTAATAAACTTCTCTAAGATTTTCTAATCTGGTACAGTTTAGGGAGTAAGCAGGACTTAAGCAGGCCACAACACCTGGAGAATACTCCTTATATGTGTTTCCCAAGAAGCTGATTGTCCGAACCCTCCTAAAATGTCATGAAAAACACTTAAATATGCAATATAAACTTCAGGGCTAAGTACAGACAGTCAAAAAGCCCAAGGCAGAACCAATTCAGTCTTTGCAGGGCAGCCTAAGCTTCAGAGACTAAACAACTGGATACACATTTACCTTTGAATCAAGAAATGCAGCCACATGCCTGTGGTGGCTCAGGACAGAAGTGGGGTGGGGGGGCTAGAGAATGGCTCTCTGGCATTTCCTTTTCTTGCTGCCCCCAAGGGCTCTGGGATTTGAAGTCCTGCATCACAGAAGCAGGACTCTGCAGGGTTGGTCATCACTTCCTCTTCCTGTTTTCAGGTGTCTCTGGGATTTATAGTCCACAGCCATAGCTGGCAGTAACATTCAGTAAATTTAACAGGGCAGGTCAGCTCTGTATTTGGGGGAAGCTGGGTTTAACCATCCTCCCTGGCTCCAGGCCCCAGCCATGGTTTGCCTGGATGGGGCAGTCCCTGGCTGTCCTCCCCACCCTCCCAACCCTTCTCTGCTGGAGCAGACAGCATATCCCAGCCCAGGGCTGGAAACATGCTGAGATGCTGGGGAACTATGATTTAACTTGAACCAGGAAGGGATCTGGGACAGAAGTTTCATGAACTGGTTTGACCCAAATCAGTTAAGTCTGATACTATATTCAACCAGGCTTATATTAAACCATTTTCAGGTATTTTGAAACTGGTTTATGTACACTGAACTTCTGTTCTGTTACAGGTTTAAACCAGTTTTTGATCACTTAAACTGGTTCATGTGTAACTTCTGTCCCTAGCCTAGGAGAGAAAAGCAATGTGATAAATCAGACTCAAAGGGCTAGATCCAATAAAGCACTTAGGTACATACAACTTAGGCTCTGTGCTACATACTTTTTAGGCACCTGGACACTGAAGATGGAGCCCAGAGTAAGATGGTTAGGTTCATTTTGTGATATAGGAAGAGTTTGGCGCCTCAGAATGGCATCCATGGTGAATGGGCAACTGCATAGAGAAAGCCAGAAAGTAATACTGAGGCTTGGATTCTGAACTACTTGTTTGGCATCTAAGTGGACTCAGGCACCTACGTGTGATTCTGTTCCACTTTATTCAAATCCAGTAATGCACCTAGACCATCATCTTACCTTTAAGAATGAATTTCAGAACAGCAGTGAGGAGTATCCATCCAGCTTTCACACCTAACTGGTGGAATAGAATCTGGCTTTAAGGGCAGAGCTGTGTCTGAAGGCTTGCGTCCCCCAGGAGCTCAGACACTTGACTTCGGCAGGTACTTTTTTCTGCATTACTTTTTTGAAATAGCCAATCAGGATTCCCTGTTCCCTTTTAAACTTGCCCAGTGAAAGAGTTAACACCTATTATCACCACCACCTCTTTCTGCAACCATATTTTTAACAAAAATACCCCAAAGTGCCTCTGTTCAGGTAGATGTCTCTGAGCATATTTATCAGACACATCTGTAAGGACTGTTCTCACTAGTTTCAAGATCCCGATCAGGTCTAGGCAGGAGCCACATGCCCAGTTGGCTACAACTGCCCAGGTCTGAACAAGAAAAGCTACAGGCACCTGTGGAATATTCAGGTCAAACGGGGAGGCACCTCCAGACTTAGACTGCCACTGAGCAGGACATTTTTGGATCCTAGATGGACTTCAACTAGTAAAGCCTGCCTAAGTTATTTACTGGTTCTAGACACAAGGGTTTTAAAAATACAGGAGCCAGTTATAGATGCAAAAAGATACCCATAAAAAAAGTGTTCTTATTTTTTATGTAAGTAAGGCCCCCTCTACACATGCAGGTAAAGGCGTGATGGGATCTAAAGCATGATTCACATAATCATGCCTCCTGCCGTGCCACACATGCATGGCAGTAGGTGTGACTGTGGGATCATGCATTAGATCTCATTGTGCTTTATTGTTGGTGCAGGGGCAGCTCCTGTGGCTGGGAGCTCTACACACTCCAGCTGAGGTGCTTCCAGCTATGGGACCACTGCTTGCAACTCTGGGTCTGGAGGATTGCTGCTGTGGCAGTCTCTCCACCCTGGGGGTGCAGGAAACCCTGGGACCAGGGAAATCATTCAGGGGGCTGGAGGTTTCTCACATCCTGGAGCCCAAGACCATACTACATATGCAAATTAAACCTCAATAACAACTAACTATATGGTACATATTTTTAAAGTGTATGGTACATACACTTTATAGCTGATTGGAGCTTTTTATTGTGTGACAGGTACTTTACATATGTAGCTGGTCTCCAGGGAATTTTGCAATTAACTAGTTAATTGCACAATACCTGTAATATGTCGAGGGGGCCTATTAGTGAGCCAAGTCACTGGTTCACATAAATCTCATTTGGTATAGTCTGAAAATAAACTGAGCTCAAAGTGTACATGAGTAAATTTACATACAAACATTGGACACCTCTTACCACAACATTTAAATATTTCTTATTGGTCTTACTCTATAAAATGGTCTGTTTGCATCAACCAAAAAAATATAGAACAGATTCCACATATGAATGCTTACCAAAATAATGTATCATATTAAATAAGTGGAGGTTATCACAGTGTCTCATACAGTCTACTCCTTTTAAATTACATTACACGCTTCTTGATTATGGGTTAATAGTACAAAACTATCTCCGCTTTGTTCCACACGTGCACCCACAAACTCTGGGTGTTCTTTGAAGGTGATACAGCAGTAATTTAGATAGACTTGAATGCCAACAGAGTCTAATTCCTTTTTTTTCTTTTTGTAATAGATATTCTACTAATGTCCATTGAAAAATATAATTGCTTTTAGTTTGTCTACTCTGAGCATCAAATGTCATGTCTGACCATTATCCAGGATCTGTGGGTTACTTTTTTATTACAAAAGAGTGCATGCTCAGCAGGGAATGATCTCATATAGTATTTGGAGATGTATGTGTCTATATTCCTTCAGAGAGTAGAAATGAAGCAATTGCCTTCCTTCACTTAGCCTGCTGGGATCTTGGGATAGATGCTAACAAGCACTGTCTGTGGAAAAGCCTATAGCAACTTTAGTTCCAAGCTTTTAAACATAAATTGCTATAGGGGACTATTGGGAAAATACAAAGAGGAATCAAAGAATGAAGGGTGATTAGATGGTGAAATGACACATGCGAAAAATGGCAGTGCCGTGAAAGTTTAATGATTGATATAATGTTAATGAGCATATGGAAGGCATTATTTGATATTATATTAAATGGTTTCCATTTAGTGCAACTCAATAGCTCAGATGAGAGAAGGGGCACATCTAGGGCAATTACTGACTCAACCCCCTTGCTGCTTTCTAAGCAAAGGTGTTGAGGGACACTTGGAGCCTTTTAATTCAAGATAAGCCTACTAAATAGCAGACTTCCTAGCTAGTTCTGCAACTCCTCCCTTCACTTCTGGGTTCTTTCTCCTCTGCACTTCCCAATAGTTTCAGTTTCTTCCATGGGCAGATCCAGGATTTTGTAAAGCGGGAATGCGAAAAACCGGTGTTGCAGGTAAGAATCTTCCCTCCTTGCATCCTTCCTCTCTATGCTTTGCAGCATGCCCCCTCCCTTCCCATTCCAATCCTCTGCCTCTCCTGCCTGTCACTGCTGCTGTCCCCACTATCCCTAGCTGATCCAGGGGTTGTGGGGAGGCTCCAGAGCCCCTCCTGCCTCACTTCAGCTAGGTGGCACATGGAGCCAGGCCTGGCCCGAGGCAGCAGCAGTGGTGGCAGCTGGCCAGTTTCCTTTCCCTGTGCC
>NW_017729022.1:7114529-7137143 GCF_001723915.1 Gavialis gangeticus
TCCCCACTATCCCTAGCTGATCCAGGGGTTGTGGGGAGGCTCCAGAGCCCCTCCTGCCTCACTTCAGCTAGGTGGCACATGGAGCCAGGCCTGGCCCGAGGCAGCAGCAGTGGTGGCAGCTGGCCAGTTTCCTTTCCCTGTGCCTGCTTCTGGGCTGAAGAAGAACACCTGGAGGGATTGGACAAGAAGGGAGAATCTTTCTGCCATTCCTGCTGTCCCTGGCTGAGCCTTGATCCCTGAGGAGGCTGGCTGGAGTGATCAGGAGTGGTTCTGGAGCCTCCCCCTGCTCCTGCCCCCATTTCCGAGCCAGCCAGGGACACTGACAGAAGTGGGGTGGGGGGAGGGAGAAGAGGGGAGGAGACATGCCACTGAGCACAGATGGGGAAGGGAGAGGAATTCTTACTCAGTTAACAAAAAATTCCCAGCTGTGAGTCCCATGGCATCACTGGCTGAAAGGGGTGTGCATGTATGACACTGTGTTCTCCTCTAGGTCTACCTTTGAAGTCTTCCCTTCAAGCTGCCACTGGCTGAATAAAGAACCACTGCTCTTGTCCAGTGACCCACCCCTCTTTCTGTAAATCAGGGAATAAGGGGAGATTAGGACTTCATTTGAAGCCACATAGTTGACAATTATTTTCCTCCAGGAGGAAAAGTGAGGACACTCATTCCTCCTATGATTCTGAGAAGATCTAACATAATCTGGGACACTAGTGCTCAACCTTTTCCCCTGGTGGGCCAGATGGGCTCTGCCCAGTATGGCCATGGGCCAGATCTGGCCAGTGGCCCTGATTTGGCACCCAGGGCGGGCATGGTGGGGTTTGATTTGGCTGTGTGGAGAAAGGTGAGGAGAAGCTCAAACCTGATCCAGCTGTGCCAGGGGAAGGGGATGTGGGCTGGGCCTGATTCAGCTGCATGTTCCAGCCCTGATTCAGTTGTGTGAATGAAGGAGGTATGACTTTGGCCATGGTTCAGCCATGCTGGGGGGAAGGGGTCATAGTCTGGCCCCATTTCAGCTGCATGGTGGGAAGGGGCTGTGGCCTGGCCCTGATTCAGTTGTGCAGGGGGGAGGGGGCCTGGCTTGGCCCTATCTGGCTGTTCATGGGGAGGAGGCATGGGAATATGGCAACAGGGGAGGGTTTCACTATTAATGGCCGCTGCTCCCCACTACTATATTTCCTGGCCCAGGGAGAACCCTGTGGGCCAGATGCTATGCCACATTTAGCCTGCAGGCCAGAGGTGGAGCACCCATGATCTAGGAGATAAAGGGAGTCCCCCATGAGACCCCCATGAAGTAACTGAGAGAAGTCCCCTCATCACCCATTTGGAAAAAGCCTTTAAAGTGTGATCTTAGTGAGGGAGATTTGATATCTAAGCATAATTAAGTAGGGTGCCCTGAGAGTGACACACAGTGAAGAGAAGGCAGTGGGTGGTACATGTACCAGAATGTATTGTGAGAGTTGGAGACTCTGAGTGTATATTGGAGGATAGAGATAGTTGTGTTTCATGAGTTTATCAGCTGTGAGTAGGAGTGTTGCTGTGTTGGTGAATAATTGCATGGGTGCTTGTGGAAGCTATAGTGAGTGACGTGATAATGGAGAAGGAGAAGGCAGGCCTCTCCAAAGGCCTCTTCTGGAAACAGTAAACATGGCTCCTTGTTCCATAGGTCTGGCCTGATAACTTTGTGTTTTTGTATGGTTCTAGTGTAACTGCCATCAAAGCTGAGTTGTTTCACTGTCCCATGGTTCTAGTCAGTCACATTACCTTTGCCTGTTTTCATGCTGTCTCTTGGCTACCCTGTCTTGGTTTTCATGGTTGTCTGGAGAAAAATCTCTAGACTCATAAGGTGTAGCAAAATAATAAAATGCTTTGGGATATGGATCAGCAAGTTATCTTGAGTAAGTGATTGATTTTGCTATCTCCAGCTCTGAAAAACCAGTGTGAACTGTAAGACTGTATAAAAAAATCTAATAATTTTCTGACAAATTGTAATTGAGTAATTGTCATTTCTGACAAATAGCATAAAATTTTAAGAACCTGTAAGATGCAGATCCATAAAATATTCTGGTATATATGGTGTTTCTTATGTTCTTGGGGACTTCTTATTGAGATTGAAAGATTGAAAGACCTTCTACATTTCACTGAAAATGCAGTTATATAGGAAATTATATTTTTAACAATATTCTGATGGCATGTAATGAAATCTTGTCTATATAATGTGGACAGAGCTATATATTACGTGCTTGAGATGACCTGGGTACAGAAATATGGATGAGAGAAGAAAGAGAAGAAAAGAGGAAAGTTATTTTTCAAAAATATAAGTTGTATTTTTGAAGTTATATTTTCATTTCCATTAGAGCAATAGATAGCTGTTGAGGTCTGGAAAAGATTGTCAGTGCTTACCTGAGGTAGTCAGCTTCCCTTAAAGGAGAAATTATTATATTCATGAAACCATCTTTTTTTTACAGATAATCTCTCAAATTATTATCTTGTCTCAGTCTCCAGATTTGGAGATTTATTTTTCTTAATACTATGGGGAGCCAACTCAAGCAATATGTGGAGTACTCCAGCCCATAATCTCAGCCAATTTGGTTTCACATCTGGATATGGTACCCAAACACTGTTGATTCGGTTGGTAGAAAAATCTCTCTTCACTCAGCATGCAGCCTGTAAAGCTGTTGAAGCAATTGCAGATGCTGTAGAAAGACTGTTGTTTTCTGTCTGAGAGATCTAGGGGATGGATTCATAGAGCTGAAGGTCAGAAGGGACCATTAACTCTATCTGTTCTGATCTCTTGTATATCACAGTTCATCAAGTAACCTCTATGTTGAGCCCAATAACTTGCCTGACTAAAGCAAAACCTGAGTTTTGGTTAAAGCATATCTTCAAGAAAAGCATTCGGTCTTGATACGAATACAGGAAAAGGAGAGAATTCTCCATAGACTAATCCTCCATAGGAAGTCCATTGTGTCATGTCTTTCTTTGGTGAGTCCCACTGTAGTTAGTTCCCTCACTGTCAAAAACATATAACTTATTTATTATTTGAATTTTTCTGGTTTTTATAACCTTGAATAATTTTGGGGGCTCTTTTCTGCACCCTCTCTGGTTTTCCAAAAGGATAGCATCTGTGGCCTCTGACAGATGGTACTTTCATCAAACAACAGGCAGTACTATTCAATAGAGACTGTCATGCCACGTGAACTGCTTCATGTTCATAGGAGAGGTGCTGGCAGGGGCTATCATTATTCTCTACAGCTGTGCTATGAATGAAACGTAAGCTGGGCAAGCAGGCCCTCCCAGGCTAGGACTCTGCCAGCCTGCAAGGGAAAAGCCATGGATTCCCATGTTTTTCTCTTTTAAAGAAGAATCCATACTTAAAGTTTGTTGATTCATTTTTTTAAAGTTTGTTCATGACCCTTTCATATATTCTTGGGACCCACTTTTGGGTCACGACCCACAGGTTAAGAAACACTGCCCTAATAGAAGACCACAGCTGAAGAGCACTGTGATCATGCACCAAAATAACCCCCATTGTATGAGGGTTCAAATGAAGGTGCCCCACAGTAGAGCACGTTCATTAACTTGTCTGCTCCTGTGGCAGCCCTGCTCCCAGTGCTGTCTCAGGATGGAGGAGAGGGAGCTTGGGCTGGGGTTATCTGAGGTGGGGGGCTCCAATCCACCCCCCCCATTCCAGCACAGACTGGGCAAACATCAGTCTGAGCTCCTTGTCCTCCATTCTCCCCACTCCCATCCTGAGACAGCACCGGAGCTGGGAATAGGGAGGCAGGACTAGGGGAAGAGGCTACCAGCACACGACCTGTCTCTCTGTATTAGCTCCAAATTGGTGCTCAATCTCTCACCTTCCTGACCCAACAACTAATGTCTGTTGGGTTGGGAGGATTGGTTTAACTCATGGTGCTCTGTGAAGGCTATGAGTTAGACCAGGGAGCTGCACTTCTGTCTGCGTCTAGAGTCCCCCTACAGGAAGCAGGGGGTGTGAAGGACAGGGAGAGAGAGTAGGCTACTCTGGGAAACTGGAGGACAAAGCTAAACACTGTCGCCCTGCGTGTGAACTGTCACAGGTTCAAATTAAAGCTTGATAGAAGCAAGCTATGAAAATGTTCTACGTTCTGTGGCTCATTGGCCATTTTTATGACCCAGCCATTTTTACTGGGTGATAGTTACTTTGCATGTGTAGCATGTCTAAATTTATTGTGCAATTAACGAGTTGCTAATTGTAGCAATTAACTACTAACAATTAACCAGCATCAGGGGCCTTGATACACCCCAAAATAGCCTATAATCTTGCTTAGAAGGCAGAGTAGAGATGCACCTTATAATCTAACTAAGTCAGAGATGTATGTGCTTTTTTGAGCCTGAACTCAACCCGGAAATACCATGGTGAAAAAACTTTGGGGAGACCTTCTGTTAGTGCTCCCAAGGTGTTAGTCTTTAGTGTGCTTGAGAACAGCCAAAGATGGTCCGGGGCATCTTCACCAAGATATCTTTGGGTTTGGAGTGTGGCTGTAGGAACAGGTGGGCCAGGATATACTCAGGACATTTTAGTTGAAACACACTACTACTACAGTATAGACATGCCTGACCATCCGAACTCCTTGGCTATTGACTAAAAAAAAAAGAACCTTGTGCTTCATGATTGTAGGCCTTTAGTGCCTTTTATTAATTAAATATTTCAACTTGAAACAAGAATTTTTATTTTTGTCAGTTTGGTGAGAGCAAAAAATATTATGGGGCAATCTGAACTGAATTTTTTTTACATTTTATTTTGCATCCAAGTCAAACTAATAATTTATTGAAAAAAGGGTCAATCTCTGTTTTTTAAAAAGGTAGTTCAGTAAAAGGCTAGGAAAAAGATAAACAAAGTAATGTGTGAAATCTGGTACTTGAGTCTGAAAGTTAGGTCTGTCAGAGACTTGTTTTTCTATAAGGCTATTTATATCTGTGTGGGCCATATCTCAGAGAATGTAACGTGTAGAAACCTAATTGTATGTGTACATAGCTAGAAAAAACTAGTTTGAAAGATGGGTTTAATGTTGCATATCCAACCTGATAAGGCAGGGTGGGGTGGCAGGGAGGGAGTCATTAATCTCTTCTGGACTTAGTAGTTAATCTTGACTGGACATGAGTACACTAGGGCAGGGACGTACTTTTTTAAAGTATGTAAGATCTTTTTTGCCTGTATTTAAGTTTGAAAAGCCTGCCTAGAAAATAAATGCAAGATCTAACCAAGCTAAAAAATAATTTCTTTTGTTTTTATTCAGTTTCCCTGTTTTTAATAAGTAAAATTTAATTAAGATTATTTGTCTATGGTAATTCTAGACAGATATCCCTAAGGAGGAGAAAACTCTATTTTTTCAGTTTTTCAGAGCTGCTTCAGAGTTTCTAGAACCTTAATACTCATGGTCAATGCCTATGAGAGGCCTATACAAAATTATCCTATGATGTCCTCCCATTACTTCTGCCTTCCCAGGGGATGGACACAGAGGGTGCATCCAGACAAGCAGGAACTTGTGCTTCCCCAAGGAAAAGTAACAGCGGCACACCTTGCGCTGCTGCTCCTTGTCCCTGGGGAACGCCTGTGCCATGTATGCTCTAGGCGTGCTGCAAGGTACCCCAGATGGCGTAAGGGAGGCTGGGGCCAGGAACTGTGCTAGCTCCAGCAGCCTTACTTGGGGTCTTGGGGGCCTCTGGGAGGTGCAGCTGTGGCACTCCTGCAGCAGAAATCCTGACTAGCAGCTGGAGCATAGCTCCAGCTGGCCAGGCTCTGGGTTTGGGCAGTATGCACTGCTGCCACTTGAGCTGCCCTGCCCTGTTTTTTTTTGGCTTGGCTCTTTTTGACCGTAGGATCTCTGGGGTTCAGAAAAACCCTCCTGCACTGCAGAGTAGCAGGGCAGGGAACGCTTGCATGCTCAGCATCTACAGTGTCACAAATCACACCTCAACACTTGTCTGGACGTGCCACTGAGGCTAACGGACAAAATAGGCTATCAGAGTTGATAGGGACATCGGTTATAGGTAGGCTGGAAAAAGGATATTTAAAAGTATCTGAAGGTGTTGCCTGTCTCAGAGTTAGAGCAGATTTAACAATACACTTTGCCAAAATATTCAATTAATAATTTACAAATAATATGTTTTTTCTTATTTTTTGACCAAATGAATAGCCCGAGGATAAGCTAAAATATTGCAGGTTTTTTGAGTAAAAAAAATTTCTAAAATACCAAATTTCCTATGTATCTTGTTCTTTTTAAGTCTTCCAGAAGCATTTAAGTTTTCACTCCTGCACTGAACTCCTAGCACACAGCCTTTAGGATTATATTAAGCATGTTACAGTATCATGACTTGATAATGTAATCCCTCATGTACTGTCCACTACTTTGAGGACACTAAAAAAACTACTCCTTTTCAGTCAGTTGAAAATATTGGTTTAGAGGTATTAATGTGTTATGGAACCTTTTAAACATACCTTTTTAACCCTTGGGTTTACTTTTTCATTTGGGTGACTTAGTAAAAATGTAAAGGTAATGCTTATTTTAATGTACTATGTCTATTCTGGTTCTAGATGCTAAAAAAATATTCATGTATAAGGCTATTTTTGAAGCATTTTTAGTACATTCAGTTTTGGGTTTGTTTGTTTTTTTAAATGTACTATTTTTGGCACAAAAGTGACCACTTTGGAATGAATGTTCTTGCCTCTGATTTAGAATGATGTTTATTCAAGGTCATTACAGTTATTGCTGAGTAGAGACAAATTAACACAGAGGTCAGTAATTACATTACAAATGTATGTGTTAATCAAATGGAAATGCTTATGAGGGGAATTCAAAAGAACCTTTAAAAGTGATGTGTGAAACCAGGATAGAATTTTGAAAGAGCAGCCTTAAAAATTGATGGCCTTTTTTTTCATTCTTTTGAAAAAACACATACTTTAGCACATACATTATGTATTATTATTTCTGATTAGTCAATAAATTTTATAGAAAGACATGCTACATACTTAGCGTAAATTAAAAAAAAAGGTAGAAAGTAATTTTACAAAAAAACCTGTTTAATTTATAGTAACTTTAGTAGATAAAATAGCATGCTGAGCCCTGGTCTTCTCCTACACCTGATCATAATTCCCCTGGAGTATTGACATACAGAAATGTGCTGGGAAAAGTAATGTTGTCAACAAGTGCTAAAGGTGCTCCAGCTAATAATATCACTTTGTCATCTAAAACTTGCTGGATTCCTCTCATGAATGGCATGCAGCGCTAATACAAATTTTTCTGTTCTGTTTAGTGAAGACAGATAAAAGACATGAGATAACTAAAATGTGGGGTACTTGAATTAAAAGTCAGGCTATGTAATACTATACAGAAAATGATATCAAGACACAACTGTTCCTAAGCAATTACAAATCATATTATGGTCTCTGCATTTTAACCCCTGGACTACCAGTAATTGAAGTCATTTCCATATAGCTCAGTTGTTCCAATCAACTCAACACCCATCAAAATCATTCATTTTATATGGTGATGAGAGCAAATGAGTTGACATGGCAGATTTAGAATATATTTTCTGTGATAGCCACTATCTATTTGTAGAGTGGATACAGACTAGTGCTATGACACATCAGTCTAGAGGAGGGGTGGCCAGCCTGAAACAGGAGTGCCATACATGACATAGGCAGCTTCTGTGTGTGGCATGCTACAGACAAATGAAAATTTCTTTAAGATAATGTGAATAAACGATATTAAGTATGCACAGTTATGTATTTAAAATCAAGAATGGGTTAAGAGTAATTGCACAATAAAAAAGTACATGATTTGTCTGTTTATAGGAAACAGATGTCTGTGTGTTATAGGAAATTTGATAGAATACTGTATTTTTAGTGGTAGTATATCAAAATGTATATGCAGGAGAACATCTAAATTAGGCTGTGAATGCAGCCTTAACTTGTCTATTATGTGCTTAATGTGTAACCCTGGGCATACAATATGTTTATACTTATATAATGAATCTTTACACCAAATAAAAAAGAAGCAGACACATGACATACACCTTATGTTAATGTAAATTACTTAAATCTGGTCTAGAAATACTGTATTCAGGGAGATAATTATACCAATATATGTATCCTGCATCCCTAGCTTAGCTCAAGATAGCTTAAGGCAGGCAGACCTACTTCCCTCTAGCAAGTGGCAAAACAGTAGAATAGCATTAACTGTGCACATCTCTGTGGGGCAGGTGGTCATGTGATTACTTTGGATCCTGTTGTAATTTATGGAAGTGTATAAAACCGATGTAAATTATGACAATGTAAAAGTATCATGAGTACAGGCCCCAGACTACTCTGAATATCAAGTTCTGTGTGAAAAAATACCATAGTTAAAATATATCATATTGGAGCATTTTGCATTGATTAAACCTTTCATTTTTTGAAGATATTGATGAACATTTTCTTTACTGATTTAAACTGGATTTGACTGACTGTGATAAATATTAAAACTGTTTTCAGTTGTTTCTTCCCTCCCTAAAGTAAACGAATGACATGAATGTTTAAACAAAATATGAGATTAATGTTTGATGGATAACTCAGGTTTAAATATCTTAACCATTTGCAAAGGCCCAATTCATCAGTAATGGGGAATTCTAATTTCATCCATGTCAAATATCTTCCCATTTCTTTTGAAATGCAAACCCTGTTGATTATCTTAGTTTTTGCATTCAGGTGATATTCCAGTGTCTGTTTTTCTAAGGTGGTTTGAAATGAGAATGATAAGAGTGGCTTCACTTTAGGTAGAACATCATGATTGATGCTATATCAGGAAGAACATGGAGTTCCCAAATGACTTTAATAGTGTCTATTTCTTTGTGGACTTTCTTTTCATTTTCTTAAAACAATGAGAACATTACTGATTGTATAACCTTATCCCCTTTCTCAGGTCTCCTAGAAACCCTGAACAGAAGATCATTAAAAGAGTGATTGCTCTTGAAGGAGACATTATCAAGTAAGTATTTTAAGCTTTAGTCTCTAACTTCTTATAAGAGCATTTTGCTTTTCAGTGAATTTTAAATCAGTATCCTAGACAACGAGAACTTTCTAGTATTTTCTTGCTGTCTATTCTTAACAGGGATGTCTGTTGTACATGTCTGTTTTCTAAAGAAATAAGAAATGTTTCACACCTTGTTATGAAAATGACATGAGTAAATCATGCTTGCTGTCTATAGTATCTGGTTCCGTCTCACAAATCTATGGGAGCCAATTTGTATAAATTAGGGTTCCAGAGCTGTGGTTTTTCAAGTAGGAATGATACATCTCTGAAGAAAATAACTCATGAAAACAACTGTCCTGATTGCAGGATTTTCCAGGGAACTCACACTATGGGGGAATATGGTGAATCTCATCTGGAGTTAGTTACTCTTGTAGAGGGAGCAACATTGGAATGTGTTTGTTTTGAGGTATAAGTGTATGTGTGTGTGTCCATATATATTGTATATAAATATACAGATCCATGTTGCAGCCATATCCTGAATACTGTGTGCTGTTCTGGTCTCCGTATCTTAAAAAGGATGGTGTAGAATTAGAATGGTAAAGAGAAGGGCAACCAAGATGATAAGGGTTATGGAGCAGCTGCCATATCATGAGAGACTAAAGAGGCTAAGGCTCTTTAGTTTGGAAAGTAGAAGGCTGAGTGGGGATAGGGTAGAGGTCTATAAAGTCATGAAGGGTGTGAACAATGTAAATAGGGAAATGTTATTCACCAAGTCCCAGAATACTAGAATTTGGGGACACTCACTCACTGAAGGTAGCAGGAGATAGGTTTAAAACTAATAAGAGAAAGTACTTTTTACATAGCACAGCTAACTTGTGGACCTGATTACCACAGGATATTGTAGAGGCAGATTGTATAGCCAGGTTCAGAAAGTGACTAGACAAATTCATAGATCATATATCCGTTAATAACTATTAAATGGAACACTCAGTTGTATCCTCTGGCATTCCTAAACCAATCATGGTAGATGCTAGGGTGGATAATGAGTGAGGGATATACTTGGCTAGATGGACCTCTGGTCTGACTGAATATAGCACTTATGTTCTTAAGATATAGCACTTATGTTCAGGAATAAAATGCTGTAGCATTGAAACCAGAACGTTTTATTAAAACATTGATTTTTTTACTAGATTTTTCTCAAATGTAGAATGGATTTTACAGAAAGACGAAGAGAGACAGTGCAACCTAAAAATACCAATATCTGAAGTGTTCAGGCATATGCATAGAATGTGAGAAACCAAAATTCAAGTTCCTTATCTGCTTGATTCTCAGTCTGGCCCAGAGTGAATATATAATAAGTCCCAGATATTTTTGATTCAGAGTAGGGACTTGAATATAATGTACCACATCTCAGGTGAGTGTTCTAACCAGAGGACTGTTAGCTAGTTTAGGGCAGAGGAAGTATTGGTATTCTTCTTTTTCTTTCTCTGTTTTATTATAATTCATTTTTTAATTAAATTTTTCAAAAAGTCCCATTTTTGTCCCAGTTTAGAAGGTATATTTCACCTGAAGCAATTTACACTGGTAGAGGGAGTGATATTTAGACAATCTTTGTTTGGGTTTTCCTGGTAGTAGCATAGGACTTCCTAGTTTAAATTTTGAAATCTCAAAATTTTCCAGAATCCAACATCTTGTTTCCTGAGGCTTCCTCAGACTCTTCAACTATTCTAATTCTTTCCCTGTTCTAATTTGTTTCCATTTCATTGGGTGTCTAAACACATGCTACAGGGTCAAAGGAGTGGAGGGGGTGGCATTTTAGTTAGCGGCTCTGAGAGCTGCTCTAATTAAAGTGCCCACAGCATTGCATGTATTCAGCATCCCATGCTTCAAAATGGTGATGTGGGTACTTTAACTAAAGCTTGTTCAATGAGCTTTAGTTAAAGCACCCCTGCTGCCATTTTGAAATGCGGGGATGCTGAATATACGTGATGCGAAGCCTGCTGGAGTGCACTAATTATCATGCTTAAGCAGGCTTGTAGCTGACTCAATCTGCAGAGCTCCGTCATGTATATAGGTGCCCATTGATCTTCTAGTCCACATTGCAACTGCAGTTCTACCAGTGGGAAAGCATGTTGGTTAGGCAGCTGTTTTTCCATCTCATCCTCACCTAATGTTACTTAGTAGTATTGCTGTCTTTTCTACTTGTCCATTAGCCTGCTTCTTCAAAAATCGCTGTTAGAAAACTGCTGTTTAGTCTTAAATTTTTCAGGCCTTCTGGTTAGTGTGGAATGGATGAGGTTTATCTGTGAGAAGGATTGTTTTATACACAGTGCCTATGAAAATCCTTACCTTTCAGATCGGAATGCCAGGAGTCGACCTATACACCATGTCAGCCTATACACCGTGAAATATGGTAACTGTAATCAGAGAGCAGGGTGGAATACCTACTTGAATTTTGCTTTTATTTGTAGCTAGAATCATTACGTTTTGTAACACACATATGTATGTGTTTGTTGGGCAGGGATGATACACAGAGTACTATTTAAAGAGATCAGAAATCAGCATATCAGGGACTTGAAAAACCTACCAAAAAACTTTACCTTTATTAGCTAAAACTAATTCAGGACCTAGAAAACTTCTTATGAAAGGTGGGATGGGGAGGCGATTCTACTACATCTGTGGAATATTAAGCAGTGTTAAAGTTAGAACATTCTGTGAACAGTCACCCATTAAGTTTTAATACTGTTTTTTGCTTGCACATCTCTGACTTGCCACTAGAGGGCTAGTGAGCAGGGACATGGCAAGGAGCCAGGAAACCTGGGTTCTATCCCTGTTCTGGGTTGGACGGGGGTGGAGGAGGCTGGACGCGATGCATCCTGGGATGCTGGAGGACTACAAATTGCTTATTTTATCTCCATGGAGCAGACTGAAATTATCCTAACATAAGCTAGGTAGCCTGTTCCAGAGTTAACCCTTGCCTGAAGTGGTGTAACTTTGAGAAGCTTAGAGGGCACTTAGCATGAGTTAATGAGCTTTATTGTGCAGGTGCTTATGCTGTAAGTACCCTTAGTATGGCTTAAGTGTAACATGTGACTTCACCCTAAGACTTTACTTGGAAGGATTTATGTTATGTAATAAAAAGGCAACACATTTTTCCCAAAAAATTAAATTTAGAAAATATTTATTACTATCTATCTACCTATGAAATGTTTCAATAACAATCAGAGAGAGTGCAAATTTGCCATTTTTTTCCTAAAATGTGAGTTTGATTATTTACTGCAATGATATTACAAGTTATTATGGGACACAGGTGATTGGGTCAACAAAGTACGTATCAAAAACATAATAAAAAGATTTCCTTTTCTGTTTGACTAATTTGAAGACAAATATATTCAGAAACCAAGTGAAGTCCGTATTGAATCGTCTCAATGTATTGTTTATGTGTTCATTAATGTGTTGCATCAAATTATCTTTGGCCACCATGAAATGATATTCTGAGTTAAACTGAAAATAGATTGGAAAAGTTTGCAGAAAATATATTCATGAGAACTAAATTCATTTTCTTCTTAGCACGCTGAATAATTGCAGTGAAATCATTTGGAAGTCTAAAGTAGCAGAAAAAATATTGTACCACTGAAAATCAGTAAAACTATTTCCTGCTGATGTGTACATTGACCCCACACTTCAGTGTGATTTCTGAGGAGGGGCAAAATGAATGCTATCCACCATTGGTTAGAAAATCTGATTTTTTTTGTTCTCTTATTATGGACATGTAATAGAGCGGAAGTGCTTGATCTTGCAGGTATATGGGAGCATGCAAACTGCTTTTACTCCTAATTCTGGATCTTTAAAGCAGATGGTGTGCCTATGCACTATAGTGGCACATCTTTGAGCCCACTTTTAATGATTTCCCTTGTCACTCTACTTTTGATCAGAGTTGCTCCATGCACAGCTGGTTCATTACATGGAAAAGCTAATGCTCTCTTATTTTCTCTGAAAATGTAGGGCTGAAGTGTGCAAGCTTGTAGTAGAATAGGAACAGCAGCTCCCCTTCCCTCTTCCTTATCAAGCTTGAGGAGATGAATAATCCCCTGTTTCTAGTTAGGCCTTGGTGTGTGTGTGTACACACTGATAGTTGGGATGGTATGAGTGGATTATTCATTGTCAGAGAGTCTGTGGAGCATAGAGGACTATTGGTATGGGGGATAATTTTATGTGATGGTGTCATACGGCTTGGGGGTGGCTGTATAGGTATATCAGTTTGGCGGGGCATCTGGGTTAATTGTGAGGCTAAGTGTATGGTGTCTGTGTATGTGGTTCTATATGAGCTAACCTACAGCAGTTGTGGTGTTGTAAATAGAAAATAGATGTGTTGTTTAGGGGGCATAAATAATTGAAGGAGACAAAATTAAATGTTCTGTATTGTAAGGAATGCCCAAATTAATTGGTGTTGGATGTGGGAATGAATTGATCTGTGGTTTTCACGATGAGTCGACCTTCATTGATGAAATGATTTTCCTAATGACTGGGACCAATAAGAGATTTGCAATATTGCAAGTGAGCACTTAGCTAAGTACTACCATTTCTGAACTGAGTATTGGAGCATGGTGCTAAGTTCAAAGAATAGAGCATGCCTTGGGAAACATGGTAGGGAAGGGGCTGAGGCACAGGGCGTGGGTGGGGGGTGGCTCCTTCTCCACTGCAGACTGGGCAGCAGCTGCAGGGGCAATGTAAATTCCTCTGGGACCCCCTGAGCCACAACAGGGACAAGGGCTGTGGCTGAGATCTGTGCTACCCTGTAGCAGTGGCCCCAATCCTGGCACTGCAGAAGAAGTGAGAGCTGGGGTGGGAGTTGGGGCCAGCAGTATGATTCAGCTTGGCCCACTGGCACTCAGGTGCAGGAGAAGGAGTCCCCCTGGGATCAGTCAAGACAACCACCCCTGTGGCACTGCCCCTGACTATGAGCACCTTCCCCCAGCCCCATGGCCAGGCTGAGGGATGCCCTGCCCCATCCCCAGGGCCATAGCTCAGGCCAAGTACATGGCTCCCTTTGGGGCGCAGCTCCCTGAGCCACTGCATGGATGAGCTTTGCAGGAAGAGGAGATGCAGATGGGGGTAGCAGGGCTGGAAACTCCTGTGCAGGGCTGCTGTGCTCACAAAGCTCATCCTGCCCTTCATAGCTGGAAACAGAGACAAGGATGGTATGTACCCCCCTTATTACCCCGTGCCCTGCACCTCTCCTGGCCCCTGTATGGATGTCAGGCTTTGTGGGCGTGCAGCCCCCAGCAGTAGAGCACAGCCCCAGCCCCTTCCCCATAGTGCTCCCCCAGGCGCATGCAGCAATGAGCTGGGCTGGGACTCAGGACCCAGGTGCAGCTGCCTGCCACATCCAGCCCAGGCTCTGGGCAGCTGCTGTCTGTCACAGAGCCTGGGCTGCTCACAGTAGGGCTTGCAGCCTCCCTCCCACTTGCTGAGAGGAGCTCAGGCTCCATGGCCAGCAGCAGCTACCCAGAGCCTGGGCCAGCTATGGCGTGCCGAGCAAAATGGCTTCACATGCCATGCTCTTTGCTGACCCCTGAAATAGAGCATGCTGAAAGTGTATACTGAACTTCAAGGTTTTGCTTTGCAAATTTGTGTCAGGAGAATACATTCAAGGAAGGGCACTGATATTAGACTGCTTCTTATAGACTGAATCATTTAATAGTAGATACTGGATGCATCTACATGTAAAATTAGTGCATCTGAATAAATTCCTGCACAGTTTGCTCACAAAGCTCACTCTGCCCTTTGTAGCTGGGAACAGGGACAGGAGTTTATGGCTTCTGAGTGCAGTGTTTACATGTGAACCTGGGACCACAGCATGTTGAGCTTGAGCAGTGCAGCCCCAGCTGGCAGAAAGTGTGGGAAGGAGGGAGGGAGGGGGTCAGTCTGCCAGCCCAGAGCTGCTCTGCCCTGGCTCAAGGTGCTGCAGAGGGGATGGCTGGGGCATGAGGGTGCTATGCTGTAGGGCTAGCTGGCAGGCACCCCTGCACTGTAGTACCCTTGTGCCCGAGCAAGCCCCAGTCACCATTTGAATGTGCATCGTGGTACTCTAAACTCCACCATAGGATAATACTTGTGTTGGGCAGTACTATCCTTTGGCAGAGTTAATTAGTTTACTCTGGCCTAATAGCACTGCACATGTACACTGTTACTCTTTACTGCGGAGCTAATTAGTCAACTTCACAGTAAAGCACACATGTAGATTCCCCCCACTGATTTTCTTGTCTAGTTTGAAAGGCTGAGTTTGGTAATAGATTGTATCTAGCATACCCCTTACTGTGAGTAACTCTTGCGTATTATCTAAAGAGTTTGATAATTGTCCAAGGGAAAACAAAGAGCTGTATTTTCACTCTAGGTATTGGGAATGTGTTTTCTCTGGGTACGAGTGAGATCTTGAGCAGAATGTAGAATATAAAGAATATAGCTATATGATGTGTGGAAATCTAAGGATGTTGAGAACAATAGGATGGGGCTAGTGACGTCTTCCTTGTGGACTGCAGTCTAAAGTGGAGTTATCAAAGTGATGTCATCATTTTCAGGAAGGTTGTTTTGATCAGTTGATTAAAGTGGGAATGCATGGAAGCCTTATAAGGACACGAGTTTCCTATTCTGAAGCTGTTGTTCCTTTGTGAGTTGTCTCCTGACATCTACTCTTTTAATCTGAAGTTTTGTATAACTTGAGAGAAACAACTGAAGTGGCCAAGAGATGCATTTTATAGAAAGTAGAGGAATGGCGTCACCCTTCTATGAAAGTGCTTGTAAATCTCAAAAGACATGACTTTTCAAAGCAGGCCCATAGCTTAGTGCCAGAGGCCCCATATGTCATAAATATGAATGCACGAAGGGATTCACAAGGTACAGTTAATAGTAAATACATGTCTGCATTTGTTCTGACCCCTGCTGAAATCTGCCACAATTTAATAATCTGTGAAAGGGAGCTGTTTGTGGTTCTGTCGCACCCTCATCAAAGGTTATTACTGTGTAATATAGGAAAGTTTAATGTGACCTTATTCCTAACATGGGAGCAAACCTCAGAGTGAAATGTGAGTGAAAAATATGGTATGCACAAATAAAAAAGAGAAAAATGCTTCCTTGAGGTCTGAAGTCAGGCCACATTATCAGAGACAATTACTGCAACATAATGCACATGGCTTATATTACCTATTTAAAAAAATACAGCATCTTGCTTTTTTAAAATCAGATTTTATCTAAAAAGGTATCTGTTTTTAAAATAATCCTGTCATAGAACAGTGACCTACCTAACCTCTTCTTGAATTGACTGTACAAAAGTGTTTTAGCTCTTTAGGAGTAATTTGTCATAAAAATGCAGTGTTTTTCATGTCATTAACCAAAACAAGTTTAGTTAGCTTTTTATTATTTGTCCAGTACTGCAGGTAATGAAAGTAGTATTTAGACAGAACCATTAGTTCCACAGAAAGGGTTTCTTACCTTTTGTTGTTTGTTTTATATTCATTTGTTATGACCCTTATTGTAGGAAAAAAGCTATTTTCTCAGTACTTAATGTACAAAAGTAAAGTGTATATAGAAGATAAAATTAACACACTACAAAAATAAGGAAGATTCAACTGTAATTTTTTAGATCACAATATGTCGAAGATCTGCAGCGGTGCCATCATGACATAGTGTTGTAGATTTTCCACATAGTCAAACCGGGTTTCTCATTCCTTAGAGCTTGTTCTTAGGTACTGAAAAATACTGCAATCTCACTGAATAAAAAGTCCTGGCATTTCACTTCTGAGACCTTGGTTCCAGTCTAGTTGGCAGTACCAGCGTTATGAGTTAGGTGGTGTCTTTTTAAATCCCCAGCGGACTGTAGTCCACATCACAAACCCATCACAGATAATTTAACTTTCAGCAGCTAGTAACAATTCTTTCTCAGGAGATTTAAAAAGAACAGGAAGAAAATCACCTTTCGGCCCTAGAGAGATGCTGCTATAGGTCAACTCTAATAGCCATGGTGGACAGCGTGCAAATTTCATACAGTACTTTTTCCGTGGATGAGACTTTATACATCTTCTATAAATTCGCAGTAGAAATAACTATGTAGGTAGGAAATTCTGATGATCAGGATTTCCTACCTACTGCAATCTATTTAAATGATTCTTCTTCTAGGAGAGGGATTATATTAAAAAAAAGTCAATACCATCTAACTTATTAAAAATAAAAGTTGGTATTAGAAAACATATTGAATCAGTAGAAATTAAACATTTTAAAACCAATTTATCTTAAACATGCTACTGGAAATACAAAAATCCATAGTAATCTATCACAAATTGTTGAGTCATGCTATGTACAGTACTAGAAATAATGAAGCATTATGAAATGAAAAACAGTACTAAAATAAGTTTTTTTCCTAGTAAAACTTAAATTAATGTCTGGTTTATAACATGCTATACTGCTTTTTTATGGGCAGCAAAGCTGCCCAGCTCTATGAGAACTTGATGTGCTGAATCAACCTGTCATAGACAGTAGTTAGATTCATAACACACAGTACTGGGAGTAGTTCACGGACCCCTTAAGGAGGCATGTATTCGAGAAATTGTGTTCTGGGGCATGTTTAGACTATTGGTAGTTAGTGTTCATGATCCTGAATGTTTCAAAATGAGAACAATGCAGTTTTCAAGTGTTCCTTGTTGCTGCTCCTGATATTGAACCTAAAACTACATGAAAATAATGGAAGTTTATTTGATAAGTGACCAAATATTTCAGAGACTATACGTCTAGCACTAAGTAAGGACTGGTAGTGCCTCTTGTTATTAAGGCTGCCTGGCACTTCCTATTATAAAACCTTTTAACTGTTTTTGCTAAAATGTTGCATGCCTGGCCTGCATCAGATTGAATTTTAGTGGAAAATTTCAGCCAGAATGATTCAGTCATTCCTGAGAACACAACTGACAAAAATACAACGTTAAGCCCATGACAAAAAATTCTGGTGACATTTTCTTGGAATAGTTCTAGCTCTTCTGTATGTTAGAACAGGGACTTGAAACTTAGCAGATTACAGTTTGCCAGAGCAGAGAAGAAATTTGGGCTGAAATCCTATTTTGTACTTTAAGATGTCAGTGGTACATAGACACATGAACACAATCCTGTTCCATCTTGCTTTAGTTCTTGAAAAAACATTAATAGGTCAACTTCTGTAATACAGCTTTATCTTAACCATAAGTCATAAGTGGCAAAAAGGAGGACTTTTGCCCACTTTTGGAATTAATAGTTTTATAGGGAGCAGAGGAGAAGTCTTGGATTCACTGAACAAAGAAATCTGGAAGGGGGTAAGGAAAATAAGGCTGGGATGAAAAGCCAGCAGAGTGCAGTTTTTGTACTAGTTAGGTGAAGGGAATGGGACTAGACTGAGGAAGCAGGAGTGAAGAAGGGACAAAGCTGGTATTGTAGGGAAAATCAGCTAAGAGTCACATTTGTGGGGAAGAATTTAAAGAGTCCCCAGGGCAGATTTCATTATATAGCCCCAGATTCCTGAAAATGCCTATTCCTTTGCTGTCAGTAAACATCTGGGTAACCCAGTGATGAAGATTCTGATCCCCACAAAGTACTGCTGTTCCACATACCTCTTATCAGTAAGCTCAAGTGATGGTAACTCAATCCATTAGCTCATGTGGTGGATTTCTGTGGAGTGGATATAAACCTACTAAACCATGTTAGTGACAGTAGGATGCCATGTGATGGTATTTCTGATTTGGGGGTTTTTTTCAGTAAATTTTACACATAAGATCAGTGCTAAAATAATTGAGATTGCAAAGTGAAACATTCAGAAGTTAAGAAATGCCAGAATTATGGTCACTTTTGAAACTATAATTCATCTTCTTTATTTTTAGATGTTCTCAGCTAGAGAGGACTCAACTCCCCATCTCTTACTTCCCAGGAAAGTGCCCACTTGGCTGTAGACTAGTGTACACTTTTGGCTGCCCAATGGTCCAGCTTTGTAATAGAAGTAGGGAGCCCTGCCCAGCCTATCCCCTAGCTTGGTGGCTAAGGCACTCTCTTCGATGTAGATTTAAATCCCCTCAGCCTGAGGAGGGCCTAAAAGTCAAGTCTCCCATTTTCTCCAATAGCGGATGGGGCAAAAATGTATGCCACTACCTTCTTTTCTCCAGGCTGTGTTTTGTAATGAACTTCATATATGCTCTCCGTGTTAATCAGGCACTAGGCTATGGCTTGTTCTTGCCATTGCAATTTTTTATTTTGGCACTTCCTAATTTTTCAGTATTGGCTTTGAAGAACATTCTTTCTGTCAATGTAGTATATTCATCTGTAATGTGACTTCATAGTGAAACTTCCCATTCTATTAAAAATTCTTAATTGAACTATTCTGTCTTCTACTACCATAGTTTTAGCTTGTGATTTTAGGCACAAAGTTAAACATCCCTGCTACAGTTTATGCAGTACTCTTGCCAATACTAATCATTAAGTGCAATATATCAAAGCCCATGAAAACTTGAGTTAGAGTCAAGCTAAATGTCTTCATGACTCTTCAGCATTGATCCAATCTAGAAAGCCCCTTCCTTTGATCTTAGTGTGACTCCTTACCTGACTGGACACCATTTCTATAAATATAAATGACAGGAATACCTACTGGTACATTACCAGTGCACTGCAAATATTATCTGGTAACACACTGTAGGAGGTTATTTTGTTTTCCTATGTGTAAATCAGCTTTAAAGGATCATTTGTGTGAACAAAGACAAAGTCAACCCTTCAAAATTTTGGTTTGCTCACGTGGATTATATAGGATCCAGAAGAGATGGTTTTTATTTTGTGCGAGATGTTGATAAACCTAAATTTTGGGGAACATATATCAGGGGACGAAGAGTCGAGGTATAGATGGATAAATATTTAAAAGATGTTGAACTTTGCTTATAGCAAATGCAAGTGATATAATTTCCACTAATGCAAAGAGAAGAATGTATTGTTTTAGTTGATATAGGCATCTATACATGTGCTCCTGGGTGGAGGGATGAGTGCTTTAATTAGAGTGGCTCCAAGAGCTGCTCTAAATAAAGTGCCCTCAGAATCGCGTGTATTCTGCATCCTGCATTGCAAAATGGTGGCAGGGTGCTTGAACTTGAGCCACTATTTTGAAGTGCAGGAATGCTGAATACATGTGACACAGCGGCTGCTGGAACGTGTTAATTAATGTTAAAGGCACCTATACACGTGCTGGACATCTGCTCCAATGGTTGCTAATTAGCATGCATCCATAGGTGGTGGAGGGGAAGGGCTAATGGGGCTTATCCCCCCCCACAACTGAACCAGTGACAGCACCTCCAGTGCCACCGCCACAGGAGTGCCACACCCAGGGCCCCCGTTGTGTGTTCCTCCACTGCTGCTCACACAGCATTAGTGTACACCGGCCCTGGAGTGGCCCTGTGGGAAGGAGGGCTGGGGTTAGGCAGGTGCACTCCGCACCACCCAGCCCCCCGAATAATATTTTATAGTGCAGCTTACGCATGCGGTAGAGCAGACTCAATTAATTGAGTCTGCTCCAATGCATGCTAATTAGTAAACATGGAAGCAGACATCCAGCATGTGTATAGGTGCCCCTTGGATCTTTCAGGTTAAAGTATTCTCTATTAAAAAGTGGCTGTGTTACAATGACATAATTTTTATTAACCTGGCCCTTTCTACATATATAACATACTTTGAGAATAAGTCTTACTTATTAGCAATGTACACAGTGTATACAATATGTACTCATTAGCAATGTTAAGAAGTGTTTCTATATTACAGCAATATTACAGCAATGCAACAAAAAGAACAGACAGATAAAAAGTGGGGTATGGTGGATTCTGTTTCTTATTGCATATCATCAATAGAATTGTTCAGCATTTCAGTCCATTCCAACTGTTGGATTATACTGAAGGTAATACGATTGTACTGCAGACCCAATTTAGTTCCCAGAACTTTTATTGTGAGTGGAGATGCACAGAAAAGAGAGAACCTCTTGTAACTCTCAAAGTCCTGTAAAGAGTTGGCTTTAGGAAAACATAGTTTTGTTTATAAACTGAGTGTGTTTGATTTGGAAACCACTAAGCGACAAAAAGATTATATCCAAACACCGCCGCTCTTTTGTAGAGTTACTATTCAGAAGAGAAAAAAAAAGCCTCCACAAAGTAAAGAGTTACCATGGAAAAGAGCACTCAGTGACTTTCTCTGTAACACTCTACTCTGAACCAAAATACAAATGACAGCTGTCTCTGCAGTAGGCAGAGAGATCTTTTACATTTAAAAAAGCTGAACACTGAACTCAGAATGACAGCATCTCCTTTAGGATTTCATAACTATGAACACCATAAATAATAAGTCTCTAGAGTCTTCAAAAGTAATTTTAATCTGCTGTAGTCATGCTGGGGGTAAGCTTTTCAAATACAATGCAGGGGGTAACATTTCTTCTGATTTTCAATGGAAGTCATATGGTTAAAATATTCTCTAGTTTGTGAATTGTACTCTACTACGTGTATGCAATAAAGACATAAATCTCTTCAAACATTTCTCTCCAATATTCAATAAAATATTATTAGCAATAACTGTGTGTAGTTCCACACTGCAGTGTGGTAGTACATGCTGTTTGCAAAGAATCAAGAGAGGATATTGCAGTTCATTTAAACAAAAAAAACTTCAAACATCTATTTCCTTGTTAGCAGAAACTACAGCAAAAGGATGAGACGCACAGAAGGTGTAGCTGAGGGAGGAAGGGCACAAACGTATCAGAATATGAGTCTGGTTGCCCAGATTCTGTTTGACTAGCATCCAGCATGACCGTTCTTATCACAGTCCTGGGGCGCGCAACTTGACTTGAAGCAGTTTTCCAACAGCTGCCTGTAAAAACTTCCTCTACAACAGAGATTATCTGTGTTTCACAATGTGTGGCCATTTCTTCTGCCCCCTCTCCAATTCCCATCTTATACTTTATGCTAGGCACTGTGAGTGGAACCAGCAGAAGGGCTTCTATGCCAGCTGTGAGCAGCTTGCGCATTACAAGAAATTCCTGTAGGCTGGAAAGGTCTTTTGACATTTCCCGTGTTTTGCTGGTGTGGTGTATAACAGAAGGGACCAGTATCTGACCTGCCTAAAGCATGCAAATGCTTTCTTAACTTAGAAAAAAAACCAGTTGCCTCATGTCTGATTCTGGTTAACCCGTTAAGTGTCTTTGGTACAGAGGTACTTCTGTCACAGGATAAACTGATACAACTTTTTATTATCTTTGAGAAAGGATGGGCATGTAGCCGTCTGAGCAAAGGACAGATATTACACATAAACTGGTTTAAGTGATCGGATACTGGTTTAAATCTGTAACATGCTTAGTGCACATAAACCAGTTTGATAATGGCTGAAACCGGTTTGAGATAAACCTTGTTGAATGTAGTATCAGACTTAATGGATTTGGGTCAAACAGGTTTATGTAATGTCTGTCCCAGACCCCTTGCTGGTTTAAGATAAACCAGACACACCCAGCATCCCAGCATGCTCTCTGTGCTGGGCTCTCTGCTCCACAGCAGGGCTGGCACCTCCCCTTTGCTTCCTGGCCAGAGCTCTGGCAGAG
>NW_017729022.1:7142143-7143958 GCF_001723915.1 Gavialis gangeticus
ACCCAGCATCCCAGCATGCTCTCTGTGCTGGGCTCTCTGCTCCACAGCAGGGCTGGCACCTCCCCTTTGCTTCCTGGCCAGAGCTCTGGCAGAGACTTGCAGGCACAGAGCATTTGCCTGGTTTCTCCCTGCTAAGCAGGGATTATTCTCCCCTCCCCTCTGCCTTATGTGGACACCTCAGCATTAGCTAGCAGACCACATGCTGGCTATGGTCCATGCTGTGGGAGAGGACAGGCAGACAGGATTTTGGAGCTGATCAAGAGGTAGCTTAATGTCCTTCCTTGAAAGAGCTGTTTAAGAATTGCCCCATTAGTTAATGGAGAGAGGCTTTGTTTTCCTAATGGGTTGATAAACACTGAGTTAGGGGTGATAAACATTCCTGGCTGGGCTGTTGCGGGGAGGGGGGAATAATCAGAGAGTCCACATGGCTCCTGTCCACACCCTCCTCAGCTCAGCCCTGTAGAAGTCAAGGGAGGGCTGCTGTAGCGCCCTCCACCTTTTAGCCTGATCCACTACAGGCATGTGCCTGCATTTCTGGATGTTTGTCCAGTTATAAAATTGATTTAGCCTAGTCAGGTTAAACTAACCTGCAAAGATTGAATTAAGTCAGGCTCAGGCTTTTTGAATGTCTGACCCTGACCCTGGAGAATCTTTTGCTTTACAAAAAATGTTTCGTCTATATATGTTTCACTGAAATTTGATGTTCTGCCAAGATACTGGGTGGCTGAAAAGGCATACAAGTCTAATAACCTCAATGGGAGGTAGAAGAGATTGTCTTTATGATGGATTTTGTTTAAAAAGCAACTGAATAAAAAAGATCAACATTGTCAAACTGATGAAGGATTTAATAATTAAAAAGCACATTGATCTTTACTTTTTTCATTTTCATGAATGATTTCCATCTATACTGAACATCTATGATGTTTTCAAAATTGGGTACCTAAAATTTGGCATCTGAATAAAAGTTAGTATAATGGGAGTCAGCAACCCAAAGACTTTTCATTAGTAGGACTCAGTCCCCTGCATGTTGGCACATGTACTTAACTTTAAGCATGTAAGCAGTCCCACTGAAAGAAGCTGGGCTCCATAGAAGCACAGCTTCATAGATATTCCTGCTGGGTCTAAACTGACAAGTGAGACAAAGAGTATGAGAAGAGAAAGAGGATTAATTCTGAAGTGAACTCAAGATTGGAGAGGATTATAAGACTTTCCTGAGGTCATACAAAAAGTCTGTCCATTAATTCAACCCAGATCTCTTGTGTCCTAGCTCAGTGTCTTAATAAGGCCATTTGTCCTTTTTGAAAGTTGATAGAGGCACCTTTTGTGGATATCAGCTATACTGGAGTTCTTGACAAGCTTGAAAATATAGAACTTCTGGGAATGAAGAGCCTGATCTTACTTCCCCAAAGGCAAAACTCCCATTAACTCTAACAGTGCAAGAATAGGTCTTGGGTGTTTTAACAAGTCGAAGAAATGCTTTATAGAACAGAAAACCAAATTTCATATTATGCAAAGCAGTTCCTTTGCTTATACACTCCTTTTTGTCTCAGCAGCAAGTCCATTTTCACATTTTCTGTCTTGCTTAATTATTTTTAGGGTGCAGGTGTGTGGAAGGAGGTTAGCCAACTGCAGTATGGCTCCTAAAGGAGTCATACTGGCAGGTGTCTGAATGGCTGGGAGAAAGCAGGAAGGACAGAATCTGCACAAAGTTATGCTAGGATTTTCAGGATTGTTCTTGGCTTTGAATTTGTATTTTTACCTCTCTGTTTCCCTCTCACCTCTTCTTCATCCCCTAGCTAAGTCCCTTTGTTATCA
>NW_017729022.1:7143969-7146592 GCF_001723915.1 Gavialis gangeticus
ACCTCTTCTTCATCCCCTAGCTAAGTCCCTTTGTTATCAAATGATGGTAAAATTAAGCAGAATTTACATAAGTATAAATCCCAAAGGTTTGGTATAAAGCAACATAGCTCTGTTATGATTAGGGACGCTATACTGATTTACTTGAACTGAAATCTGCCTAAAACATTTTTGGACTGAATTTTTACCGTTTTATAAGGTCTTTTCTGGGAGGATGCTATGAAGAATATAAAAAGTTGACTGCAGTAGGTCAACCATTAGATTTTAGTCATATCTCTCTATGTATTTCTCTTTGAGTTTGGGCACTTCACTGTATAACAAAACATAGCAAATTTGTTGTACACTGGATCACTGAGGGGGACCTTCCACTCTGTAATTCTTTCTAGTGGAGGATGGCTAATATAAGCCAAAAATTGACTCTCTTGAGGGCATGAGGAGACTGGGTGGGGGGGAGTTAGAGTTAATTTCTATTTATGATATAAGTTTGTTTCATAAATGCTTTCATGCCCATCACCCTGTGAGGCCATGTATACTTTAACATTTTTATAATAAAGACAAAACCCCCAAAACAAGTCTATCTGTGTACAGAAGTGGTGTTTGCAAGGTCCAGCCTCTCCTACTGTACTGGAGGCCCAGTCATCAACAAACTGGCAGATGCTACTTTGTGACACAGATGTGGCATCCTGGACCCACCAGTGACCCTGCAAGAGAAGCTCCTCATGGACTTCTTCTGGGTCTGTTGCTATTAGCTCTAGCAAGCTGCCCTCTATCTGCCCACTGACAAGGTGGAGTCAGGGCCTGATCAATTCTGTTCAAACTGCTCCTTCTGTGAGGATCAGATGAGGTCTTGTACTCCTTCTTTGACTGCCTCTTGCAATGTCTGCTATTTGCCATGCCTGAACATTATCTAGTTTGCTTTGCACCTCCTGGTTAAAGTGAAGGCTGCCTTGGAGGATCATCTCCTCACGACATGTCCTCCCAGGTGGCAGCTCACTACACACGCCATCTCCACCACTTCCTATCTCTCCGGCCATGGGCAGCAATGAGAGCAACAGGCCTGGTACTCTCCTTGGCATACTGAATTTAGATTTCTCTGAAATTGTACATTTTCTCCATCCCGTACCAGGCAGCTAAGGGGGACCATAATCTGCCTCCACCTCCCTCTGACAATGCACTCAAATTCTTTTGTTTGGCTTATCCAGATGCATCTCTCCCTTGAGTGTGGGCACTTCACCCCACAATAAAACAGATGAATTTGTCATGCTTGGCCACTGAAAGTGCACGTTGTATTGTGGAAGATGCCCAGCTAGTTGAAAAAGTGTAATTATGTGAAGAGTGTTGGGGGATGGAGAGGTTTCAATATACTGTCTGTGATGCAAGTTTGAGTGATGAATGCTTGCATGCACAACCACTTATGGGGTTAGGTATATTTTTGTGTACTTTTTACCTTTTTATCTTTAACATTTGTATAAGAAAGATCTAAAAAATCTGTCTGGTGCCTGCCAATCCTCTGCTACTCTGGCCAGGTCCTGGTCATCAACAACCTGGTAGCTGCAACTTTGAGGCACAGGTGTGCCGTCCTGAACCTGCCAGTAACCCTGCTTGAGAAACTGTAGAAGATCCTTGTGCTGTCCTATCTGTGCATTGACAAAGGGACTGATTAATTGATTTGGCAGGTAGAGTGACAGCTTTCTGCCAGCTAGTCCTTCAGCAGCTGCTCTGTGCTGGTGAAACCTCCTGGTGATAGTTAACCTTCTCCTGGTGATTGGTGGGCCTGTGCTGGGGGGCTGGACTCAGCCTTGATCAGGAACTTTCCTCTTGAATCCTGTTTGCCTTGGCCGGGATGTCTTCCTACCCTTCTACAGCTTTACCTGGGCCTCATGGACCTCTCTTTGCCTGAGCCCTCAGGCCAAGCATCTGTGATTTCCAGAATGGCTCCAGGAGTCCCTGTCACAACCTGGCCTTGAAGCAGAAGGCACAGAATTTTGTTTCTGAAAGCTTGTTTGCCCCCTTGGTTCAGTTGCATATTCTCAGACCGATCTATCTCCTCAATCCAGCGTCATTTGACTGGCTGTCAGCTGAAGCCCAGGCCATTTTGGTAAGTATGTATTCCATCCAACTTGCTTTGCATCTCTTGGCTGAACTGAAGGCTGTCCTCGAGGATCACCTCCTCCCATGACAATTCCTCCCCTAGGGCAGCTTGCTGAACATACCATCTCTACCACTGCCTCTTTTTCTAGCTGTGGACAGCATCAAGAATGACAGGACCAGTATTCTGTTATTCGTCCCTGTGCACAAAGAGAATCTCTGCTTTGAGATCCTGTTTAGGAAGGCACTGTGTACATGGACAGCCAAAGTGCATCATGCCTGTATCCTTGCCCTCCACCTCTACATGATCTAGAGGTGATGCCTAGGGACAGCAACACCAGAGCAAGCCCACCCAGCTTGATGCACCCTGTAGAAGATACTTATCACCAAGATGACTGGCAACCTTCAGTGCCAGCTGCTGCATAGAACCCTCACCATTGGCTCCTTTGCCTGCCACTAGGACCTGATGGCGTTGGTGCCCTGCCAGTTCTGCCAGGAGGAGGTGGAAGAGACAGTCTTGTATACCTTCCTGATCTGC
>NW_017729022.1:7151592-7155679 GCF_001723915.1 Gavialis gangeticus
AAGATACTTATCACCAAGATGACTGGCAACCTTCAGTGCCAGCTGCTGCATAGAACCCTCACCATTGGCTCCTTTGCCTGCCACTAGGACCTGATGGCGTTGGTGCCCTGCCAGTTCTGCCAGGAGGAGGTGGAAGAGACAGTCTTGTATACCTTCCTGATCTGCCCCCAGCTGTGGCCACTTTGCTGCCCTCAGGACTTTCTTTTGTACATTGGATTTAGACTTTCCTGAAACTGTGTATACCATCCTCATTCTCCAAGCAGCTGAGTGGGCGTGATCTGCCTGGCCAGTTTCTTGCTGGGCCAAGCAAGATGGTGAATCTGAAGAGCTGCAGGAACTTACTTTCAGGGACTGGCTCCAATGATGCACTCTAACCTTTTTGGTTTCTTGTCCAGGCACATCCCCCCATTGAGTTTAGGCACTTCACCATACAAGAAAACACAGATGAATTTGTGTCATGCTGGGTCACTGAGGGGGCACTCTGTATGGTAGAAGATGACCAATTAGTCCAAAAAGTTTCTGTGTGAAAGGAGCTGGCAGCAGGGGGAAAGACTTTCAATATTTTGGTTACTATGTAAGTTTGATTGATGAATGCTTTTATGCCAAGCACCTTGTGGAGCCACGTATATTTTTTGTATTAGTCTACCTTTTTAAAAAACATTTTTATAACTAACTTCTAAAAGTCTGTGTCTCTGTCGATTTAGCAGTCATCTTGTAATTTTCTCCATTGCATAAATAATTGAGAAAAGCAGGGTAATGTTTGATATACTGTATAGAAAATAGATTTAAATAAACTGACAATAGTTTTACTATCTTTTTGTTTAAAAGACAGTCAAAAGATATGGAACTTCCTTTTTTCTTCTTTAAAATTACACTCTGTTAAGCTTTTTAGTACCAGTGCATATGTTGCAACATTGTTTGTCAGTTGTAAACAATAATTAGCCATGTTTTAATTTTTATATTTGAAGCTGTGGTGTTTGCTGTTGTGTAAAAGTTGCAGATATGTGTTGGCAGAAATATTAATTGTAAATTGCTCATTAAAAAGATTGCCTCTGTAGTTTTTCACTGCAAAGTGATCTTGATATGAGGGTCTGAATGGTTCGCACTAGCAGAACTAATAAGGTTTTGAAATTGATCGCCTTAGTGGTTATGAGATTCAAATGAGAACAGGAGTGAAAATGACTATTATCCTTTTTCATTATTATGGAACTGACTATTGTTGACACTGTTTCAGTAAAGTAAATTGTGTTATGAAACTGCAGTGTATTTTGTGTATGATGGGCAACAAGTCATTAAGTTGTGGCTTACAACTCCATGTACTAGGGAGTCGAGAATATTTTTTTGCTTTAGTATGTTGAGTTAGTAGTGAATGTACAAATAATTGCTGCTCACTGACCATTATACCACAGGCTTTTTAATAGGTAGCTTAAAATACAGTGTAATAAACTGTATATCATATTTTTCTAAAACTTCAGGTATATCCAAGGTAGCATTTCTAGTGAGTAGGTTTCAGTTTTAGACGTATAGAAAAAAATAAATTAGTGTTTAATCTTTTATGATAGCATGCATAGGAGCAAGTGATATATGCTGAAACAGATTTTAATAGGATGTATTATAATTGAAAACCAAAGTATAGTACCCTACTACTGGAGATGGAAGCCTAATAAGTGATAGGCCTATAAAAGGGTTAGAATATAATAATAGATGAGGAAATCAATGAACAGATTAGAAACAGATATATACTAAAAAGAAAGGCGACCTTTAATGGGTTAGAGGGCATAGTTTTGGGGACTGATTAATCAGCATTTCTGTAGTGGTGCAGCTTTCTGTGCACATCAAAATAAAACTGTGTACATAAACCATGATGGAAATGGAATGGAACTTGTAATAAGTAGTAATAGTACAGTGTATACCCATTCTGGGGTATTATGGATGTAGCTGTGCCATGTTTCCAATGTAATATACATGCAGTTTGATCATGTTTAAAAAGAGGATTTAAAAATGTTAGTAATAAAAATCATTCTACTGTTTCTAAAGCTTATACAGTTGTTAAAACTTTAATTAAACAGGTTTGCAAGGAAGGGGAATAGAGACTAAGTTCATAAACCAGACAGATATGCTTTGTAAATTAAGAAGAAAGCTAATTAAGCCAAGCATAGCTGTATAATATTAATTTTTAAAAGCAGTTCTAGCATATTTATAGTAAATCTTACCATAGCTACTTCATATTTCCTAATGAGTTATTCTGCGGCTTAAGTTCAGCATTTTAGCTGCCAAGGTTTCACAGTCAGGTAAAAAAATTGTAT
The DNA here is from genome assembly GCF_001723915.1 of Gavialis gangeticus. Lineage (NCBI taxonomy): Eukaryota > Metazoa > Chordata > Crocodylia > Gavialidae > Gavialis > Gavialis gangeticus. The sequence goes on from NW_017729022.1 coordinate 7,153,899, forward strand.
CCTTAGGCACTGTGCTAATATTTGTAGCAGCAAAACTAACCCTTTGAGCCCTGTTGGTGAAATAAAAGAGCAAAACTGCCATTAGGAAATGTGTTTAGGTACTAGAATATTTTTCAGTCCAGTAAGCTGAAGCATTTCAACTAAAGCTGATTCTTGTTTTTATAACATGACTTAGAGGTTAATACATAATTTGTACATGTCTAACTTGAGAGCATTCTCCTGTGGCGTAGAACTGGGGTAGTTTTACATAAGACAATTAAGACAGTGAATGGCTGTATTTCCTACCATCTGAAGATTACAGCCCACCTGTACATCTTTGTGTCATAAGACTTTGAGTATGAAATTAAGAGAACTTTTCAGTCTCTGGCTTAGGTTAGAGTTTGTCTGACAGCTACCTCAAATACTTCTTGCAGGTATGCAAGAAGAGCTATGCTTTAAGTTGAAAGTGAAGAAACGCTTTCCTAGAAGTTCTCCTCAACTATTTTCTCCTTTCTGCAACACACCTTGGTCCTCTTTGGTAATGGTGGAGGACAAGCACTCAAACCACTTTATATATCCTTTCATAACAGTAAAAAGGCTAGCAAGACTCCTAATTAATCTTGTTGTGCATGTAATGATGATTAAAATGCACTTCCAATGCCTTAAAATTATTTGTGTTACTTTGCCCTTTATCCAAACCATTTAAAGGATCCTGAAAGCTATTCTAAAGATTAGATTCTTGAGTAGGTCTGACTTGATTTCCAGGCCATGTTCTCACTTCTGTTGAGTATTCCTGTGGAGTCCCCTGAAGCAACTGTTGATTTCCTGACAGAGAAACCGCAGATTCCTGACTTTTGATTTGTTGGATAGTATTGAAGATGATCCTGATTTGTTCAGAGGAGTCCTTTGGAGTCTCCCCTAGGCTGGATTGTGATTATTGTACTCTCATGAATTTTGGAGAATATCACTTTTGAGGTACTATAAAGATCAATAAGTGCTGTTCATTAAGAAGTAGCCCAGTAGCTATGTTTAGGGTTGCTTTAATCCTGCCCATATAATATTAAGTATATTGGAAGTTGATTCCTTCAGCCACATATTTTTGGCAGAGTTGAATCTGTTTCTGGCAAGTTTGAACTTTAGAAGTAAATTTCTGTCTATTAACATGGCCTGGCCAGGCATTAGAACCGGTTATCTACAGTTGTGGAATCTCCATCCTTGGAAAAGTTTAGAAGCAAGTAAGGTACTTGGTAGGGGTGGTTTAGTCAGTGATGATCCTGTCTTGAGGAGGGTGTGGGACTGTATGACCTATTGAGGTCCTTTCCAGCCCAGTTTTCCTATGACCTTTGATCTCTAATTTACTGCAGTTTGCTGGTAGATGCTGGGCTAGTTATGAGGACATGTTCAATGTAAACATTACTGCATTGCCCTAAAGTCTGTTCTTCCTCTTCTGTTGGTGGCTACTTAATTTGGGGGTCTGTTGTGTGGTCAGTGTTGAAAGAAGATCCCAGTATCATAAATGGTTCTTTGAAACTAAGGTGGTAAGTCATCCAGTGATTTTGATTTTAGTAATGCCACTGAGGGTCTTTTTTATGTTAAAATCTGAACCAAGCAAATATATAGAAGGCATTCACAAGTCAAGCATATTGCTGTTAGATTTTTCTGTTAGAATTATAGGGTTTCTTCTTCCCTTTTTCTGGAAGCAGTGCTCCCATACTATATGTAACAAGGAGCAATGGTATCAAGTTGCAGAAAGGGAAGATTAGTTCAGATATTAGGAAAAACTAGGAGGGTAGGAAAACACT
>NW_017729022.1:7160679-7165913 GCF_001723915.1 Gavialis gangeticus
GGGAGGCCCAGGTTCAGGGCTGAGCCAAGGCTCTTGCACATCTGGCTAACAAAGGCTAAGAGCATGCCCTGGAGATTTTCCAGTGTTTGGAGAAAGCAAAGACGTTCACTGGGGCCAAACAATTTTACAGTATTAAGACAGATTCCGAACCCTGTTCTGCAGGCTCGTGCCTTCACATTTCTAAGGTAAAACATCTCAGTCTTTGCTCATATTAGCCCTAGAATTATCAGTAATTTCCTTAATATGATGGTGATCCCCCTAAGGAATTTGTTCATCTAGCTGAAACACTGGAGCCAGAGAGGTTATGGAATTTCCATTCTTGGAGGTTTTTAAGACCGGTATAGAAAAACATTGGCTGGGATGATCTATCTGGGGATGGTCCTGCTTTGAGCAGGGGTTTGGACTAGATGATTTCCTGAGGTCCCTTGCAACCTTGATTTTCTTTTATTCTATGATTTTATGTTGTGTTCTTACACTTGAAACCATCCCTAATCGTAGAATGTAGAGGTCCTGGATGTATTTCTGATGAGACCAGTTCTTAGGGCAAGGTTCTTAACTTTGGCATTTATTTGTTTCTTTTCTCCCAGCCCTCCCCACGCCGAAGCTGTATCTATTGATATTCTGAGTTCACTGCAAGGGATGGTTTGTCCATTAGAATGACTTTTTCTGAGGAGGGATGTTAAAGGAGGTAAATGGAGGCTAATTTTCTGCTTTTCAGAATCTAGATCGCTGGTTTTCAGTCTGTAGTCCACAGACCCCTGGGGGTCCACAGATTATACCTAATGGGTCCATGAAGAGATGGCTGTGATCAATAAAAGTATGTGAATATCCATACGTACAACTCAAACGGGTCCATACCTCCAAATAAAAAAAAGTTTGAAAACCACTGATCTAGAGCAGTCAATCATCTGGGCCCATGGGCTCAGTTTTGGGGAGCTGCCATGGGCTGGTCAAGCCCCCCTTCCCCCCCCCCCCCACAACAGCCTAGAGCCAACAGCAGCTGAGTGCACAGCCCCAGCCCTGACCCCAGCCTGTCCCATGCCCACTCCAGACTCACCCTAGCCAGAGCAGACCAGCTCCAGCTAGAACCCATGTGCACAGCCCTGACCTTGGCCCACCCTGCACCTCCTCCAGACTACCTGCCCATGTTGAGCGGAAGCCAGGCAGAAGCTGCTGGTAGGCTCAGGGGAAAAGCAGCCACCTCCCACCTGTTGCTGCTGGGCCCTTCTTGTTGCAACTGCTTGGAGCCTGCACTTGGGCTGCCCTGTGGTTCCTCTCTGCCACCATCACTGCTGCCTCAGGGCCACCCAGTAAGGCAGTGGTGGCAGTGGAAAGGAGCCACAGGGCAGTCTAGGCATGGCCTCTTGGCAATTGCAGCAAGAAGGGCCTGGCACCAGTGAGGGAGAGATGGCTGCTTTCCCCCCATGCCTAACAGCAGCTTCTTCCTGGTCTCTGCTGCTTCTCAGCATGGGTAGGTGGTCTGGAGCAGGTGTGGTGTAGGCTGGGTTTGGGGCTATGTGCATGGGTTCTAGCTGGTCTGCTTCAGCTGGGGCGAGTCCAGAAAGGGTATGGGGCAGGCTGGGGTTGGGCCTGTGCACGTGAGTCCTTGCCAATAGCAGAGGGCTGGGGCCAGTGGCGGCAGTAGCCAGAAGAAGCTGCCGCCACCTGAGCTGCCTAGAAATGCAGTACAGCTGTGGATCTGCTCCAGCCCTGCTACACACCCAAGGGCAGCGGGGCATGCCACAGGTCAGATGGCTTCTGGGCCAGGTGAGATTGAGGGACCTGTCGCGGGCCAGAAAAAGTTCCTCAGCAGGCCATATTTTGCCCACCCCTGATCTAGAGGGTATCCTAGCCATGTTTTTCCAAAATGGATGCTGATTTTGGATACCGAGCTTTTAAGGCCCTTTAAAGTAGGTTGATTTTTCCAAAGACAAGTGTTCTGAGTAGGTGCACTAACTTAAATCGAGATCTCTTGAACCTGATGTAAGAAAGAATTAGCCTGTTTTAATGAATGTCTGTACACTTTTTCAGGGCAGCCCCCGCTTCTGGGAAAGCTTGTTGCACCTAGAAACCGAATTTCAAACCTAGTGCTTTATGAATTGACACAACACTCTGTTGATAAATAGCAGAAAGACTTGTTTTAATAACTACTAACAAGTTACAAAACTAAATGACAGAAGACGACTCTTTCCCAATATAAAATGAGCCAACGCAGGCAGGAAGCAGTTCTTGTTCAACCCCCCATTGTGGATCCTTCCCTTTTGGCTGGGTGGTGCAGGGTGGCTTCTTGGGTCTTTCCTGAACTGCACACACCTTGCTTGCAGTTCTGTCTTGCTTTTTATACTGTTTTAATTGTATAGCTTCAAAGCATTCCTTCTTGATAGTTCATTAATCAAAGTCTGAACAAAGCAGGTAAGGGTGGAATTAACATATTACAATTGTATCGTGTGTGTGTGAAATTTGCAAGCTTTTGATCAGTTTAGAATCAAATAGGGTGGGTATTGATTGAATGAGATACCTTTAGGAAGGTGATCACAGAATACTATCTTTCGGTAGTTACTTTAACAATGGAGCTGCATTAAACGGTTTATGACAGACATTTGACAGATATTGAATGCCTGTTTTGAGAGATATATGTCTTGATTGTATGGGATACCTTTATTAGACCAAAGCAGGTTTGTTAAAGTGTAACTGGAGGTAATACATAATAAACATTTTGAGACTGACTACCTATTCTGCAAATGTGAGGTGAGGATCAAAGGCCACTGGGGACAATAAGTGTGAGTTAATTTTGGGTTAAATCAGGTTAGTAGACTGACTTGTGCATAAACTTTTTAGACAGATATTGGATGTTTGCTTTGGGAAATAGGTCTTAATCAAAGGGGGAATGTGTTAACCAGGATATATTTACAGTCATGTTTTCAGTGCCTTGTCTCTTACAGACTTTGCTTTGAAGTGAACATTTTAGTTCTTTTGCTTTCTTTAGTGACACTTAGCTCAATTGAAATGTAGATGTAGTTTGTAGGTTTCTCCTCAGGTCACCTGGTTTTCTGGCTGGCTCTCTGAGTCTTGTTACATTTATGCAATGAGTGTGTTAGGTCTCTGCCAATACTTTTAACCATCAATTCTCAGATGTGGTAGAAGGTTGAGGACGGTTATTATGACTGCTGTTATCTTATGGCATGGGTCTGGTATTGGGTACCAAGAGCAGTCTAGTTTCCCTTATGCCTACTGGGTTGCAAGCCATTAGCGGAGTTTGATTTTCTTGTGGCAGTCTTGTTACCTCAACCCAGTCTTGCCCCAGCCACTGCCTCTGCCTTGTATTTTTGTGCAAGAGACACTGTCCAAACTTTCACAGTTTTCGTGTGCAGCAAGCCCAGCTGCTGTTCCCACTCTCCCAACTCTGAATGGACCATATTTAGTTCTTCAACACTTCAACTTTGACTAGGCCCCTTTTGTAGAAATAGAACAAATTATCTTTATCTGAATATCCACTGAACAAAAGGGGTCTGAGCAAGTTTTTTTTTCATGTTAAAGCAACTTTTCTTGATGTCCCAATCTGAGGATATAAGGTAGACCTGGGAACAGAAGTGATGCATATAACTAAATCATGATTCACTCCCATTATTCACAATCTAAATATTGCCTAGATTTTTTACTTTGCAGAGAACAGAGGCTTTCAGCTTAAGTACCTTTATAAAGTATAAATTAAGCTTATAATATATGTTTAAACACTTTGGCTATAATCACAGGGACTTCAGAAGCATCCATTGCTCATTGAACAAATGATAGTAGCTTGCCTAGATGAAACAAAAGCAGATTGGAGAAATAGATTTTTGTGTCATTCAAAACAAGAAAAGATTGCTAAAATGATGCTCTGAAGTACCTGCAGTTCCCCATCTGACTATCACAGTAGCTGGCAATAAATGCAAATTTGAAAACAAATTAAGTTGAACATCTTAAATTGTTTTGCTTGTAGTGTTGTTTTGCATATAGTGATATATTATGCAACTAAGATACTGTCATCAACAGGACATACTTAAAAATTGGATTTGTGTCTTAGTAGGTCCGTAGCAAGAATGCAATGTTTCACTTAGGCTGAAGGTGTGAAATTCTTTAGCAACTGTCCCTGAATTCTAGATGAACTTTAACATAATTTTAATTATTTTAATTCTGATTTCAGTTTTAGATTCTTTTCGGTGATAAATCATAGTGCGATTCATGAGAATATCTGTTTTCTACAATACCAAATTTGTATTGGCAATTGTAATTTCCCCAAATAAGCAGTGTAGTTATTGCTTCCTGATTATGTTAAACATTTTTACTTGGATTACAGAAATTATTATTTAAATGAAAAGGTTCCCTGGGTCATTTTTATCAGTGTTATAGAGGTGTTAAAAATAAAGAGCCAAATTCTCAGTGTATATAGATATATATATTTTAATTGACTTCAGATTATGCCAGTGGAAGAGATGGCCCCAAGAACTTACAAGATTGAATATGATTTCAAACCAATACATTTCCATCAGAGTTATCTTACTAACTAGTAAGTAATATCACATAGCTCAGTCAAGATTTGCAAAAAGCAGCTTACTTGCCACTGAAAACAGTTCTAGTACATTTAAATGATATTTGTCTACAATGTGGCTATTCTGCCCTCTTCATAGGTAGAATCAAGTCATTGTTTCCTTAAACTTAAACAAGTTGGCCCAATAAAAGTTACCACCACAAAAAATCTTGCCTCTTGCATAATTCATGGACCATCATGGCTACAGCATTCCAATGCTAGTTAAACTCATATACTGTCCTCTCACCTTCAAGTGTAAGGGGCGACCAAATGCAATTGCAGTCATATAACTAGACTTCAAAACTAGCTGTATTGAGGGACCGTACTAATAAGCACAAATGCTATCATGTAAGCAGTTGGACTGTTCCTTGCTATGTGCCACAACGTTGGTCAGGTTCCTCACTCCAGATACAGAGTAGTATGTTGTGACTACATTCAGCTAAATTCCATTTACTTCGAAGCTCTTTGGAGCTGAATAGTGCTTGGTCAATGTTCCAGGGTCCGAGGCTGTTCCACGCATTTTTGGGTGCAAAAGCTGTGTTTGATCCTCACTCTCAGTAGTGAAATCCTATTTTCCAGTCCATTTAGACCCTCGCCCCCCCCCCCCCAAAAAAAAAAAAAAAAAAAAAGAAAAACCTTTTCTAACTCTAATTTGGAAAGGTTTTTT
>NW_017729022.1:7165961-7181060 GCF_001723915.1 Gavialis gangeticus
CATTTAGCCCCCCCCCCCCCCCCCCCCAAAAAAAAAAAAAGACAAAAAGAAAAAGCCTTTCTGAATCTCAGTTGGTAAGGTATTTCTGCCTTAAAGTGAATTTGGCTGTGACAGGACACCAGATACAGTACCTTGTGCGGGGGGGAAAGAGATGTGCAAAGAAGGAAACTTATCTGTAGCTGGACCACAGCAAGAAAAGCAGAATAATGCCGGGCCCAGGGAACTCAGGTGTTCCCAAAGAAGCCCTGCCTGGATCCCAGCAGGACCACCCGTGGAAGCAGGGACCCTGGTGGATTGGGTCCTGGGGAGTTGCTGAGAGGAAAAAGGCATGTAGGGGGAAGAGACAAATTGCCCCCAGGGCAGGGGCCTGCCGGAGAGAACAGTGCTGTGACCAGAGGCAAAAGCCAAGCAAGGCTGGAGGCAGGTCCTCATTGAAGCTGGAGAAGCCGAAGCGAGGGTGGGTCTAAGTGAGTGCTGAGCTGGAGCAGGGTCTGCCTGGGGGTGAGGAGGCTGCAGGAGCCAAAGTGAGGACCGGCAGGGAGTCAGTCAACTCAAACTTCCTTATCGGGGAAGAGGAATCTGCAGAGAAAGAGGATCTGCAGCCAACAATAGATGATTGAGAGCTACCTGTAGTGCTAAGGGATCCTGGGGGCTGTGACCCTGAGGATTTAAAGGGCCAGTGCACAGAGGACTACTGTTTAACCTTCACTGGGGCTGTGAAGCAAACAGCCTGGTGTGAGGGAGGGCAGCAGGATGCCATCTCCCTAGGCATATTGGTGGCAGGAAAAGAAGGCAGGAAAGGGGATTCTTGTGACCATGAGACCGCACTAGACGAAGAGAGAGGGACGAAGCACCCAAAGTGACATCAAGGGCTGGGTCAGCACAGGTGTGGGTAGGGCAGGGTGAAGGTGTGGTAGTAGCCCTGTGAAGAGACTCCAGCCAGTATCCTGAGGCGTCTTGAGCAGAACACCCCAAACTCTGTGCTCTTTTCTCATCATCTCCATTTTTCCATCGAGGCATGGCGGGCGAGTAAGAAGAGCATCAAGGGTATGCACCAGGAAGCAGTAGCAATGCCTACGGCGCCAACTCAACACCCACAGTAGCACATTGGCTGGGAACCATGGAGGCAACATATCCGTTGGCCATGGTCCTCAAGGATTGCCACATGAATTGGTCTTATGACTGCTCTAGGGAGAGCAAATGCAAATGAAGGAGCTGGTCCAAGTAAGGACCCAAGAAGCAGAGGCAATGTTTGTTGTGTTGAGGTGGCAGCAGGACCTCAGTGAAAAGATTGAGGCCCAACAAGCTCGGCTTGAGGTCCTCAGAGAGTCTAAGAATTCCTAAGATGACGATGGAGGATGACATGGAGGCCTATCTGGAAGCCTTTGAAAGGGTCACCGTTGCCACTGACTGGGACCTAAGTAGGGGGGTGTACCAATTAGGGCCCTGTAGGATGCCTGGGCCTGCCTGATTAGTAAAGGGCCTATCTCGAGAAGAGGCCAGCAACTACCAGGCTGTAAAGAAGGCTATCCTTTGCAGGTTTGAGATTGCCCTGGAATTCTATCGCCAGCAGTTCCGGACAAGGACGAAAGCTGAGGAACGCTGGCCTAGACTGTTAGCACAGACGCTGAGGAACTCGCTTGAATGGTGGATACAGCCAGTAGGCAAGACAGTGGCAGAAATACTGGATTTGTTCACACTGGAACAATTCCTGGAAGACTTGGATGAAAAGACCCAGTGCTGGGTAAGGAAATACCAACCTGAGGGTATGGAGGAGGCCCTTCAGCTGGCAGAGGCATTCACTGCAGTCAAGAAGGTAGGGGCTCAGGGAAAAAGCCATAAGGTTGCTGGAGCTCCGGCTCCTGTTGGAGCATGGGCAGAGAATGCACACAAGAAAATGGCAGATGGCAAAAACATCACCAATTCAATTTGAAGATCAAACCTTAAAACAAAGTTTATAGTACACAGTGGAACCTAAGTGGGGGGGTGGAAACCTAAATAGGCTGTTGTTCAGAATGTGTCCATCAAAATACTGTTTTTTAGCACACCAAAAATAGACCCAAACATTTTGAATATTTTGAAGATGTCAAACCCAATTCTTAACCATCGTCTAAGATATTTTTTTTAGTACAAGAATGAGCCATTTTTATTTCAAACCTTTCTAATCAAGCTGAAAATAAGTTTCCAGGTCATTTCTATATAGCTGTGATATCCATATACTTCATAATATGCCACAGCAAACTGAGTGCCCTTTTTAAGTCAACTCCAACACATTACAGAAACATTGTTTTGAAACCAGGTTATGATCTCACAACCACTGCCTGGTAGGCTTAGGTTTTGCCCATATATAATGAGACCTCCAAGGGGAAGAAGGTACTTTAAACTTAAGGAAACCCAAACATATAAGACCATAAGTACTGTAAAAATTGTTTCACAGTTGCTACGTCCACCTACCTAATTGCCATTAGCTCTACACTTTGGAAGTATACCCCAGCTTCTGTTACAAATGCAGCAATGCTGATTTTTCAGTAGACCCATGGTGTCACTTTGTTTTGCTTTGTTTAAACCCACAACTGATTCCCAATGGATCCCCGTGTACTCCAGTAACTGGTACTCTGATGTACAAGGTTGTAAAGTAAAATGACCAGTCTAGTTGTATACAGGACAGGTTTTTCCTACATGCACCAGGTGATATGTAATTCATTTTGCATTTTTGGTCTGTATGTTGGAAGCTGAATGCATAGATAAACACTTCCATCACCTAGAGCTGTTGTTATGATAGCATGCCTCAAAGAATCCTTGCAGAAGCACCAAAGGTCGCCAATGAGGGTGCGCCAAGGGTGGCCAATGAGAAGAGGCCTTTTAAAACCAAACCCACTTCTAGCACCAGTGTACAAATACTACCTAAACTGAGACCTAATCCTGGTGAAATCAGGTACTGGCAATTCTTCGTGATGGCTTAACATTGTATGATTAGCAATGTCTTGACTGAACTTTCCACATGATATCTAATTATAACACCTCAGGGTAGGCTTGGAATCCTACAAGGGGTAAGTGAGACCACAATATAGCACAGATCACACCTAAGGCAGAACATCTTGAGATAATACCAACTGAAGAAAGTACTAGTAGTCAGTAAAATCTGTGTTGAAAAGTAAGATATAGATGTCTTGATCATATCCTTAGACAGGAGGTGAAACATTGTTAACCGTTCCTCCTCAGCTCCCAGTACCAGCACTTGTTATCCTGTCCTTCTAGAAAAGAAAGAGCACATCAGCAATGCCATTGTATATGACTGAAAACCTTGACACACATTTATATATCTTACTCAGATAATGGATGCAGATGACATTTCTGAGCTTTGATTTGGAGAAGTCTGTGGAGATTTGTCATAATATGGGACATCTCCACAGCCACCATATTATTCCTGTTGGGCAATATGTCTATGGTAGAGGCAATAGCAAATATATTTTTCTCTTGAGCCTTGACAGTATACTTTGATTTATACAGATATTCTAAAACAGTAGTTTTCAAAATTTTGATACATGTGCTGAATGCATGACTGTACAAGATACAGTTAATGTAGCTATAAATCATTCTCAGCTGTTCTTCACACACACCTATTTGCTTTGGCCACTTCAAGAAAGTGCAGATCAGTAATCATGAGAACACTGTAGTAAATCTGTAACTATATTAGCAGCTCAGAAAATTTGCAAATATATTAGCAACTTTGTGATACAAGGACAGGAGTTATTTTTTTATTTTTTATCACGGATCTTCACTGTAATAAATTTTACTGCAGAGTTCTAGAGTTTCTAGCCTGGAGGAAGTTTATCTGGAGTAGGTTCATTTATATTTATTCTTCCTCAATTAGGGCTCCATTTTGTGCTTTGATTTATACAGTACCAGCGAATGATGGAATACTCTATAGGCTTTAGGGCTAGTAATAGTATCTTCCTGTGACTGCTGCTTCCTTAGGGCACTACCGTTTTCCTGGAGTGGGTATTAAAGTTGATTGTGCCTTAATTTTTGTTAATAAGTGTGAGACAAAATTTAACCAAGTGTTCTATGAAAGGTTTTAGTTCTAGTCAACTGTTATCAGCACATGCCCTGTCCACTACTAGTGTATCAAAATCACGTTATATGATTGTGATATGTTTCATACATTTGTTGAAATAAGGGAAACAAGCTACTTCAGATGTATGATCAATAGGGAGCTGCCATGCTGTTTATAACTCTATACATTGTTTGGTGAAATCAAACATCCAGGTGTAAAACCTTGCCCTTGGGGAAATCAGATGGGTTTGACATGCATGCTAGGAGACTTTTTGTCAGTAATCTGGTGAACAGATATCACCGATAACTGTGTGTAATAGGTCTCCTTTACTTTCCTGAGCATTTAAATTATAGATGCACTTTACTGAATAAGTAAGCAAAGTGCAATATAATCGGAGTGAATTAATAATAAAAGTGAAAAAATGTCTTTTCTAGGATGTTCAGTATGAGAGAACACAGAGCAATAATAACTGATGATCTTAAAAAGTGAAAGCATATTATGGCATGTGGCAAGCCTCTCCATCAAAAAACCCAGACCGTGACATGCCTTTCACTTTATACTGCAGCCTAGGTGGCATATCATAGTTGATAAGCCAGTGTATGATGTGCTTATCACTGTGTTTCACTGAGAGGCATGCCACATGTCATAAATACACATCATATTTGTCATGCACAAATGCAAGATAGGGAATAAATGCAGCAGGACTGCAGAAAAAGAACTAGGGGTACACCATAAACTGAACAGAAGCCAGTAAAGCATTGCTGCTGCATTAAGGGTGAACACCATTTTGGGATGTGATGCCTAAAAGTTGTTTGTGTGAGTTGTTGGTTCCAACTCCATTCAGCAGTCTTTAGAGCTCATCTAGGGTGCTGTGCCCAGTTTTGATAACTGCACATTAAGGAAGATACAGAGACATTGGAAAGAAACAAGATGAGACCAATGGAACTGATTAGAGGTTTAGAAAGCATATGACATCTGAGGAAAAGGAGAAGGAATTGATGTTTTTTGGTTGAGGGACTGAGGGGGGACTGGTATGTTCTAATATATCAAAGGTCCTTATAAAAATCATGGTGATCAACTGTTAAACTGAGATTAAAGTTAGTTGTCAGGAAAAAAATGTGTATTATGATAGCTAAACACTGTTACAAGTTACCCAGGGAGATTGTAACCCCCCTTGCTAGAGATGTATAAAAACATGTTGAATTAATGCTTAGCAGTAATGGTTAAGATGCACAGGATCCTGCTTTAGTTCATGGTGATGCACTTATTGACCTTTTGAGGTTTATTCCAGCTCTTTTTTTCTAATAATTCTATAAAATGTTGGAATCTTTAAGTGCAAAATTCTCCAATAGGCTATAAATTGGTCACCTGTTATATAATAGTTTTGCTTGGCAGTATGTGTCATTACAATAAACAGAACATGGGGATGAGAACAGAGATTACATAGATTTAATTTTGACATGCATATTTTGGAATTATAACTTGGAAAATTCTAGGTTGAGGCAAAAGTTACTATTTTCAAAGCCCACCCTCATGAGAGCAGGGTATCCTGTTTTCCTTATGCTATAAGGAATACCTCCTCCTCCCCTCCTTCCATTGGCTCACAGGAAGAGAAAGTATCTGTGACTAATTTGCCATTCTTGTATATATTTATTATGACATAGTCTTTATCACGTATTATTTTTCCCCTAAACTATTGCCACTTTAATTCTGCAGAATAGACTTGTTCTGGAGCACAAGCAAGGCTGTGTAGTGAAGGAGGTTCTTGTTTGTAAAATTTATGCCTCGCTATTTTCAGAAGTTGGAAGCAGTGCTGGGGATTGCATGGTTAAAGCAGCTGAATGTAACATGTAATGCTATGACCAAGTTATAAGAAATATAGTGCTAAGTTCTTTGAAAAATCAGATCCAGTGTCTGCATTAAGGCACCTCAAATTAGCTGATATTTTTAGCTTCATTCTGGTGCCTCAATTCTTCTTCTGTTAAATGGGAATACTATCGCTATTCCTCAAGAGTGTTTTCAAAATGAATTAATTTTGGCCAAGCTCTTAGATATTATAGTGATGAGCACCATAGAAATGAACATAAGCAAATTAATTCCCTAACTTTTGGGTACTTGAATCTTATATGCAGTACTAATTACAATATCTCTTAAGATAGGTTTGTTTGTTTTTTCCCCTTCTACTCTGTGCTTGGGCAGAATATATACAGTTCTTAGAAGTGTTCCTTGTAAGTTAGCTTCTTCAGCTTTGCTGCTTTTCTCAGAGAGCATTTTTGTTGCTCTGCTCTGTTCTGCCTCCTGGGACACTCCTTCTGATGATGTTGTGCCCAGAGCTGAATGTAATGCACCATGTTCAGGCTAATCAGAACCATACTGAGAAAGGACTATTACCTTCTTGCTCCAAGATGTGATTCCCCTGTGCATGCAGCCGAAGATTGCAGTGTTTTTTTCCCTGCTGCAGTGTAACATTGGAAAGGCTCGACTAACCTGCTGTTTATTATGTGCCATAGGCATTTTGTAGTGGGCATATGCACCACCTTTTTTAGGATGCTCTTTCTAATTTCAAACAAAATAAAGTACTTGTCTATTTAAATTTCCAGTGTAAAGACAACTTCCATGTCTTTTTAGTAAATCAGGTATGGTGGCAATACAAAGACCTGGAAAACAGAATTTCCATCTCATGAAATTCCATAAATGTTGAGGATGTTTTTTTCCAACCAAACTGACACAAAGTCAACATTTTTCACAGAAGTTCCAAAAAAGTCTTATTTTGAAACTATTGAATGTTTGCATTTGTTAATATTTTATTTAATTTTATTTACATGCTGCCATTCCCAACAAAGGCTTACGGCATCTTACAATAAGAGAACAGAATAACTTATAAAACTTAATAAGAGCATAACAAGTGAACAAAACAACTTAGAATGGAACTAGAAGAATAGCTATATAAAATGGAGAGCCCTAACCAATATTGTACCCTAGCTTGGTTGTTAAATGCCTACTCAAATAGGAAGTTCTTACAGCACTTCCAAAAGATGTCCATGCTTAGGCTCTGGTGGGAGCTCCAGAGCTGAAGAACAGCTGCTAATAATGACCTCCCATGCAGCAGACCATACTGATGGTAACTGCAGGAGGTTCTTCTTGGCACACCTTAGGTATTGTGTTGGGTGTACAGCAGTCTATTTGCAGCCATAAAAGCAAAGCCAGGATCTTAAATAGCACCCAGAATGTTACTGGGAGCTGTTACAGTCTCTGAAACACTGAGGTTATATGCTCCTGGCAACCTATCCTCATCAGAAAATGGTCCATCCTGTTCTGCACCAGAGGCAGCATCCAGGCAATTGAAACATAGTATCATTTTTTTAAGTATTTAAGTATTCATCAATATATAATACATTAATAATAAATGTAAACAAAATGAATACTAACATCTCAATGAAATGTTTCAATATTACCAAATCAAACCAAAATTATTAAAAATAATCCTTTTAAAATTCTATCAGAAGAAATTTAATCAAAACTCATACACTCCTGCAAAACATTTTATTTTACTTTTTATTTAAATGCTGCATTTTTTGATCAAAAACTACTCATTTGATGATTTTTTTCTGCTACCTCTATTTGCAAAGCAGTTAATGCTGTTCGAACCAAATTTTTGTGGCACACAATAATTACATGAAGCATGTTCTGTTTACCTCTTACATGAATCTGATGTTTGAAATAATCTGAATTGATTGTTTTTGAGGAATTCAAACTAATTTGTGTAAAACTTTGTAGTTTTTCAACTTATCATTCATGACAAATATAAAAATATTAGCGTATAGACTGATTTATCTTGGGGGTATAATAAAGTCAGATTGACGAAGTTTGAAGTAACCATGTAGTAACATAGGGTTTGACTATATTGACTCATCTGAGCAATGCCTCTGTCATCTTTTTATGGTGAAACCTGAGAAAGCATGTAGCATTAGAGTTTCAGAAGTGCCCAAGAGCTTAAGGAGCCTTAGTCCATTAAAAAGTTACTTTGACTTTTAAGAGATTAAGGGCATAAAATAGATATAACCATTATATCACAATCAAGGGGGAAAAAAAGCTGTTTTGTTGCAACTGTAGTACCTGGATGACTCTGTAGCAATGGAAGTGTAGCAAAACCACTCCAGCTTTAACCCTGCTTCCTTCTGAGGTCAAAGTTAGGGATGTTTAGCTAACTTGTATCACTACAGGGTCAGGTAGATATTACACCTAGATTGTATCAGCTGCTGTGTGCAATGTTCCTACCTTCATCCCTGTCCTTGCCCCCACTCCTCCACCCCCACCTGTGGTTTCAAACCATGTTCTGCAGAACCCTGGAGTTCCACAATAGGTCATCAGGGGTTCTGGAAAGAAATTGGGGTAATGGAGTGGGCTGCAAGACAGTGCACCACTACTGCCGGACTGGGTCATCTGTCTGCATCAGGCCCCGCAGCCCGCAGAGTTAGTGGTAGGGGTCATGTGGCAGAAATGATATGAAAGGGTTCTAGAATTTTAGAAAGTTACGAAAACCACTGCCCCAAATCTCACTGAAAGTCATTCATACTTGAGATTCAGAAGAGTAACATTTGTAAACGTTCCTCAGTTATTCAGTAGTAGAGATGGGAAAATTTTGGGGTCAAGATTTGGTTGCCTTCCCCCCCAAATGTCTTGTTGAGCAGTTGGATGAACTAAACAATGTCAGGTATTGCTAGGCACTGATCACTTCGATTTAATAACTAATAGGATCTTACTTGTGATTGGTATATAAGACTAATGGTTTAAAAAGCTAATGTTTCCTATTCTGACCAAACTGAAATATTAGGACACTATTAAAATTGTAAGAGCTATCAGCTCTCATCATAATAGAGAAACAGGAACATTGCAAGTTCAAGTACTGGTAGGCAAATAAAAATACCTAGAATTTCTCATTTTTAAACATGCCATGTTTTTAAGTCCAGGCCATGATTTGTTAACCCATAGAGTTGATGATAATGGGCCAATCGGAGAAAGCCATTCTCACCCAGCCATTCAATAGCTGTGGCTCCTCTTATCTATTCCAACAGTACTTAGCTCAGCCTGCCAGTCAGATAAAGTCTGATAACCTGAAGTTACTAGGACAACAGATTCATTATTTGACCCTACCCTGCTACTAGTTCTTTACCTTTTCATTTTCCCTGAACCTTCATACCTACAATATTTGATTCTCAAGAATGTTTGAAGTGCAGCTTTATGAATATAATTATTTCTGCACACATGAGCATGTTTCTATTCAAAACAAATTTATTTGCTTGTGAATGAATGTTTTCCCTCAAGAAGATCTTGCCTAGGCACCCTATATTACCTATCTGTGTGTTTGGGAAAGAGTTTGTCAGGAAGCAGAGAAAACAGGGGAGAGTACTTGTAATTTTCTGACAACCTCCTGGGTGTATACTCCGTATGAACAGCAGAAGAGGTGAACTAGGGCAGCAGACATCAACACATCAGACGCTTTGTTTGTGTTCCAGCTTTAGAGCACAAAGTCAAGTTGTGTGCAATGTATCCACATTTTTACTGTGAGCAATGGTTAAAATTTGTATTTGGCAACAAACTATTACCCTACAATACAGTACAGGATGACACATAATCCTGTGGCCACACAGTCACCCACTGGCACTAATATTAAGGGAGGACAGGAATCAGCTCTGCCACCATCACCAGTGAGAAATGGTGGCAAGAAGCTAGTGAACAATGGTGCCAGTCATTGGAGAAAAGGTGTTCATACACATAGCAATTAATGGAATCCATGTGAGAAGAAGTGTTGGAATATAAAATCTGTTATGGCCAATCATTCTGGTTTATTCCTAGGAGGTTAGGACCAAGCTATTTTAATACTGTAGCCCACGTATGTAGGCAAATACCAGGCTCCTCTTCAGTCAATGGAAAGAAGGATAAGCTTCAGAGTATTCAAACTTTTCCAAGGTCTGCTTATCACTTGGTCTACCTGTCTCTCCAGAGAGATTCAGTGCATCCTTTATTTTTAGGCAATTCTCTTATTTCATCTTTTGCCCTGTATCCTTTCAGAAGAGGGGCACAGGAAAAGTCCCTGCTGGACAATAATCCTACTAAGAAATAAGAAATAATAGTATTTATGGGGAAAAGGCACTTTTCACATTGAAATGAATGCCTAATTGAGCATGCAATTGCATCCTGTCTCATTGTTCACTAATATCCTATCTTTTGTGCTATGTAAGTAGCTTCTAACAATTCTCACCCTGACTGAAATCAGAAGATAAATATGTAGTAAGAAAATATGCATTTTGAATTTATTTTGCAAATACCAGACACTATGGATTAATATATACCCATTTCCTCCAGGGGTAGAAATCATGTAATGCTAATCTCTGAAACTTAAAGAAAAAGAAGAAGAAATAGTTAAAAGAATATTTTATTTTAAAACATAAAAGTTCTTTGCTATCTTTTTATTCTTTGTTCCATGATTATCATTGGAGTACAATATGTCATTTGTTTTCATCCAGGGGCATATACTATAGCCATTATTCCATGGTAAGCTTCAAGTGGGTGGATTCCAGATTCCTGGAGGCATACACAAATATCAGTTGAAAAATTAAGAGTGCTTTTTAAAAAAATGTTGCCTTGTCCTTTCTTCAATCTGCCTTTCCATTCTCCTTACCCTCTTATGACTTTCTCTTCATCCTCCCACATCACTCAGGTGGAAATTTCTCATCTATTCTCTTCTAACCCTTCCACTTGTACAATGACACTATCCCATCTCATTTCCTGATATCTCTTCTATCTGCTCTCATCTCCTTAATCCCCTCTTAACCTCTAACTCACAACACAAATGTGTGAGAATTCATTTTAAAAAACACCCCCGGGAACTACTATACTCTCTCATTTCTTTCTTTGGTCTCTAAGCTCATTAAACACATTGTTTACTATCACCTGGAGTTTCTCTCCTCCAATTCAATCCCAAAACCTTCTGCAGTCTAACTTCACCCCTCTATACTCAACATTTCTCTGCCTGAGTCTTAGCTGAATCTCAGACAAGATATTCTGAGCTCATCCTTCTTGACCTGTCAGCTACCAAGGCATTTTTATACTGAAGTCAAATTGTAGGTCTATTCTGAAATCAAAGTTTTGACTGCAGCTTGTCAGAGATATCTGTGCTAGGTTTAATATAGCTGTAAGCTCTACTCTAGCTTGGGTTCTAATGCCATGTACTAGCTAGGTAAGAATATCTCCAGGAGGGTTTTTCAGCCTATGCTGAGGTCTGTACCATTGAAGCTGCATCCTAGTACATTAACTGGCTAGGTTCAACCTTGTCTGAGTAAGTCTATGTGAGCCTCATTCACATTTGACAACCCTGTTTGACACCATCAGTTATGCTCTTTTTGAATTCTTATTCCCTCCTGGCTTCTTGGTTTGTTTTCTTCTCATACCTCTCTTAATCACCTTAATTGCTTTTTGAGCGTGTCTGTAAGAAGATCGTCCTTAATCCCTCTGCCAGCTTTCTGGGAGGGTTTTACAGGATTGTCTCTTTGGTTCCCTTCCTCCTCTGAACCTTATCTTTGCATTAGCTCATCTGCAGTTAGCATCTTCTTGTGTTGTGACTCACAGTTACCTTTCTCGCATGTCCCTGTCATCTTTCCCTCTCTCTCTGTCTCATAACTCCTCATGCATGTCTAGCCATCAGGTTCAGGCTGATCACGACCTACAAAAGGTCTCTTCCCACAGCTATTCATGGTACCTTCTTTCTCAGTCATTAAGTTTTACAGATTCTTTCTGTGGAATATGTTTTTTCCACACAGCTAATACTCTTGTCCAAGATCTCAGCACCTTCTGCCTTGAATATTGCAACATCCATTGTATTGGGAAAATTCAGTCCTGTCCCTCTGATGTCAATGCTGTGAAGATCATTCTTCTAAGCTATTCTGTTGCATTGCTTTGGCCATGTCGGCCAATCCCCACTGATTCCTCCTGAACAAATATGAGAGGTCTTTACTTTCCAGGCCTTTGCTGGCTTATCCCCAGCTTCTCTACTGTCCCTCACACAACAGACTAGTAACCATCTTGAAATTGACTCCTGCCTCTGATCAGTCTATGATGGCGGTTTCCTTTCACCCTCTTAAATTTTCAATCAAGTACCTTTGTGCTTTCTTCCATGTTGCTCCCTCTGCTTGGGGGGAAATTCTCTATAAACATTTGCATATATATTTCATTGTCCTTTTTCAAATCCCTCTTAGACCAGGATGCCTGCAAAAAACTTGACAGCATTTTGGCTGAACCATGACCACTATCTATCGTGACAAGATCACTTATTGTTTCCCTAGAAATACTACTAAGAAATAAGAAATAATAGTTCTTTGTCCTCCACCGTCTGTCTGTCTGTCTTTATCTGTTGTCTCTTGCCTTATTGTAAGTTCTTTTCCGTACAACTGTACAGAATGTATCAGGGTGAGGTTCTGGTCCATGGCTAGGGTTTCCAGATGCCACTGTAACACAAGTACTAAATAATAATAAAATAGGGCTGTGTATGGGAACAAGTATCTGCCTTTGTGACCTGCATCATGTATTTCACTGAGATAAATTTCAAATATGGAGTGCCTTGAAATAATAAGGGTAGATTTAGTAGTTCCAGGAATAATTATTTCAAATTAGTGAATCTTACAATAGGACAGGTGTGTTTCTAAACTGCTAGATATGATTAATGTCATTTTACCCTACAGTGCATGCCTATATTTAATGCTACTTTTGTATTTTTATATATTTGTCTCTGTTGATTTTCAAAATTAAATCTATCTTCTGGTAATGCGATTTGTGGGAAATGAAGAACTAAGCACTACAAACAGAATGCTTTTAAATAAATTGTAATTAATTGCATGTGCAAATGCATTGACTAAGTTCGGGTTTGCAATTAGATAACTAATTATGTTGAAAATGGCATTGCATGCTTAAATAGTTGCCTGTGTCTCTGGCCCATCTAGTTCTCTCTAGGCTGTTATTTTAGTATGCAACCATTTCTTTGCTATTAGGCATCACCTGTTGATTGTTTAAACATATCCAAGACTAATTAGGCATGTAATTGTGATGTTTATATAGGAAAAAATAAAAGCCTTTTGGAGACTTTGGTAGACTTTGATACTGTTATGTGTGGCCCATCAGTTCCTATGTAGAAGAATGTAGGTGTATTAATGTACCACTTCTAAGAAATACTTAACTTTACTGTAAATTATAGAATCTCAAACTTCCTTCTCTACTTTAACACCAAGAAAATACATAGTTTTAATATAAAAGTTGTCTCCTGCTGCCCTCCCATTTCATGATACAATGCCTGCTTTACATAACACAATTTCTAATACGTTCTCCCCAATTTTGAATGCGTTTCATAAAATTGCTTATTCCCCTCCCCGCCACAATTCTTTTATACTTCTCTGCCATTGGTAACGCCCCTACCTTTTATGAAGATAAATTACGCAATCAGCCAATAGATAGATGGCAGCAGCAGGTAGTTTTCAGAATGTCCCCTAGGTGTATACTAAGTGTTAATGGCACACTGCATGGTGCTGGTAGCTTGCTTTGATAGATTACCTTTCTTCACAATGTGAAGGAGAAAGAATTGATATCCTTATGACCTACCACTGGTTTATAGGGCTCATGAAGCCTTTACTATGGGAGGTACATATATTAATGGCTTTCAGTAAAAGAGTGGGTTGAGAGTTTTCTCCTTGACAACTGCAATAACAGTTTTATGTGTTCACTCCATATAACTCAGGATGGGATTGGCCTGCAGCATTTCATGTTGGCAGGTGGGTGGCTAAGGTAGCATGTAATATATTGTGTTTGACTGGACTTGAGTTGTAAGCTAATTAATTAAGTTGTCCCCCACCATGCAAAGCATCTGTTCTAGTGGTTCTTAACTGGGGTAACATGGTACCCTTTCAAGAGTGCCATAGCATCAGCACTACTATTGCAGCTAGGTAAAACTGTCCTGAAGGCCTCTGCTTCCACAAACTACTTGTAGAACCAGACCAGATAGCGATTGTAGTATTTCATTTGGTACATAAACCTAGTAAAGCAAGTTGTCTTCCTGCTGCAGCTGCTTCCCTGTTCATCTTTGCATGTGCCTCCTGAAAACAGGTGATGGGACAGTTCCATGTGGTGACTGCAGTGGTGGTATGGTAGCCTGCTGAGAACCAATGTTCTGTGATTTTACTTCCAAACTACTGTGCTGCACTGTCACTGCCACTACTGCTGTTGCAAACAGGTCAAACTCTCTTGTGCACCTCTGTTTCCATGCTTCTAAGTTTTAATGTCTTGGGGTATTAGTTTGGACCTTCTAATAATAAAAGTATTTCATTTTTAAAAATGAATTCTCTCCCCTTATCCAACAGATGTCTGCAGATTTTCACTCCAAATCTTACACCTTAATCGTATTTTTAAAAACAAAGGTGACATATTGCTCTTGGGTTATATTACTTAGTTACTTTTTATTTTGAATAAGTGTAATTGCTTGTCCCTTAGTGCAGGGAGTGGGGCTAAATAACCTCTTGGGGCGTGTCCACACATGCAAGCACATGTGCTTGCAGCAGCTCAAACAGAAGCGGTGCAAATTTGAGTCGGGGCTTGTTGCCTCAGTGGATGTGCTTGGGCATGTACTTTGTTATGGAGCAAATTGTGCCACTTGGGCAAAATAACCTGTTTATCTGATTCTATGACTAGGCCGGAACGTTTACTCATTACATCATTAGTTTATGTCTGTTTCAAGTAACTAAGGGCCTTGTTACATGTTGCATTTTGAGCTGCTCAAATGTTGATGGATGTTAGCGCTAGGTTATTTTGGAGCAGTTGCACCTTAAGGCTAAAAACCTTCTCTAGCTGTCGTCTGTGACTTACCAGTAGAGGGCTGGCAAGCAGGGACCTGACTAGGAGCTACAGCTATGAGTTGCCACTACAGGGCTGGTCTGCCAGGACATGCTTCTATCCCTGCTCTAGGTAGGGGCATGTGAGAGGTGGGGGGGGGCGGGGGGGGG
>NW_017729022.1:7181290-7228350 GCF_001723915.1 Gavialis gangeticus
AGCTAGAACATGAAATTGGGAGGCAAAGACTTAATGGGATGGGGGTAAGTAATAAAATGGGAGGTGGAAAGGAAATAGGATTGGGGAAGGGTAGTGAAATGAAGTCAGCCGGCCTCTGAAGCATAAAATAAAAAGTAGTAAAAATAGTAATTAAAAATTAAAAATAAGTAAAGAGGAAATAAATTAAAGAGGAGCTCATGTTTTAATGAAGTAGGATTTAGGATAGGGGTATCTGGGGTGCTGGTCCTGCTTCCTGGGGTGGGTGGGAGATTGCAGTGGTGAGGGCAGTCACTTTTGGGGGAGCTACTGCCCCTACTTGGGAAAGAATCCCGAGCTCATGGGAGGCTGATTGGACCCATTACCTTGTTTCCCCTGCATATTGTGTAGATCCCACTCTTGAATCCATCCATTCCCTGTTACATGGCTAGCCAGCATGTGCTTTTCAGGTTGTTTGTGTAGGGTTGCATCCTTTGGGACAGGATGGGGAGTTGGCTTGGTGCCAGAATTGTTCCCAGGGCTGTAGAGTTCAGGGGTTGGAAAGTTTGTTCACATAGAACAGGAGGGTGTGAGAGTAGACACTGCATCCTGGGATGCTCAAGGACTGCAACTTGGGTGGCTCATCTGTGGGAAATGGCCACATATTAATGGAACATGAGCTGGGTAACATGGATCAGAGATAAAGCTGCCCACGAGTGGTATAACTTTAAGCTGCCTCACATGTGCTTAAATTAGTTTCAGGTGTTAATGTTTGGATAATTCAGGGGTTAAGAGCTCCAGGAGCCACTAAAAAATAATGTGTAACAAAGCCCTAAATAAACTTTACTTGACATACCAGTGAAATCTTAGTTAATTTTGCCATGAGAACGTATTCCTGGGAGAGTGATAAATTCTAACATACTGCTTATTCAAGTAGTTTATCACCCAATAACAAGCTGCAAAAATGGTGATCCAGCCTCAAAAATGTTGCTGTATAATGTAGAATATCTTTGTAGCTTGTTTGTATTGTGCTTTAATTTGAATATGTGGCATGCTACACATAGGGTTATAGTTCTTGGGCAAATTCTCCAGCTTCCTACCTCTTTCCCCTTTTTCTGCAAGGGGACTGTCTGTGACTTATGCTTAATAATGTAATATAATATAATTAGTATAATATATGATATAATTAATTATATAATATAACTAGGGACCTACCAAATTTGCAGTGGAAGTGGGCGGTGCAGCAGCTCTGTTAATCTTGCAGGTTCCCCTGTGTACTACCCCACACCTATTGGAGGAGAGTCACTACTTGCTCCTGCTCAGCAGAGAGGCAAAAACCGTGGTTTTAAATATGGCACTGTTTTTGCCTCCCAGCTGGTCAGCAACAGACAGCAGGGCCACCATCAATGGGACAGGGAGTTCAGCATACAATTGGCAATGAGAGGGGGAGTTCACAGAGGAACCTGCAAGATTAAAGGAACTTTCATGCAGCCCACTTGTTCTGTGAATTTGGTAGTCCCCTAAATATAACTATATTACATTTGGTAGGTCTCAAAATACAACTATATTGATTAATTACGATCTATATCTATATCTATATGTAATTAAACTCCTGTGTTTAATTATAAACATAGCAGCAGCAGATGTCATGACTCATGGCCCCTCCTCCATTTCTTCAACTAGTCTTCAAGGCTGCTTCTTTAAGAAGCCTGTAGCAGTTGTTTGTGACATGATATACTTACTTGTCTTACAAAGGGAGAGATGGAGGAGGGAATTTGTTCAGAAATCTGTGGGCAGGACAAGCACATACGCAAAAGCACCTCATAAGGTCCCTGGAAAGTTTGAGTGCCCCTACCCCCAGGGTGGTCCTGCAAAAGGATCAGGGAGCAGGTCCATTACCCAGGGGGAGCTCAGCTGAATTCTCATTTCTAACACAGCTGAAGGCAAGAATGACAGCCCCTGGCAGAAGCTCTCCAGCTCCCCTTGTTGGGAAGTGCTGGAAGAGCAAGTTCCCAAGGCACTTTTTTCCTGTCCGAATAGCTTGTTCTGTGAATGTGAAGCAAGCTACATGGCACAATGTTTCCATCAAGTGATATGACCTGTTGTTTGATAGAAATAATATCTGCCAGGGTCCTCAGAATAATATTTAATTACTTTCTTCCACATAAACAAAGATTTTTTTCTGTCCAGTCTACACTATTTTAGAGAAAATTCTTATATTTAAATGCTTAAATATAACCTAAAGTCATTATTTGTCAATGATCCTTTCATTACTTTAAAAAGTGGCATGTGTTCACTGAATGCTATGGACTTTCTGTAATGCCCCTTGTGCTCTCATTGGAATTAGTGGAATTAAAAGTGTACAAGAGTGTGTGAACAGAATTTTGATTTTTATAGTCAGAACATTGTGAATCATAATACTGTACTTTAGTTTTGTCTATATAATAAAATACATAAGTATTTGTAAGAGATTTGGTTGTCTGCCTGCTTTTGTATAATTCTGGAGTAATTAAAATATTATTAGATTGGGTACATATTCCTGTATGTATGATTCAGAATTTGTGGTGGAATAATCTACTTTCTTACTTGTTAGGTGTTCACTTCCTCCAACAATTCAGGTCCATTATTTTCTGGTTCCCTCAGGTTTACAGTCATAGATGTACAATCATCAATGACATGCATCTATCTACACCTGATTGGGTATATGTAACGAAAGGGGTTGATCATGAAGACCTTCTCCCCATCTAAGTGAAGAATTTATGATAAATACTTAACAACCATTTACTAGGATGACCTTTCACATGTTATCAGTTAGGTTTAGACTCTTGACCATGAATGCTGTTCCTTATGGTGATGGGTTTCAATTGCTTTGTTTGTGTTACTGTGCTCAGACACTTAAATGAGTGCTTTCTTGTTTACATTAGCAAAAACATGGAATCTGACCTTGCAAGCCTGTCTCGGTACAAGGTTAGCCAAAGCTTGTTCCAATCTTTGTATAATGGAGAATGTATACAAGATGGAGACACATATGCCAAGGCCTCTAATGTATTCCTTACAATACGTATATGAAGCTTTAGTCTCCACTCCACTTCCCACTCCAAAATAATGAATGTCAGATGAATCAGGGCAAAAATTTGAAATGAAGAAAGTTAATTAGTTCACCTAGCTTATCTCTTGATAGTAAAGATAATGGTATATTAATAGCATATTTACTCTATCCTAAGATGAAGTATTTCCCCTCATTCATCATGGGAAAAACAAAGCTTAGAACTGAGTATCACAACTGTTAGAAATGGCTGCGCAGGGAGTCCAGCTGGGGCAGGGAAAGCATCAGCAGCTCTGCTGCCTGACCAAATCCCCTCGTCCCTTCCCCACCACTCCCTTGCTGGTGGTTGAGCCAGGAAGGGAAGGTGGAGTCTGGATGTTGATGCCCCTCCTTCCGCCGGTCTCCCCACAGAAGGGTGGGGAGGAAGGGAGTAGGGCAAGAAAGGAGAAATCTGCAGGGTGCTCAGCTGGGCTCACAGCACAGTTGCTTTCTGCAGCGTGGGGTTGGAGCAGCTCTGGGGCTCCATCTGTGCCTGAATGGGTGGGGAAAGCAGCAGAAGGAGAAGATAAGTGATGATATGGTAGTCACCAAGGGACAAGGGATGAGGGGCAGGATGATTGTTCCTCCAACCTTGCTTTCCTTCTGCCCCTACTTTCCCTGCCTCCTAGTCCTCAGTCCTGCTGCTTACCCCCACCGCTGCTTCCCCCACACTTACCCCCTTGCTTCTGTTTTTTGCATTGCCTGTCTGCCCTGCTCCAGCTCTCCTGCCACAGCAGTGGGACGACAAAATTAAGATGACCGTCCCCAATAATTAGATTCTAGACATGGAAAATTATACATTTGTTATAATTTTCTGTACCTAGAATCTAATTATTGGGGGTAGTCTTAAATATGAAGTCATCTTACAATCAAATGAATATGGAACTTAATTTTAGTGTAAGAAGCAAGGATTCTGGGGGGTAATATCTTTTTATTGGACCAACTGTGTGCTTGGACTAATTGAAAAGCTTTCAAATACAAGATTTTCTTTACCACGTGATGAAGGAAGTCTTGCATCCAGGGAAAAATGTCTTGCATTTAAAAGATTGTCTAACTTTAATCCAACCATGTAGTTCATCCAATAAAAGATATTAACCTAAAAAAACCCTTGCCTCACATAATTCCTGGACCATCATGGCAACAACATCACTCTAACTCTATCATTTTAATATATTGATTTTGCATTTTTATTCCATTAAATAAGGATAAGGTGGCAGAATGCTTTATATTTCTTACTATAGCTCCAGTGCCATGAGCTTTAGCTTCACTTCAGACTCATGTGAAGGCTGCCCTCATTCAACCCAACTATAGACTGGGAAGTAATGGCAGACATAAAACTTACTTATATGCTGTTGTTTAAAAAAGCATGTGTCCCTTAATCATGCTAACCCTGTGGACTGTTTAGACTTAGGAAGACCTTTCACTGCATAAAATAAAAATACTATATCCCCCCATTAAAGAAAATTGTATTAAAATGTATTGATTAATTTAAAAAAGCAAGGAGTATGCTGTTGTGTATATGAGCAAAAAAAAAGAAAAAAAGGATCATGAAAAGGAAGACTAGGATTTAGGATTCACAGTAGATTAGCATTCCTGAAAAAAAATGCTGCAATATCTTTAAAGGATAAAGAGAAGTAGAGTATTTTCATGACCCTTTCTTGTTTTAGCACTTCATTGTCAGCTTTTGACAGATTGTATCTCTTGCACTAGAGTGATTTCTACATCCAGTTTTAAGATATGTGTCAAAATAGTTTTCCTCATGGCCTCCTATGGGTTGTTAAGCATGTTTGTTATTCCAAGACGTAAGAGTCACATAACTAAGTGGATGTAAATATGCTGTGAAAGCTACAAGCATCACCAACTTGAAAAATGATACAAGAGAGGAGAGAACAACCAAAGGTATTACTGAATAATTCCTTTTTTCCCCTAAGAGGACAGGAAGGATGCAGTAGTAGCAGTCTAACTGTCTCTTAAAGCAGATTTTTAATTGTATGAAGTACTTCTAAAAATGTAGAAGTGCTTCAATTTTAGAAACTTAGGACCTGATTCTGCAAACATGTATATTCTGAGGACATGGATACTCCTGTTGCAGAAGTGCAGCCATAGATCAATAATGTACATCTATACTGAGCCAAGGATTCTGTTTCTTTAACTTCTCAGTCTATAAACCAGATCTTCATTGGCTGTATATTTTGAATTTTCTAAAAACCTACATAGGTGTTTTAAATGGAAAATAAATAGTATTGTAAAATTGATTAACAGTTCTGGAATATCGCATGTTTCAATATCCTTACATTAGGCACTGAAAATCTAGTTCCATTAAGGTAAAGCTCCAGGACAGCTAGCATTGTCAGGCAGGGAACACACACGCGCGCACGCACACACACACACACACACACACATTATAACATTAAGAACAACGTTTATTTTTGTTCACTGATACCAATATAGAAATATCTGATTTATTTCAAAGTGTTACTGTGTATGTTTTATTTTAAGTCAGATAGCACATTCAATACCTTTAGCTGCACAGCTTCAGCTAACTACCTTGAAGATTTTTTTAATATTTGTGATTACTGCATTCTTTAGGAAATGCTTGCATTAACACATTTTTATTAATTCCCTCTTGCCACCAGGTTATTAAGAGTCTTTACCCAATTATTTTCTTGCATTTCAGAACTTCAGGGGGTTTTACTTGACACATGTTTTCATCCCTTCTCTATTCATGCTTTTTTAATATTACTTGTGCTAGATAAACTCCTTAAATTAGGCCCTGTTGATAGCTGATTTTAGTATCTTCATTTACAAAATTCACTGCTTGAGACCCACCTTTCAATTATCTATTTCAAGCTTTGCTAAAAAAGGTAAACACATTTGTGAAAGGAAAGTCACATAGAAGTCACTATAGTGTAATGGACTGTCCTCTGAAGAACCTAAATCGGTTTTGGCTTCATCAAGGCATCTCTCGTGGTTGACCAGTTTAGTATTCATTGTGTCAACTGCTGTTTGAAGAGAAGGTTATTACGCCTGTCCTAGATTTTATTGGTTTAGAGGCTAATCTCCTCAATTATCTTTTTTTGTGTGTGTTTGTGTTTTGACTCCTCCAACTTCCACTTCTAAGTTAGTGATTTGGAAAGTTTGAAAACTACCCAGTGATGAGGAGGAGTTGAATTAATCTTTGTAAAAGTCAATTGTATAATTTTCTTGCCTTCTGTCATTTTTAGCAAAATTTCCCAATTATATATTGAAGATAAAAAGATAGTGACTTAACAAGCGTCACGTACCACTTGTCTACATGGTCTTCTGAGAAAATCACCAGCCTGTTCACTCGTCATACTTTCTACAGAGAAAGCAAGATGAAAAGCAATGCAGTCTCCCATTTTCACTTATAACAATAAGATGATAGTAGGAAGTTGCTGGAAACCTATTCATTCCCTTTCTGAAAAGAAAGGCATTCCTACACTTGACAGACCTAGCATTTTGTCTTGTCTTGCTTCCTTTTTCTGGATAAAATAGATCTTTTACTGTACTGTGAGCATCTTTTTGAATTGAAGTAATTGAAAATGAAAAGATTTTTTTTCTTACCATTCAATATTCAGGTTTAACTAATGATAGAAAGTGTGGCTACATTTTAATTTTTTGTACTTCCCAGAGTGTATGACTACTGAAATGTGCTGGAATGACAGCCCTAGAGACTAGGAGTATACTATATTTATCTATAGACCAGGTGCTATGATGCTTATCTCTTTACCTGGTACTGACCCTAAGAGATATGATAGCTTATAACAAACAAGAATGCCAGCTTTCTGTTCCTTATGCTGTTTCTTCCAATTTATTTATTTATTTAATGTATTTATTTATTTGTGTGCTAGATTTATATCCAACCTAACCAAAAGTCAGAGCAAGTTCTGGATTTATAAGACTACTTGGTGATTCAATCATTAAGATTTCATAACTTGTACATATTTATTCATCCACAACTCACTCTATCCAACTCAGAATAATTTTTCATTAAAAACTCAAACAAGTATACAAATAAACAAAACAAAGAAACAAACAGAAGAGAAAAAACCCAGAACATTTTTATCTATTTCATCCAATGTAGATGAGTCTGAAGGTCTGAAGGCTTCTCTTAAACAACTTCATCAGACACATCTGAAGTAGGTTGTAGGAATGAGGTTATTGCCTACAAAAGCTCATGTCTGTCACAACCAGGTAGTTCCTAAGGTGCTACCCTCCCATGCTTTCTGTTTGTTTCCCTTTCAGACCTGAGGAAGGGTACCCAATTCCCAAAATCTTGTCCAATGACTCTTCCCGACCATATAGTTGGTCCAATAAAAGATATCACAAACCCCCCGTCCCCCACCTTGCTTCTCAGACATTTCCTGGATTATCACAGCTGAAATACTCTGATCTATCTTTTAAAAGGATGAGGCCTTTCAATACTTATTTTTATATTGAGAGGCAGAAGGTAGGGCAGGAAAGTCAGCTGCTTCAGAGAGGTATAGACTTTCCGTAGGCTACAAGCTACTTCAGATGCATCTGATAAAGTAGGTTGTTACCTAAGAAAACTCATGCCTTTAAGGTGCCAACCTGCCCTCCTTTCTTCCTGATTTCAAACTGATGTGGCTAGCTACCTTTCTATTTTTCATTGAGATACTACCCTTTTTTTAAACTTACCTACTGCTAAGATACTCTAGTTCCCTGAGGATCATAAAAACATAGAAATAGATGGGTGGTAGATACCTTAAGATATCATCTAGAGGAGGGATGTCAAAGATATGACCATGGGGATCCTAGAGGGGCTGGGAATTTGAGGGCAGAGCAAGTTAGGAGGTCCGGCTGCTGACACCCTGCTGGGGCTATGGATCCCCACTGGGGATATGTTTTGGTGGTGTCTGAGTGAGTGACTCTGTATTAGATGTGGCCTACTAATGGCCCCAAGATTCATGTCCAGATGAACATGGCCATGCAAACATGTACTGCAGTCAAGTGTTCTCTGCACTGCACGGGCGCTCTGCCTATGTATGTGCTGTGGAGCAGTGCAAGCATAGGCAGCGCGTGCTGCTGAAAAGCAGAGCCAGGCCACCTGGAGCCATGCTACGGCTGCCAACCAGGCTCCACCGAGCAGGATCGCTGCTGCTGCAGTCCCAGGAAGCCCCTAGAACCCTAGGTAATGCTACTAGGGCCAGCCCAGTGCTGGTCCCAGCCTCCCTTACCACCCCTGGGGTAATTTATCGTGTGCCAAAGCACGTGTGGCATGGGCATTCCTCAGGGACAAGTAGCTGTGAAGCAATATGCGCTGCTGCTGCTTTTCCTTTGTGAACCAAATGCCCGCACTCTTCTGGACATGGCCAAGGTCTTTATCTGGCCTGGGGGGCTAAGCGATTTTGACACCCCTGATCTAGGCCATAGATTTAGACCACATGTTTAACATGCTGTAATAAACCTCCAGGGAAGGAGATTTTGTAACTTCCATGGTAGTTTATTTTAGTACTTAAATATCATTCAGGTTGGAAAAAATTTCCTACTTTCTAAACTAAATCTTTACTGTAGTTTCAGACTATTTCTTCTTTTCCTACTCACAGTGGAGAATAGTTGCTCACCATCTTTTTCACAGCACCCTTTTACATATTGGAAGGGTGTCATCATGTTCCCCTTTGTCGTCTGTTTCCTAGACTAAAAACCCATTTCTTTCAACCTTCCTTAATAAGTCTTGTTTTTTAAATCTCTAATCAGTTGCATTGCTCCTGTCTGGACTCACCCATTCGTTAACCTGTTTATTAAAATGTAGGCACTAAAACCGGACAAGTACTCCCGCTGAGTCATATTTACCAGTGCTAAATGCAGTGAAATACTTAGCTTCTGTACACTCCTGATACTACTTCACAGCATGAGATTTTCCTTTTCTGCAGAAGCATAACCTTGTTGACTCCTATTTGATCTATGATGTACGATAATACCTATAACCTTTCCTGCAGAACTCCTGTCACCCTCAGTATTTCGTGTTTTGTATTTGTGCATTTGGTCTCTCCTTCCAAAGTACAAGTCTTTGCACATGTCTCAACTGAATTCCATCTTGATTTCAGGCCCTCTTTCCCAATAAGATCTTTCTTAATTCTGATTCTGTTCTCCATAGATCTTGCAAACCCTCCTAGTTCAATATCATCTGCAAATTTCTTAAGTAACATTCTCTAACCTCGTCCAGTGTGTAAATGAAAATATTACAAATGGGCTCAAACCAGTCCTCCATAGTAATCTCCTTCATGTGCCTTTTAAGTTTGACAGCAGACCATTGATAAATACATTTTAAGGGTATTTTTTTCAAACAATAGTGTGTCCAACTTACATGATTTAATCTACACTATGTTTCCCTATTTTGCGTATGATAATATTGTGTGGGGAAACATCAAAAGCCTTATTAAAATCAAGACACATTACATCTATCCACTAGACCATTTTTTTTTAAATAAATCAAATTGGTTTGCCATTATTTGTGTTTTACAAATCTATTTTATGTTTTTGTGTTATCTATTCTATGTTTTTTATCATCTTTTTAATTTTCAGTGCTCATAAATTGTTCTAGTGTCCTTCCTGCATCTTTAAGCTAGTCTGAGTGGCCTGTAATTCCCCAAGTACTCTCTCCCCACCACCACCTTTTTTTAAGCACAGATGCTGTTTTTGCACTTGCTTAGTCCAGTGAGATGTCAGCTGTCCTCCATGAATTCTTAAAGGTAACTGCTCAGTTGAAAGATTGCTTTGGCTAGTTCAATAACCACTCTAGAGCCTTCTAACTTAAATACCTCTATCATATCTAAACATTCATTAACTTCTTCTTTCCATGTTTGAGAATTTATTAACATTCCTTTTGATAAGTATCTAGTTCCAATTAACTTTTTTTGAAATGAAGACTGAAGCAAAGAAGGCATTTAATACTTCAGTCTTCAGACTTTGCATCACCCATTATTTGTGCTTCTCCCCCACTAATGGACCTATATTTTCCTTTTTCTTCCTCTTGCTTCCAAAATATTTGTAGAAGCTTCTTCTGATGCTGGTCATGTCCTTTGTTTGTTGAACTTCTTTGTGCCTTTCTAATTTTATTCCTACAGACACATATTATTTCTTTATACTCTTCTTAAGTCACGTGTCCTTGTTGCTAATCTTCATATGGTTCTTCTTTGACATTCAGGTCCTTATAAACCCCCTGGTACAGTTATATGAATCTCTTACATTTTGGAATAGTTTGTTGTTGCATAACTGGCAGCCCTTCTACACTTTTTTTATCCCATAAATTATCTTTGGTGAGATCTGTGCATATGAACTCCAGTATCCTTATTTTGTTCTCACTCCTTCCTTTTCTTACAGTAGGTTTTGTATTGTTTTCTGATTGCTTTCCATGTTTAGAGCCTCCACCAGTGCCTCTTTATTAGTCAGAACCAAATTTAAAATAATAACTTCCTTAGTAAATTCTTATGTTTTCTGGAAAACAAACAAACATCGGCAGATGCACCATGGCTAGAACTACAAAAGAATGCCCCCCCGTTTCTATCTCCATCCCTATTGAGCAGTGGGAGAATGCCCTCCTGCCCCTTGAAATGGCCTGGAATGAGCCAGGACTGTTCAGTGATAAGGGGCATTGGCACTGTTACCTGAATAGTCTGGGGACTCTCCCAGAGTGTTCAAGCAGTGGCAGCAGGGTCCCCATAGGGCCCCTGACAGGTCACCATGGAGCCAGTCTCTCCCTCCCTTCCCCGTGGTGGGATAGACAGTGGAGAATGGTAGGTTACTTGTGGGTCCAGAAAAGCATACAGCTGTTCAACATAGCAGAGGAAGAGAGATCTTACTCATTGTAAGTGCCCTCATTTTTTCACAAAAGACCCAGTTCTCTTCCACAAAAAATTCCTTGAATGCTAATTTACTTGCTTTTTGTACTGAGAAAACGGCATTTCTCCTAGCATAAATGTAACATCTGGCCATAGCCTCAGTGTTCTGCTATACTGTGTTTTGAACAGGTATCTGGATAATTAAAATCTCCCATATTGTCTTTTGGACGTTTCCTGCCCCTTTCAATTGGTTTGTCGCTATAAGGTGGTCTGTTGTATTGCTTCTGTCCTTTTCCTTTTTCCTCTTCACCTAGAGATAATCAGCCATGTCTTACCTTTATCTGACCTTGAGAAAGTATAAGTCTTCCTGATATGCAGCGCAATATCTCCTCCCTTTCCTCCCTGTTGTCCTTCCAGATCAAGCTATACTCCCCGTACCTTCGCTCAGTCCTGTGATTCCAGTTGTCAGTAATACATTTTCTGTGGCATGAAGGCAAAGTATTCTAATCAAGAAGTTATTACTGGACTAGGAGTCAGATTCAGAAGGCATAGACCTGGTATCTGGGTTTAAGCAAATGACTTTACTTTCCTGTGCTTCAGTCCCCAGCCCTCCCTTGTCCTCCAAGTCCCAAACTCCTTACACACCTAGGTTTGTTCTTTTATATAAAGAATTATGGGTTTGATGAATGGAATGTAAGGTGGATAGAAAACTGGTTAGATCGTTGGGCTCAGAGGGTAGTATCTGATGGCTGAGTGCCTAGTTGGCAGCCAAAATTAAGTTGAGTGCTCCAGGGGTTGGTCCTGGGGCTGGTTTTGTTCATTACCTTCATCAGTGATCTGGAAGATGGGATGAAGTGTAACCTCAGCAAGTTTGCAGGTGCTACCAAGCTAGGTGAAGTAGTAGATATG
Organism: Gavialis gangeticus; assembly: GCF_001723915.1. Taxonomy (NCBI): domain Eukaryota; kingdom Metazoa; phylum Chordata; order Crocodylia; family Gavialidae; genus Gavialis; species Gavialis gangeticus. The sequence goes on from NW_017729022.1 coordinate 7,193,084, forward strand.
CTGGAAGGTAGGGCTGCACTTAGAATGGACCAATCCCATGCACTGGTGCAGGCTGCAGACTAACTGGCTAGGCAGCAGCTCTGCAGAAAAGGACCTGGAGTGCACAGTGAACAATAAGCTGAATATGAGCCAACAGTGTGCCTTTGTTGCCAAGAGGGCTAATGACATATTGTCTGAATTAGTAGGAGTGTTGCCAGCAGATTGAGGGAAGTAATTCTTTCCCTGTATTCGCCACTGTTTAGGCCACATCTGGAGTACTCCGTCCAGTTTTGGGCCCCCCACTGCAGAAAGGATGTAGACAAATTGGAGAAAGTTCAGTGCAGGGCAACAGAAATGGTTAGGAGGCTGAGGCACATTACTGCTGAAGAGAGTCTGAGATCACTGGGCTTACTTTAGAGAAGAGAGGACAGAGAGAATTTAATGGCAGCCTTCAGTTGTCTGAAAGGTGGTTTCAAAGATGAAGGAACTAGATTCTTCTCAATGGTAGCAGACGACAGAAGAAGCAGCAATCCTCTCAAGTTGCTGCAAGGGAAGTTTAGGGAAGATATTAGGAAAAACTTACTCACTAGGAAGGCAGTAAAACATTGGAGCAGGTTATCGAGTGAGACTGTGGGCTCTCCATCCTTGGAGGGTATTAAGACCTGACTACACAAAGCCTTGGCTGGGATGATCTAGTTGGGGATGGTCCTATTTTGAGCAGGGGGTTGGACTAGATGACCTAAGGTCTCTTCCAACCCTAATTTTCTATGATTCTATAGTGCAAGCTTTTTGGTATAGTAACAGTAACTGTGTTTGTTCAGGGCCTAGCTCAGTGGGATCCAAGTCTTGGTTGCAGCTTCTAGATACCAAGGTAATAAAAACAATAAAAGGAATTCTGAAAATATACACATAATCTAACACATAATGCTTAGAACATCTGGGTTTATAAGTTTTTCACTGGGAATCTGTAATTATGGGACAGTTGGTGAAAGTGTGTCCTTCTCAATTCTGGAGACAAAACTTTCTCTCCCATAAAAACCTTCACACAACTGTTTAAAAAATAGCTTTTCCCACTTCCATACTATAGTAATCATAATGGAATCTAATTAGTCTTAGGTTATGCTTCATGTAACTTGTTATCAGGAAATAACTTTAATTTTAATAACTGCATTCTCCACCATATTTGTGGAGGATGTTTAGCTAAAGATTTAGAAAGCTAAACAGGTGATTTAGAGATCTATGATTTTAGTCAAAAACGGAGCAAGAGAAAAAGATTCAATAAGGAAGAGTCACACCAGCCATTAATTTGTGTTACTAGCCACACTAATAGGATAAAAAAGGAAATGAACCTCAGTAAACACTGACTTAATTGTAAAAAAAGTACTGATTTAAAAAGTTGATTAAATAACATGCATGTCAAGGACCACAGTCTAATATAATTTGGTGATTTCCACACATATTTCAGATATGTCAAATATATATGATTCACCTCTCATTCATTTGTAACTAAATCTGCTGACAGATCAAATGTGATAATATCTGAGATAGAGATAGACTGTAGAAATTAGGGGTGTTTGTGTAATGTGACAAGATGACTTGGATTGAGACACTATAAATTGTATCACTAGAAACATACATCTGCTGCTGAGGAGCAGCAGCAGTTATCTAGCAACTTCCTGAGACAAAATACAAATTTAGAACAGGTCATTAGTTTGAAAAACCTTGAACTGAGACAGATGTCACCAGTATGTTCTACTCCCACAGACTTTAGTAATGTGCCACACATCGCAGTAGTTGTACTGTTTCTAGGAAATGGTGATGTAAAACACCCATTCACCCACTGGCACAGTTTATAAATGGGAAAAGTTATTCAGGGTTATCGAATGCAAGGAATTGAAAATTTAACATGGTGAATGTACATATGCTAATAAAGCACTTGTAGTTTTAGAGCCTTTCCATGCCATACATATATCTAGATAAATTTTTGTTGTCATTTTTTAATGAAGTACTTAAAAGTATATTTTGAATAGATGAGTTTCCCAAAACAGTAAAATGTCAAACAATACATAACCTTTCTTTTTAATGCCTTTTTTTACCAAAGGAAAAAAAAATGAGGGGAGGGGTGGGATTATGATGATGTAGCTCAAAGAACTGAACATTGAGTGTTGAACAACTGTCTGACAAAGTGAACTTACAACAATACTCTGATAAGGGCAATTGGCTAGTTATCTCAGATGTCTGAACACAAATACATAGAACCTGGGTAACAAGCAGGAAGAATGGGAAGTCCTCACAGAGTGATGGAACTATGATGTGACTGGAATAACAGAGTCGGTGGGATAACTTGCATGCCTGGAGCACTGTCATGGTTGGGTACAAACTCTTCAGGAAGGACAGGCAGGGGAGAAGAGAAGAAGGAGTTGTGTTTTATGTAGAAGAGCTGCATGACTGCTCAGAACTTCAGTATGAAACTGGAGATAGGCCTTGTTAGACCCTGACTCTATGCGATGCCTAACGACTTGGGGGGACAATGGCTTGATGCATGCATTGCTCTTCAACAGCTTTATTTAAAGTGGAGACAGCTTTGGGCAATGCTCCAACAAACCAGGGAGCTGCCATGAACATTAGTTCTTTCCATATTTATACACCTTGGTTTATGCTCATTAACCTTTACCCCACCTTTGTCCTTCCTTTGTTCCACCCTTATTCCTTCCCATCTTAAACTCCGCCTCTGTTTACTGTTTATTTCATTATCATGGAATTACTTATTTATTTCACTTATTTACATGTCTTCTGCTATGAGCACATGTCTAAGACCCTGAGCTCTGCTTCTCTCGGTCACTTGCATTTTCTTGCTGATTTCCTCACGATCTCCAAGGTCTTACTTCTGCTTTATCTCCTAACAATAGTCGGTGGTTTGCATCCTGTTTTTCTTACACAATGAGCTATATATCTTACAACAATACTATATTGTTAGGAAAATGCTTGCCTAAGTATCTTGCAATGCTACTTTTAACATACCATTCTGCCTTGTGGTTAGCAGCTTGCTAGGCCACAGGTTATAGCCTTTTATTCAGCTGCAAATCCAATGCTCCTTAAGATCCAAATACTGTCACCCTAACATGCCTGTTGGAAGTCTCTGGGTTAGGATTATAGGGGAGAGCAACAAGGGTGATGCCATGGTGGATGTGTGTTATAGAACACTAGACCCAGGAGGATAAGGTGGATGAGGCTTTCTTTAAACAGCTTACAGAAGTTTCTCAATCATAGACTGTGGTTCTCACTGCGGACTTCAGTCACACTGACATCTGCTGGGAATTTTTAGAGAGTGTTGGAAACAACTTTCTGGTGCAAGCGTTGGAGAGGCCAACTTGGTCTTCTTGACCTGCTACTCACAATCAGGAAAGAACTGGTGGGGAGTGTAGGAGTGGGTGGCAACTTGGGCAATACCAACCACAAGATGATAGAGTTTAGGATCCTAAGAAAAGGAAGGAAGGTGAGCATCAGAATAAAAACCCTAGACTTTAGAAATGCAGACTTCAGCTCACTCCAGAAATTGATGGGCAGAATCCCCTGGGAGTCTGAAGGGGAAAGGAGTCCAGGAGAGTTGGTTGTCTTTTAAAGAAACCTTACTAAGGGAACAGGAAAGAACCATCCTGATGTACAGGAAGACCTGCAAGTATGGCAGGAGACCAACTTGTCTTAGCAGGAAACTGTTCAGCAAACTAAAACACAAAAAGGAAGCTTACAAGAAGTGGAAACTTGGATAAACAACTAGGGAGGAATATAAGAGTATTGCTTGGGCATGCTGGGATGAAATCAGGAAGGCCAAAGTGCAGTGGGAGTTCTACCTAGCAAGGGACATGAAGGCTAACAAGAAGGGTTTCTATAAGTGTGTCAGAAACAAGAGGAAGATCAGGGAAAGTGTTGGTCCCTTAGTGAATGGGGAAGGCAACCTAATGAGAGATGATGTGGAAAAGGCTGAAGTACTCAATTCCTTTTTCACCTCAGTCTTCACAGGCAAGGTCAGCTTCCAAATTACTGCACCTGACAGCACAGTTTGGGGAGGAGGTGATCAGCCAGCAGTGGTGAAGCAACAGGTTGGGGACTATTTAAAAATAGGGCTGGATGCAATGTACCCAAGGATGCCGAGGGAGTTGGCAGATGTAATTGAAGAGCCACTGGCCACTGTCTTTGAAAACTTGTGGTGGTCAGGAAAGGTCCCAGATGATTGGAAAAGGGCAAATGTAGTGCCCATGTTTAAGAAAGGAAGGAGGATACGGGGAACTACAGACCAGTCAGACTTACCTCAGTCCCTTGAAAAATCATGGAGCAGGTTCTCAACGAATCTATTTTTAAGCACTTGGAGGAGAAACAGATGATTAGGAACAATCAGCATGGATTTATCATGGGCAAATCATGCCTGGCCAACCTGATTGCTTTCAGTGATGAACACAGGGCACAGGGAGAGCAGTGGATGTGAAATACCTTGCCTTTAGCAAGGCTTTTGATACAGTCTCCCACAGAAGATTGAGGGAACTGATTTTTTCCCTCAGAGGAAAATCCCCTGATTTTTCTATTCAGCGTTGGTGGGGCCACATCTGGAGTACTGTGTCCGGTTTTAGGACCCCCACTACAGAAAGGATGTAGACAAACTGAAGAGAGTCTAGCAGAGGCCAGTGAAAATGGTTAGGGGCCTGGGGCACAAGACTTATGAGAAGAGGTTGAGGGAACAGGGCTTACAGGCAGTTCTTGACTTGCAACGTTTTGAGTTGCAATGTTTCGCACTTACAATGTTTATAAATTGACACCATGTTTCAACTTTATGACGTTGGTTTCGACTTTACAACGCTTGATCTGATGCGATGCCATGCCAGCGAACAAGTTTGTTGTGTCGCTCATCTCCCTGGAGAACAGCTCTCCAAAGTTCTTTGGGCGCTTTCTTTAAGAAAGCAGACAAAACTCCAGAAAGACCTGCAGCCAAGACTCCTGAGAAGATTCCAGCCAAGAACCCTTCAAAAAGTTCATTCAAGAGCCTTTCAAAAGTCCAGCAAAGTCACCTCAAAGAAGTCCTTCCAAATCAATATGATTGCTATTTACAATATAAATACATTAATGTAGCTATATTACTCATCTATAATTGATCGAGTACAAAATTCTGGGGTATTTTTGGTGAAAATAGGATATCGGGTCTTGGTTCAGGAACCAATCCCCCATTTATAACATTGTGTCTTATGAGCAAATTAGTTCCAAGTTACAATGTTTCGACTTCAGACTCAGTTTTCAGGAACCAATTGTGTTGTAAGTCCGAGGACTGCCTGCATTTAGTCTGGAGAAGAAAAGGCTGAGGGGGGATTTAATAGCAGCCTTTAACTACGTGAAAGGTGGTTCCAAAAGAGGATGGAGCTAGACTGTTCTCAGTGGTGGCAGATAACAGAACAAGGAGCAGTGGTTTCAAGTTGCAGCAAGGGAAGTTTAGGTTAGATACTAGGAAAATGTTTCTCCCTAGGGGTGTAGTGAAGCCCTGGAACATGTTACTGTGAGAGGTTCTAGAATCTCTATCCTTGGCTAGACAAAGACGTGGCTGGGATGATCTGGTTGGGGATGGTCCTGTTTTGAGCAGGGGGTTGGACTAGATGCTTTCCTGAGGTTCCTTTCAACCCTAATTTTCTATGATTCTATCATGTAAATTACACCAAGAACTCCTAAAAGGGTTTGTTCCATTAGGCAATGAAGGTCCAGTTATTGTGTTATTCATTTTTTCTTTCAATTTTTTCTTTGTCATTCAGATACAATATAAATGTAATTATATTTCTGTTAGAAGCCATGTCTGGACCCCTTATCACAATCATGTTTGTGTAGAATAACTATGGTAATGTTTCATGCAGTTCTTTATATTTAATCTACTGTGTCAGGGTAGAAAAACCTGGTGAAGTTAAGTAGTAATTTGTTTAAATAATCTAGTATTCTTGTTGTGGAGGTACATCTAAGTTTAGGTCTTAGGAAGCTGATCTTGAAATACATTAAATAACTAATTCATATAATCAAATTAAATCAATATAATGTGAACATTGTGTTTCAAGCAATTAATGCTACTGTCTTTTCATGATTAGTTAGGCTATTAAAGAAAGAATCCTTTACCCCTCTGTACAGATAAACATTTTCTACATAAGTAAGAGACAGAATGCTATAGATACTTTAAAATATTTTAAAAGTGATTTTTTAGAAACTTAACAGCTAATCAGTTGGATTTATCAAAAAACTGAAAGCAATAACCCCTGACGAAAGTCAGCTGGAATTTTGTTAAGAACTATGTTTGACTGGTTCATTGGAAGTACGATAGAAAACTCTAGACACAGAGATTTTAATGCACCAGTAGGTCTGAAATACTACATTGTACTTGTCAGCTTTTTTAAAACGTTGATATGTTTATCTCTGTCTGTTCCTTTTCCCAGCAGTTTAAATGTTAGTGAGTTATGTGTAGAAAGGAAGAGATGTTTAAGAGATGAAAGATCTGTATTCTTATCTGTTTCCACAAAGAAAAAAGGCTTAGTCTTTATTATGGATCTATGCCTCCATTAATTACCAGGCTTTCTTATTTAAATCTAGTTTAAAAAAAATGTTTATTACCTACCAGGAAAATATGTTCCAAATGGAAATCATTTCCACCTTACAGTTAAATGTTTTTCTCCCCAAAGAATCGTTTTGATTGTTTAAAATTCTTCTTCGTATTTTTTCATTATGGTAATATTTACCTTACTGTTTAAAGATCCCTTTGTACTAGGTGTACAAAACACCTTGCCTCAAAGAGCTTACACTCTATGGAGCCTGGTTATAGAGTTTGTTTTCGTGTGCAGGGTAGACTGCCCAGAGGGTTTGTTGTAGGATCATGACCTTTCTGTGTAAGACACATGAATGCAAATGGATGTTTTGTCATCCCCATTTGAAATGTAGGAAAACGAGGCACAGAAAAACAAGGCCCTTCAGGTGTCTAAATGCCTTTAGGTGAGAGGCAAGGATTTTTTTACTGGACCAGCTGTAGGGTTGGGATAAAGTTAAGCGAGATTTTTAATGCAAAGCATTCTTCAGGTCTGCAGAGGAAAGCAAGCAGAACAATTTTTAAGAAAAGTGGGTAAAGCTGTGAATTGGGAGGGAGGAGAAATTCCCAGGGGTAGTAGACAAACAGCAGAAGAAAAGAAGTTTGATTACTGTGAGATCAAAAGAGAGAGGAGGGTCCTTATTATTTGTTGTGTGGAGGAAGAATGTCAAGAATCAAGTCAATTATAGTGTATCAAAAAATCAGTATAGATGTTTAGTCCTTGGTTCCTAGAGTCCAGTCAGCTTATGATTTTTGTACCCATGCTTATCTTTTAAAGGTGTTTGGTAGATTTTCATTGAACACAAGTGTCTTGAGGTCCAAAAGGGAGTGATTTTTTTTTAAAACATGCTTCTACTGTTATGTGTGTGTTTCTGCCCTTTTTGTTTTTTCTGTGAGAATTTATTCTGGTACATAGTTGCTGTTCAGTTGCGCATACATAATTACTGTGAGGGCATTTGGTGCATTCAATCAGATGGATCACATTTTGGGAAAGGCGTCTGTAGGGTCATAGATTCTGATGGGTTCATTGTTGAGGGGTGTTGATTGTAGCGGCAGTACAGAGACGTGCTGACAGGTTAAGCGCCTGTTGTTAAGGCAAGCCTGTATCCAATTTGATGTCTGAGCGGTGGGGAGCTTACTTCTGATGATGAGCTAAACAAGGTTGGGGGTTGTTTGAAAGCCAGTAGTGGAGGGGCTGGAAATATTTCTCTCAGTGTCTGATCTTTGTCAAGTATAGGCTGTGGTTCATAGGATCACAGGAAAGGAGAGCTAAAAGGAACCTCACAAGGTCATCTAGTCTATCCTCCTGCTCTAGGCAGGAGCATCCCTGACTAAACCATCCCAGTCAACTGTTGTTTGATGATTCTTCTAATTGTGTCCAGTGTAGGGTCATAGGTGACCATGAAGAGGTGTGCAGTCATGGGGTGGTGAGCTTCTTTTTTGTATTGGAGCATGCTACTGAGGGGCATTTTCAAAGATATGGTTTATTTCTGTACTGGAGTGCCCTTGTTATATAAAGGCAGATATTAGGCTGGCCAAATAGGCACTACATGCGTTCTTCTCAGGCTAAATGTAGTGGGATCTGAGAGCCTGAGTGTAACTTACAGCTTTTTTGGTGTGCTTGTGGGCAGAAGTATAGTGATCTGTGAGTTTTTTGTATGTGGTGGTTTGTAGGGTGCCATCCTGGATATGGATCATAGTGTCTGAAAATGTGATGCTAGTGTAAATTGATAGTTGTTCAACCTGTGTTAGAAGTCAGTAAGTGAATCCAGGTGTTCAGTCCAGGGGATGAAAATATGTATCTAATGCAGGTATAGTGCAGGTTTGGTGGTGCAGTCTTCTAGAAATTCTTCCTTCAAGTGGCTTATGAAAAGGTTGGCATACTGAGGGGCAATCCGTGTGCCTAGAGCTGTGCCCATGGTTTGGAGGAAACGTTGATTGCTAAATATGAAGTTGTTGGGGGTGAGGATGATTTTTGCAACATGCTGCAAATTTTAGTGTATTTCATGTTCTTGTAAGTATTTCAGGCAGGCAGCTGTGCCTTCATGGGTGGGATGTTAGTGCACAGGCTGGTGACGTCCATTGTTGCAAGTATGGCCTTCTTGGGGAGGTGGCTGATGGTCTGGATGATTTTGTTGAGGAGGTCTATTGTATTTTGTAGAAAAGTTTCTACCTGAATGACAAGTGGTTTCAGGATAGTTTCTGTGACTCCTGATAGCTCCTCAATGAGGATACCATAGTTGCTATCTTGGGTCTGCCAGGATTCCCTTGTTTGTGAATCTTTGGGAGCCTATAAAATGATGGGAGGAGTGGGGATAAGTGGAAGTGTTTTTTCCTAAAGCTGGTTTTGGAAGGATTTGATGATCTTTTCTACCTCTAAAGTGAGTGTTGATGTGCAGTCCTCCACATGTTTTTATAGTATTTGGTGTTGGAGACTTACCTGTTTTCTTCACTGATGTAGTCTTGATGGTGAGGTTGACTATAGCTATACCTTTTTCTGTTGGTTTGATTACTATTTCATTGTTGAATCTTAGGGACAGCATGGCTTTTCCCTCTGTATGGCTTTTGGTCCTAAAAAAGGTATCATCCCAAAATATCCTTGCCTCTTGAATAATTCATTGACCATCACAGCTACACCATCAGTCAGACACTAAATGGTTTTGAAAACCCAGCCCTGAGTGACTTCCTCAGGGTCACATATGAAGTCTGTAAGAGAGTCAGGAACTGAACTTGTATCCTAAGAATTCTAGTTTATAACCTTAATCCATATTTAACCAATGCCTTACATCTTTTTTTTTCCTGAGAAGATGCCATTATGGTATATTTAGCTGCAGATACAATCCTTAACTTTGAAAGGCAATGAGCATCTGCACCGTTTCTTGATTCCAGTAGGTTCTCTAACAATTATTCCCAGAGAGAATTAAAAAAAAAAAAAGATTCTTCATAATTCTTTTTATAATACACTTTTTATTAGTGAATTAAGTGAATTACCTAAGCTGACACTGAAAACTTATAGTAGAGCAGTGTATTCAAACTCCATGCTAGTACCACAATCACTGACCAATCTTTCAGCTTTTAAAAGGTGATTACTTCTGACTATCAGCATAAGAGGATTGTAGGGGCAGTGTAGTAATCTAGAAAAGATTTCGAATTCTGGAAAGACATATGTAGTAAGATGAGGCTAATAATGTCCATCCTTGAAGGCTCCAAAGCCATAGTGTACCTAACTTCATACCCTTTTAGTTGGCAGCATAGAGCTTGGGAGGTTGTCTCATCTTCTTGCTTTTACCTGAGCTAAACCTAAGGCTCCTGTACATGTGCAGGTAAAGGTGTGATAGGATCCCACAATCCCATCACGTGTGCCCAGTGTTGGCACTGGATTTGGACCCAACCCCTACTCCATTGTTCTGGGAGAGCACAACCCTCATACTGACCACAGCACCTGCCAATTGATAATAGGAGAGTTTATTGATTCAGAGTGATAACAAAAAAGCAAGAATAAAAACAATCAAGTGATTTTATATCTACCAATCCTAGGGCTGTCATCAGAGTCAAAATACATCTGGTCAGGATGCAGGCGCCACTCTGAGGCTCTTTCTCTTAGGTGTCAGATGTCAGCATGACATGTCAGCAGTCTGGAGGTGCAATGCCGAGACCCACAGCCCCCCTCCAGTGGGGTGCATGAGACAGGCTGCTGCTATGCCCTCTGTCCATGGTGGCCTCAGGGACCCTTCCCAGGGATGGGAATGGGGACCCTTCTCAAGGATGAGAAGAAGGGACAGGGAGGGACAAAAAGGGACAGGGAGGGGCATTGGTTATGCCACAGCTGGAATACTGCGTCCAGTTTTGGGCACCATGCTTTGGGAGGGATGTGGATGGCCTGGAGAGGGTTCAGGGTAGAGCCACTTGTCTGGTTAAAGGCCTACAGAAAAAACCTTATGTGGACCAATTGGGAGACCTGACCCTCTTCAGCCTCCACAAGGGGAGGCTGAGAGGTGGTCTCATGGCCACCTACAAACTCATCAGGGGGTAGAGGGGCAGCAAGAAATAGGGGATACAATGTTTACCAGGGCACCTGTCATGGTAACTAAAAATAATGGCCACAAACTGGAAGAGAGCAAATTCAGATTGGACATCAGGAAAAAATTCTTAACAGTAAGGGTTGCCAAAATACGGAATAAGCTTCCAAGGGAGGTGGTGCTGTCCCCTTCCTTGGAGGTGTTTAAAAGGAGATTGGACAGATACCTGGTTGGGGTCATCTGACCTCAGCACTCATTCCTGCCCAGGGCAGGTGGTTGGACTCAATGATCTAATAGGTCCCCTCTGATCCTAACATCTGTGAAACTATGGAAAAGGAACAGGGAGGGATGGGAGGGACCCTTTGTGAATCTCAAATCTCTGCTTTTGTAGTCTCCTTCCCCCTTGATGACTCCTGATGACTCTTCATCCGTGACTATCTCTGCTTGGTTGTCTCTCTGTGGTCATGCATCCGGGCCTTCTAATTTGGTCTGTTTCCCCAAAACCGGGATTCAGCCCCCCTGCTGCTTTGCGGCCTCATAGCTGGTGTCACTTATCTCATGTTATGGGACAGTATGGTACATACTTCTTTGGTTCCCAGGCTGTGTGTCCTTGTTGTGTTAGACAACCTGTCTGCCTTGAAGGCTGTGATTTCATGTTATGACATCCCCCCTCAATTCTCAGGCTGTGTCCATCCAGTGGCCTTGATGTGTTAGACAGCCCGTCTGCTTCCAGGGCTATTGGATCTCTGCGTGTGAAACCCAGGCTCTTTAGAAATCAGTTAACCTTTGCTGCCCATCTTGAACCCTTATAATGCATATATCTATACCTATAAGCCAATTCCCAAAACAGGCCTTTAAATACTGTTTTCTAAGCCAACACACAGCAGGAGGAATTATTGTGGTATCCAGCATCAGATCCTATTAGGTGTTATTGCTGGTACAGGAGGGGCACAGGATTGTCGTTGTACCAGCAAATAGCAAGTTCCTGCAGCTGTGAGTGTCATAGCTGGTGGGACTTTCGGCCCCATAGCTGCTAGGGTTGAAAGTCCCACAGCTGATGGGACTCTTAGCCTCAGCTGTGCCCTATGGCTGTCAGGCCTGAGAGTCCCATCAGCTGCAGGACTCTCAGCCCCAGCAGTACCCCAGGCAGGATTCTCAGCCCTGGCAGCCATGGGGCGTTCCCACAGTTGTGAGACTGCAGCAGCTGCAGTCTTCTAGCTGCTGGGGTACAGGCTATATATACAAATTAAAGCTGGGTAGAAAAAACAGCTATGAAGTTATTTCACATTTTCCAGCAATAACTTTATAGCTGTTTGGACCTTTTCAAGGCACCATAGCTAATTTGCAAGTGCAGCCAGTCTAAATTAATTGTGCAGTTAACCAGATAATTGCATAACGGATGTAACATGTAGAAGGGGCCTGAGTATTGGCTTGGGCAATTTAGCTTTAATAAAGGACTGAGTCCTTTATGGAAAAGAACAGATGTGGTCATTGACTGAAACTAAGACAGGTAGCTAAAGAGATATGAGAACTGACCTGATCATATCATTTTGTTTCATTATATGTATATAAATATGTAAGTGATGTATGTCATCTCAGATCCTCAGTATATATGTATAAGTAACTGCACTTTGTGCAAAGACAGTGGATGAAATCCTGGCCCCATTAAATTCAATGGCAAAATTCCCATTGATGTCAACAGGGACAGGATTTCAGCCATAGAGAGTAATCTACCTCCTGAGTGGAAATGGTACATTGGAGATTTGTGGAAAAACACAAATTTATTTTTAAAAATTGCATTAATGCAGCATTATATATGAGAATTTAGGCACGTAAATCAGGAAATTTAATGTTATAGTTCCCATAGCAGTCATAACTATACCACATTGCACATTTCTATTAAGGCACCAATTTTTAAAAGCATGTATTATAATAAAAATATATTCAATATGTAATGTGCAAGGAGAAGCAGCTATAGTTGCTCTGGGATCCATAACTTTGAATTTTCTTACTTCCATATATTTATATTTTTAACTTTAAAGTTTTTTAAACCTGTTTTAGACAAAATGATCTATATCTTCTTTTCATTTTTATCCATGTCCCAAGGTCTGCCTGTGTTAGGGAGAGGAGCTCTGTACTTCAAAGGGTATTAGGTTGCATTTTTGACATTTGCTGAGACTTACAGTAAAGGTAGCTCTGATGATGATTCTGTGATGTGGACAAGTGGCCTACTAGTAACTACACTCACATGAGCAATTATGTTCAGCAAACTGTAACTGGACAGCAATAATTATTAGTCTCTATCAAATTGGGGTAGATTTAAACTGGTAATTTGTGAAAATATTTGTGTACCATCATCTGTTACCTGAGCCATCCAGTCTCACAAAAATAGTTATTCTATTATGTTCTGATTTAAGCTGTCTGGGGCACAGGTGCTGTCTTCATATTAAAGTTCTCAAAATGTTTTGGCATTACTGGAAATATATTATAGTAATTTATTGGAATAAATATTGAAAGACATGACTGCTGTAGCCACTGCAATATGCAAGGCCCTTTCTACATGTTCCTGTATTGTACAATTAACTGAGATGAGCTATGTTAGAAAGTAAAGCGGTCAAACCAGCTGTAAAGTTAGACCTCAATAAATGTTATAACTGGTTGCTATGCAGTTTTAATTTACACTTGTAGTAGGGTCTCCCCTGTGGCTGGGAGGCCCATCAGCTGACCAGGCTCCAAGCTGCAGGGGTGCGTCACGCCCACCTAATACTGGGAGTCCTGCAGTTGAGGGCACTCTCAGCCCTGGCAGCACTCATCAGCTGCAGGTGTTGGGTCCCAGAAGTGTCCTGCAGTGCTGGGACCCAGCACTTTGTGGCTTCCGAGACCCTGTGTCTGCACCTGTGGGAAGTTGGGTCCTGGCAGCCACAGGGCGCAGCTGCAATCTCCCAGCTCTAGGGGTGATCCAGGGGACTCCACACACCCTTGTGGCTGGGAGACGACAGTAGCTGCAATCTCCCAGAGCAAGGGGACTGTCTTAGGCCTAGAGGTGTGTAGATCACAGCTGGGAAATTGCTGCAGCTGTGTCTCTGAGCCATGTGTGGGGTACATGCAGCTTGGAGTCCCTTAGCTAAGGAAGCTCCCAGCCATCGAAGCTTGCTTCTTGCTCGTGCATCTTGCCAAACCCAGGCTCCCCTTACACTGGCAATAAGGTGCAGTGGTATCTAATGGGCAATCCCACAATCACACCTCCTGCCATGCAAATGTGAATCATGCATTAGACCCCATTGTGCCTTTATCTACATGTAGAGAGGGGCCCTAATGCCCAAATGATCTTGTTATATATCCATTTCACCTGTTATCCTCTTCCTGTAATATCTTTTTAAAGCCACCTGGAGATTTAGGTGCATCAAACTGATTCAGAAATAATGACGGCATGATTAATATTACATAGCCAAATTTGAAAAAGTGTCTCTATTGAGATTTTCTGACCAAATGTGTGTTATATGTTTTATTTGAGCCATGATATTCAACTATTGTAGTTGGTTTCTGGATCCTCAGTCAGATGCGGTCAGCAGGCAGGACAAAGTGCTAAGAGAAAACAGGAAATTTCCCCTGTTTGACCAGCCAAGAGAATCTGCTGCTGTCTGAGACCCATTCCTGCTTCCAACTTGAATCTGGAAGAGGAAGAATGCCTGTGGCTTCCTTCTCTGGGCTCTCAGAAGAATGGGAAAGAAATGCTCTCATTTACAAAGGAGCTGGGAGAAGAGGAAAAGTTCCTGATGAATGGTAGATTCTGAAATCTCAGGGGTACTGAGATTTGCTGACCCAATGTGGTCTATATGTTTATGTTCATACTGTCCTTTAGTTCTAATCCTTTCTGGCTGTTTTTAGGATAGCTGTTGGTCCCCCTTTATTCTGCACTGCTGTGTGACAGTTAATAAAATCTAGTTCCCATAATTCATCTGATCTATTTCTTAGGTAAGATGGTAACTTTTTAGGTTCCCTACCTATTCCCGATCCTGGAGCAGCCAGGCTCAATATCTGACAATTGGATGCCATTACTGGAACTAACTGTTTAAATTGTAGTCTGAGCCTGACATGCTTCATGCTTGTGGAACACCATTCTTATGGAAATCCACAGGAAAACTTGAAGGTAGAAGATAGAATTATATTCGTACTTAGCTTATCTGACTGTCACCCAAATAAAAATGTTATCTGCATTGAAATATTGTGTACTTGTCCATTCTTATTGCTGATCCATCTACAAAATGTCACGTTGCTGCTATTTTGTAGAAGGGCAGATAAGAGTGACAGCTAATTTACAGCTAAAAAGTCCACCTTGTAGTACATGTCTTTTTTCCTTGCTACTCTCCTTTCATCTGTCTTCATGATGTTTCTGTGCTTCCTTCCTTTTTTATACTACAGTAGTTGTGCTGGATGTTAATGATAAAAATAAAGGTGTAGGCCCAGTATGATTTTTGTTTTGTAGTAGGTTCTAACATAGACTGCCCAATCTATAAACTTTTTCAAGGATTGTAATTAGTTAATATTCATATTATTAGGGTGCCAAGGAACCCTCATGATGGACCATGATCCCAGTAACCACAATCACAACTCCTTTGTATGCACAGAACAAAGAAACAAGTCTTGCCGGAGGAGCTTACAGTTTAAGTATCAGCATTAGATGGACTGTTTATCAGTTACTGGGGACAGCTAGGGGTCACAAATAGACACCTGCACCGGTTGGTTTTTGCAGTACCCCTTTATTTCTACCCCATGCAAGTAGTCTCTTAGGTTTTTGATTTTTTCCCAGTTGCTTAGGTATGATGAACATATGGTTCAATCTTCCCTTTCTTAGCCACCATATCGGTACTGCTCTTGAAGATGTTTTCTTTAGACATTTGTATCTTGGATTCTGTCGTCTTATACTCACAGTTACACATTTTGTCATCATCGTTATTGTACTTTAACTGTCAAAGCAGTCCTATTATTTCCTGAGATTCTGACACCATAGAAATGCTGGGAGAAAAAGGCACAGACCCTGAAACCACAGACATACCCTTCCCTTCTCTCAACACCTTTATACTGCAGTGACCATCTTCCTAGAAATCCACAAACATTTTGGATGCTGGTGCAAGTTCTGAAGAGCAAATGCTGTTACTCTCGCATTATAATTCTTTTCTTTAAAAAAAAATCTATGTACCCCTCTACTCAAATGTACTTTGATTGTATTTCAGATTTAAAAGGGTTGTTTTTTTCTTTTGCTTACTTCTCTTTCCCATGCCACAGTTTCCCATTTGCTTTCTTTCATAAGACAACAGGATGGATTTTGGACCTAATTTATTCTACTTTGATTAAAAAAAAAGATTTTTAGGAAGTAGGACTTTTACCATCTTTAATTTCCCCTCAGCCTGAAGAAGGGTGGGTGCGCCTGAAAGCTTGTAAAGATTTTTTTTTGTTATTTTCTTTTTGGTCTAATAAAAGGTTTCGCCTCTGAATCAAGAGTTTTAGAGTTTTGTATTCTTCTCTGTCTCAGACCAACATGGCTACAAAACAGACCCCTGCATTATGACAAGGAACTTCCATTGTTTTGGGCTAGATTGAGCCTGTTCCTTACAGCGGGGGAAGAAGTACAGTCCTGATTCCCAGGAAAATTTAAGAATATCTATTTCCATGCACTCACCCTGGAACAACTCAGTTGAAAGAGGGCAGAGAGGGTTGCTGAATAGAAAAGGTCAGCTGTTCAAAGGAGATAAATATGTTTAGCTTTGTAAAGAGATGTCAGAGATAACTAGAAGGCTCTTAGTATTTACTGCTGAGGTAGGGCCACTCTGTATTGTCTACATGCTACAATCCAGCCCAACTTCAGTTTTGGTGTACTCCAAACTGAGATTTTGACCGGTCTGTCTCTAATTCAGGTGAGTGCAGGAAGCTGTATTACAACCTTAACACTATTAATGGAATTACAAGTATTTCAGCTAATTACAAGTATTATCAGCTACTGATAAAAGAGGTAGGATATGGATCTACAGCTTGACTTCTTATGGTTTAGCACTCAGAGTACAAAAATGAGATTATACATTAGAGTTAGCAGGTGCTAATTGTAAGGAATGTTAGGTGTTAATGTTAGCACATGCTAGTGATTGTCACACGTTAAGGCTTAATACCTTATTTAATGTGCACTGCTTCGACCTGCTGCTAGAGAGCTGATGAGCAGGGGTGTGGCTAGGAGTTGAAAGGTGCTCCCTGCCTGACCTGCGTATTCATTCTCTAGCTGTAGTATAGCCTGGGAGAGGGGGAGAAAGAGCCCCCTGCAACACTCAGATTGCCCCCTCCTTGCCCTTTAATCAGCACTTCTACCTCTGGATTTCCATCCTGATCAGCCTAAGAATGGTGGCATAAGTGGGGAGATTCCCCCTCCCTGCCTGCTCTTGGGTTCCTCGGAGCCCACACTGTCTCCATGCATGAAGACAGTCCTTACCAGGTCCCATGGCTGACTAGCCCTTGCACCACCTCCTCCCCACCCCCAGTTTCAGTTGTGATCAACAGTGTGAGTGGCAGGAGGGATCGAGGTGGTGGTGATCCAGGGACGGAGGGGGTGATTTGAGGATGGAAGAGACAGTAGCCCAGCAGCTCCCTACCTACCTACTCTCCCCACTTCATCCATCTCACCTTCTCCCCACTCACCTGCTGCCTGACTTTCCCCAGCTGCCAGTCCAGGGCTGTAGAGTTCTGGATGATAGCTAGTCTACCTGGCACCATAGTTGAGGGCCTGGAGGGTGTCTCTGTGGCTTTTCTCCCATAGGTGAAATCCATTCTTTCTACTGGTGAGATTTTCACCTTTTGTCTCCTCTCCGTGTTTTGGGGCCTCTTATGATGATGGCCACTCCCTTGGCTTCCTTTGACAGGCCCTGACATAGTGTCCAGGCCTTCTGCAGTTGTAACACAGATCTTCTGTCTGTCTGTTAGGCCTGGTTCCCTTGTGGACTCTCCTCTGTCCCTCGCCTTAGCATCTGTCCCCAGAATTCAGTGGGCTTTGTGGGCCTGGAGTTGGCACAGGGCCATTTTTCAGCCTGGGCAAATGTCTCTGCCAGAAGGACTGCATTCTCGAGTGTAGTGGGAAGGTGTCTCCTTACCCACTTCTAGACAGTGACATCTAGCTCATTTAAGAATTGTTCCAAGATTACCTGGTTGAGTAATTCATTTGTTTCTCTTCTGGCTACTACTACTTATAAGCCAGCATCCATGGCTTTCTCTCTTCCCTTAATCTTTTAGCTCTGAATTTTTATCTGTAATACTCTTCAGATTCTCCAAGCAGCATAGCACCACTTCCCTTACTGTCCTGTACTCCTGGGCTTCTTGCCAGGACAAGACATTGTATGCTGCCTGAGCCTCCCCTGTTAGGAGGACACCTAGGCATGTTGCCCCTGTATTAGGTTCCCAACTTGCTACCTCTGCTGCCCTTTCAGATGTCTCAATATAGGCCTCGGGGGTCATCATCTGTGGTTATCTTAGTGAGTGTGATCCCTTGCCTACTCTGTGTCTCTTGTTCTGTTCCATCCACTGCTCGAACAGCATCTGTTGCTGTTCAAATAGGGTAGTTTGTTGCTCTTCCTCTTGTGCCTGACTTTGGGACACCTCCCGGATCTGCTTTTGCTATACGTGTATCAACTGTAGCATCAGGGTTGGTATATCCAAGGGCACAGCACCATCAGTGGGCAAGTTTCCTCCCCATTCCATGCTGCCTATGGGTCTTTAGTCCCTTTAGTCAAAGTGGTGTATTTACTTGTGCAGGGGCTCAATGAAGAGCTTTCCTGCTAATACACTACTGTCATGGGAGCATCCTTGCTTTGTGTTTCCACCCTGGAACTCATCTTAGGTAAAGCCTGTCTCCATTCCAGTGCCTACCACGCAGTTTTAGTTCAGATGAGGTGATCTGAGATGCGAGGCTGCTCACTGCTCATGAGGATGTCTCTCTTGCTCTGTAGTCCCCTTATCCCTCTAGTCTGAGTTTTGAGAAAGAGAGGATTTTTTTAAAATTCTTTTCCTCACTAGCCTGGGCAATCTCCTTTTCATCTTCCTTTCACCTTCTAGTCTCCCCCAACCCTTTATTTAATTCTGCAACAACAAACCTAGCCTTCTCCCTTTCCTTACCCTATCCCTTTAAAATCATTTCTGAAGTTTCTAACAGCTTGGTTAGGAAAATTTAGCATAAACTTATAGCTACAATGTAGCAATGTGCAAGCCATACAAGGTTACATAATTCACTAATTATTATCAGTATAACTAGGGCTACAGCATGCACTTACTTCATATGCAATTTTACTTGTTTACTAATAGTTCATTAGTAATTAAACCTCAGGCTAAGGCCTTGTAGCAAGCTGTTTCCTGTTATGACTTTCTTGTTTAAGCTAAATTGCCAATTTTACCATTTGCTTAGCTGAGTATGTTAATTACTTCAAACACTCTGCTGAACATGCCATTTGTAACACTTGCAAAGTTCACACTGTGGTCATTTAAGATGAGTTTGGGGCCTTCTGTTCATCTGTAATACTCCAGCTCTGTGTGGGTTCTTAAGAGGCCAGAACCAACAATAATATATATCTCTTCTTCTGCAGTGATGCACATATTACTTTTTAGAAGCCAGTCCTGCAGGCATGACTCACCTGGATCCACAGGAATAAAGGCTTATTAATATTATTATTGTTTGTTTAACTAACATGAACTGTTTGTGGCAAAACTACTCCAGATAAAACTGTAGTTTTTTGGTTTTTTAACCCCGAGGAAGAAACATGAACAGATGGGATTGGCTGTTATACAATTATAATTTATTAGAATAATGTGTAAACAGTTTTTCTTGATATATTATAATGATAATTATTGATGTAAAAATCTAGAAAATGCATATTTCAAGGCTACGTTTCTACAATCATGCCATATAGGCAGTAAAACAAGGAAAGGATGGCACTGGGACTGAGATCCTGGCCTAGCACATTGGACATTTGAATGTAGTGCTTAAAATCTGACAAGATCTATCTGTGTGACCATGGGCAAGTCACTTAACTCTCCTTTGACTCAGATCCCTGGTTCTAAAGTGAGGATGATAAGACCTCATAACTGTCCACCTTTTGTCTGTTGCTTCCTATTTAGATGGTAAACTCTTATGGGCAGGACCTGTCTCTGTTACTGTTTGTATGTGAATACAATGCCTAGTGCAATAAGAGTTTAAGCCTGTAACTCCAGGGTCAGCCACTTGACTTCTGATCTTTTTGAAAGTGTCAGGGTGAGTGCCCTTGTGGCAAGCATCTCTTGGCTCCCTTATTGCACTTGCATACTGAGTCTGAAGCCAGGAAGTGGAAGTTAATATGAACTGCAGCATCAAGTTATTCTGCAATTTGCTGTGTGGCTTACACAGTGTTGCTATGGAAATAAGCTGAAGTTGCTGACTATAGGCTCTTCTACCATAAAAAGAGACACTGGTTATCCTAAATGAAAAGATGCATCTCTCTCTCTCTCTCTCTCTCTCTCTCTCTCTCTCTCTCACACACACACACACACACACACACACACACACACACACACACACACACACACACTTAGTGTGGTGCTGCCTTTATTATGCCATTTAACAAAGAATTCAAAAACTCAAGGCAACCCAAGTCTTCTCTCTACCTAATGTCCCAGAAAGGAACAGTTCAAACACAGATGATTCCTTCTTCCCACTTTTTTCTCTGTTGGATCAAAGAGTTTATTGCTTTGCATTAATTGCATATGTAGATGGGCTCAGGGGCAAACGCCAAGCACTCAACTGCTCTTAAATCCCTATTGATCCAATTTTGTAAAGTAGGTATATAGCTGGCAAGCTTACTTTTCAGTAACCACCTTAACTGAGGATGCTTTGGATGCAGATGAACTCTTTTCTTTTCTTGAACCTCAAAGAACTATTAGAACTGATACTCATCTGTAGCTGTCACAGCTCTGGCCAAGCCCACATGTACTGGATGCACATAAAGCTTGGGGTCCCACAGTCAATGAACTTCTTAGTTTTCCATGGTGTTAGTATGATCCAGCATGGTCTTTACCACTCTGAGTCACTTCCTGCGCACAAGCTATCTGTTACTGCTTCACCTCTGTGAGGTGTCCTGATTCAGTGCACTGTGTTCCCAGGACGAGGGCAGACCCTCATCATATCCCACTTGCCTAAGCATGACATTTCCCAAAGATCTAAAACTCTGGTTAAGTTTACCTGTCATGAGACATTACATTTGAAGCACTTAACATGCAAACTTTGCAAAAAGTAGTACAAGTTGGGCTGCTATTGTCTCCAGGGAAAGCCTGTGCCATGTGCACTCTGGTGCATGGCAGGTCACCCCAGGTCAGGTAGGGGAGTCTGGGCCAAGCAACTGTGCTGGCCCCAGCATCCTTACTTGGGGGCCTCTCAGGGCTGCATCCACAGTGCTCCTGCAGCAAGGAATTTGGCCGGCAGCTGGAGCATGGGTCTGGCTGGTCAGACTCTGGCTTTGGGGGACACATGCTGCCACCACGTGTGCTGCCACACTTCTTTTGGCTTTGGGTTTTTTTGACCCCAGGATCTCCCAGAGTTGAACAAACCCCCCTCACTGCAAAGTAACAGTGTGGGGAATGCCCACATATCCACGCTCGTCTGGACACACCTTTATCTAGGTTCCTACTTGTCCTACCCTTTATCCTCCTGGGAAATTTTGCTCTCTGCTTCTTGTCTCTTCTTTCTAAAATGGGCAGTAAGAGCGTCTTTCCTTTATTGAGCTGTTCCGTTTCTCTTGTAACCACCCTCTTCCCAATCAGCCTCATCAGAAGTTTAAAAGTAGGTAGATTTTCCATGTCTAGCTACCTGCTTTGCCCAAGACGGCTTCCACTTCAGTAGAAACTAACCAAGCTTAATTGACCTTCTTTTGTTTTTTCTGCTTCACCACTGGGGATGACCAGAATGTACTGGCATTTTTTTAAATCAAACAATTCCAAACTTAATGAAACCAAAACTTTGTGCAGGAATAAATCTGTTTTGATGAAAGTTTCATTAGGATTATTTCTTGATTTCACAATGGATTTTCAAGTCAAGACCAGAAAGAAATCACTCTGAATAACGAAGCAGGTAGTATATTTACCTTGTAAGTAGGAAACCCAGGATAAAATCTCTGTTCTTCATTGGGCAAAGCAGGAAATTGAAACTGTATATATATATATATCATGTTGCAAATGAGTACCTATCCTCTTCCTGTGTCTTTCTGTCTGTCTCTTTCTCCCATTCTTTTCACAAAACATTTTGAAAGCTCTCCATTATGGCCTGATGCAGAATTGCAAAAATATTTGAAATCTCAACATTTTGGGGGGCACAGGATAAGCATTTGCCACTTGGTTCTTGTCATGTTTCTCAGCTTGCTAAAGATTATATATAGAGAGAGTTCATAATCTCAGGTTAATTATATAAAATATATTTGGCAGTTCTGAACAATATAAGTGTCTTATCCCTGTTTCAATTCATTTCTGGTATGTTCTGTCCCAGTTAATCCGTATATTTTTTAATGTGTGCTGAAATGACGCTTCTGAGGATTATGCCACCCTTTTTTACTTTATGCATGCCCCTAAGTTTCAAGTTTGTACGATTACTGTACACTAAGGGTGTAAACAATTGTTGGCGGGATCTGGTTTAGGTTTAGGCAATTTATTTTAAGCTAAACTGGGAATAGTGTATACCGGTGTTCATCACTGTTGGTGCAGGAAGCCCAAAGTAAGTGACTTTGGTGTGGGAAGGGGCTGGTGGAATTGGGGTACAGGGTGATTGATAAGTCCGCAGGGGGAGGGAGTGTTGCCTGATCTGGAGATGGAATGGCTGGGAGGCTAAAAATAGTCTGGTCAGGATTGGAGGGGTCAGAAAAGCACAGCCCCAGGGGTACAGTGAGTGGCCAGGCTTTCCCACCCCTGGGGCTGTGCTGTGAATGCATGCAAGCTTTCACTAGGCTGGGTTAACCCATTTTAGATGGGGTTAACCGAGTTTCAGAGGTGAACTAACTTTAGATTAGATGCACCACTTTTAGGGCAATTTAAGCCTTGTGAACACTTGTAAACTAGGTCGTTTAGATCATTCAAACCTTGGTATGTACCCTTACTCAGTACTGCATTGTGCAGAAGTACAGAGAAGAGAAGCTTCAAGTCTATAGTTTTAAAAATGTTTAGGGTAAAATCAGCTTTGTTGTGTCTTGTTCCTAAATAAAATTCTTTTCTATCTCATCCTACCTAGAACAAAAATTTCAATTTAGGGTGAGAAAAAGTTGTTTTCTACAGCTGATAAATAAGAACGTGTAAATGTATGTGTATATTAGACTTAGGGTTCCCCTTTCCTGTGGCTTGCTTATCACTATACTATCTCACTTTAAGACCACTTGATCATGCTGATAACATTATAGCCATTTCTTCCCAGAAAGCCAGTGTGCTGAGTCTCTTAGGAGTCAGAGCCCCCTACATTATTATATTTTTACTTTCCTATTACTAGAACAATTGGAAGTGTGCAATTGTGAAAAGAATGCAAGATTTGTTTTGTTTTTACTATGAATTCATGCTGGAGAGGAGGACTCAAATAATTTTCAAGCAGAATTTATCTTTTTGTGATGTATTTTTTTCTTGTTTGTATGATACTTCTTTTCCAATTTTTTGCTGATAATTTAGGGAGATTTCAGGATCAATGTGCAAGCCTCTAGATAAGCGTATACCAAATCCACACAGAAATACTCCCATTGAAATACTTAATGGTTTCAAAAAAAGGAAATATAAGGATTCATCTTAGTTTCTTTTGTTTTACAAATGTTTCTCTGAAGAATAAGCTCCTAATAAAGTGTTTACTGTGGCAATGCTCCTGATCTCATTCAGATCAATATAACTTGTGCTGTTGATCATAATGGTTCAGGTTTGGGTCCTTCAGTAGTATTAAACATGTTCAAAAAATTATTCTGAAAATGTTTTCTTAAATTAATATTCAATGAGTGATTGTTTGGTTTAGTAATATTCAGATAGGAAAAAATATTCTTAGAGGGAAGGAAGATAGAAAGAGAGAGAGAAGCTAATTTAATGAGAGATCAGTTTATTCAATACTGGATGCACCTACATGTGCAGTAAATTCAAAGCAATAAACTCCGGAGCAGTTTGAGCCAGAGTAAACTACTCCCAGGCACAGTGTTTGGGACAGCAACAATTTGAGCTAAGGCAGAGCAGTTTATGCCAGAGATGCTCCTGGTCTGCTCTGCCCTACCATAGCAGTCAGGCTCTGGCAGCATGCGATAGCCAGCAGCAGGCTCAGGGGGCAGGGGCAAGCCTGGGCAGTGAGTGGCAGCATGGGGCTGTGGTTGGCAGCAGCAGTGTGGCAGGCCTGAGCTGGCAGGAGGCTCAGGGCGTCAGCTGTGGCTCTGGACGGCAGTGTCAGGTGGCAGAAGGGCTGGCTGGGGCATGAGGGTGCTGAAAGAGTGGAGCCATGCGCCTAGGTGGCAGGCAGGAGTCTAGTTCCCTTCTGGCTGGCTGACAGGGTATGATTTACTTCCATGGTCACTATCTGTCTGCACATTTAATTGCAGTTAATTATTGTCCATGACAGTACTATCTTACAGCGGCATTAAGTAGTTTACTGTGGCGTAATAGCACCCCATGTGTACACGATGATGCTTTACTCTGAAGCTAATTAGTCTACTCAGTTAAGTGCACGTGTACTGTGAGGTAACAGTATTTTTGACAATGATACTTGTTCACTTTGTAGGTGATTTAGATGATTTCTTTGAGGATCTCCAGTCTGAAGTTTTTACTACTTTGCTGTATTTTTCTGTTAACAAATAATAAGGAATACCAGTATTGAGATCTAAAAATAAAATAAGCTACCATTAGTATCTGCTCCTGAGGGCAAACATTAGCTATATAAGGTTGTTTTAGGTTCAGCGAAGCATGCTTTATTATTGTCAAATATCGAATTCTCTGGAGGTAAACTTGATTGAGAAAATATTTAAAGATGATAAAACACAGGCCTGTCTGAAAAATGTAAGAATAACCTTAGGTTAAGCATTTTTGTTTATGAAGTTCCCCGTATTGGGGTCAAAATTGTACCATGGTTAGATTGTTCAACAAATATAGGTCTGTTTTGACAAGATAAAGGTCAGAAAAAAATACTCACAGATATTTACAGTTCCTGCTGCTAGAAGCATAGTTCCAACAAAAAATCATCAAAAGATTAAAGCTGGGTTATTTTGTACCAAACAGTCCGAAGATGGACAAATTTGCCGTTCTACCCAAACACCAAATAACAGTTTACCCCTTCAGAGGCACTTTTTTTTTAGCAGTAACCTTTAGTTTAAATTAGAAAAGTGAAACACTCCTTATACCAGCCTTCTGGAATATAATATCTTATTAATCAAATAAACTGCATTGCAGGATATGGAAAATCTCTTCATGTACACCAAAGTGTGTTGGTTTTTTGTTTAATCAATTAAAACAACACATACATTAGCTGTAGGGGAGAGGTCAACAGCCATCCTGGATGTTTGTAAGTCTCCTTTGACTGCTTTTTACAGACAAATGCTAGTGGGAGACTGGATTTTTACATTCCACCTTGATGGGAAAAATAACAAAAAATATATCTGTAGATCGTTCAAGAAGGCTACAGTAGCCCCATCGATCTCTCGCTCTCTCACACACACACGCACCCGCCCTTGAACTACTTTGAAATTACATGCATATAAGAGAATGGCTTTCTTCTACAGTTTTTGTTTCAGTCAATAATAATGAGGATGGGGGAAGAACCTGAAAATGTTGCTCCAAATGTCTAGACAGTTGGCCAGAAATTAAAAACAGCTGTTGTGTATGTACTATGTTCTCCCTGTTCTTTGCTTGTACTAAGTATCAGGCATGAAGACAGCAACATCATTTAATTAATGAGTTTAATTAGATTTGTAAAGAAATTATGAAATTAGGCACCTGTGACTTTAGTTATGAAAAAAGTTTACAGAGATCTCTTATTGACAATAGGAAAAATAGATTTTTTTGGTGTTTCTATTCAGTAATTTGTATGTGAAACTATTAGAAATGACTACCAAAGTCTCTCTGGAACAGCATGTAAATTAAATTTGAGTAATTTGGCAAACATTCATCTTAGACAAAATTGTTAAATGTTTAGTTTTACTTATTTTTCTCTTATCTAATTTTGACTTGCTTGATGTTCAGATACATTCAGATTTTAGACAGAATTGAATTATCGCAAGGACACAGGATATAAAAAGTGGGTTGAAAGTTGGCTAATTTTAGATTTTGTGAATGTATTAGAATGAGAAAGTTCAGTGTTTTATAAAATTTTTCTCAGTCTAGCTCTGGTGGTAAATATCAAACCATATTTCTGGCACACAGGAAATAATTCCTTCCTGGTAATCCCAGTTCACTGTTTCAGTTGTTCTTTAATTTATCTGTTGTCTTAGAAACTGCTTTATTTCAAAAGCTTTCAAATTCTTTGTATACCATTCAGATAATGTGGTTGTCATGGACAAATCACTACGCATTTTTTTCTGTTTTATTCAGGAATATGCACTTGATGTTTCTTACTGAAAAAAATAAATTCTCAGTATTTCCATCCCAGAACAATGATTTTTGATAGAACACATCAAAAAATTTTCAGCAAATAATTTTTCTTTATAAACGCCCTATTCCAGACTCAAATCCTTAAGAAGATATTAATGGAAAGACTGGATGGATCAAACTACCAGTTGCTGCTTTCTGCAATTGAATTATGAGGGTAAGATGATAGTGCCTTACAAAAGCAGATGCAAAAGGTTGTTCAAGGGTGGCATAGAACTTGAGCACAGAAATCTTCTTAGGTGGAATATGATTTAGCCTTTACTTTTTCTTCCATCATCCAAGTCATTAATAAAAACAGTGAACAATACCACCCATGATAGAACCCAACTTGATACATCCATTTAGGCTGAGAGTATGCCATTCTTTACTCCTCTTTTAGTACTATTACCCAACCACTTGTGCAGCCACCTTGCAGTAACTTTATCTAGGCCAGGAGTAACCAACCAGGACAGCCTCTGTGTGTGGCACAGTGACAGATAGGGCAGGAAGCAAAAAGCAAGCAGCACATCAGGCAGGGAGCATAGGGAAGGAGGCAGAAAGCAGAGTGCAGATCAGACAGGGAGCACGGGGCTGAGAGCAGATTGAGCAGGAGAAAGGGGATCAAAGTGGCACTTGGGAAGGATGCATGGCTAATTTGTGGAATGCATGCCAAAAAGGGTGGCCTCCACTGATCTATGGTGTCAAACTCACCCCTTCTTAAGTTCTGGATCCAGACCACAGGACTCCTCATAGGCAGGATCTGGATGTGGCAGGGCAAAAGATGGTGGGACAAGTGATGGCACTGGTAGCAGTAGCAGGGGATTTAATATAGCTGTCACTCATCCGCTGACATTGACATGTATCCCCAAAGGAGCTCTGGATTTCATCAGTAAGCCCCACCCCCAAATTCCCAGCTCCATGGGTCTGTTTGCTAGATCCAGCTGACAGGCCATTCATTTGACACCACCGATGTAGACCATATTCCCTGAGCTTGTTTCTGATAATATCACGAAAGAGTGTCAATAGCCTTAATAAAGTCAAGATATATCATATCTATTTCTTCTCTCAGTATTTCTCATGGATTGAAGTTAGGCTGATTGGGACTGGGACTTCTGCTGGACATTTAATGAAACCTGCATTTCTTGTAAATTCTTCAAGGTCAAGAAAACTTTTCTAAAGGTCCGTCAGCACTCCACAGCTGGTGAGAGAGCTCAGATTATGAAAAATGAAAAATAAGAATTAACTTGTTGCTCAGGAAATTCCATAATGAGTTTAGTTTAAAATGTTATGCTGATATTGTTTTCTGAGCTTTGTCCAAAGCTAATTCATACCAGGATGATTCAAAGCCTTAAGCTCTTTAAAAAAAATTATAGCATTTACTTTGAATCCAAATATTTGTGAGTTGCAAACATCCCCCAGTTAGATGCATCAGGAAAGGGATACTTATTTTTATAATCACATAAAATATTTTCTACAGATTTGTTTAACACTCTCTCAGTTACTTATTTGTTGTGGTGTCCTTTTAAAAATGGAATGGTAGCTTTAAAGAAAGAATAATAAAAGGCAATCTTTTGCCCTTTTTTCTCCCTACCAGCCAATTTAAAACATGGAAAGAGGACTGTAAAATACTTCAGGGCTGATAATATGGAACAGAGAACAAGTTTCCATCTTCCACAAATAAATAAATAAAAAATCATTCTTGAAAGTTCTTATGATATTTCTTAATGGTCCACATTTTCTGTATTTTGCTTGAAACAGACTAAAGGATTTTGATACTTTTAAGTTGAATTACTGTTAAGGTATAAAGAAGATACAACAATTAGCTTTCTATGTCAAGGATGGTATCAAATAGATGTGTGCGTAGAGAACTCTCTCTTGCATTTAGAACTATGCAGACATACTGCCAATTACTTTTAACAGATGCGCTCCACTAGAATCTGATTTTAAAGGACAGCTGTTCACCATGTTAAGTCCTTACACGCTTAAAAGAAAGGTAGCGTGACATTGTTCTACTTGATGGGAGGTAAGACTTCCTGTTAGCAGCTGCAAATGTCATTCTGAGTGATAAACTTGGAAAATACTCCCTTTACTATTTGGTGGCTTGGCACTTTGGTTTTTTACGTGAGTCTGATATTCTTCTGAAGTCCCATACATGCAGCAGTGTATGCACCCCGAGGCTTTGTATGAATGGGGAAGCACAACTTTCAAGGTAAGTTCCCCTTTTCTCTTCTAAACCCCATCTATGGGATTCCAAGTCCACAGTAAGAAAGGGATCTTTTAATCCTTGTAAATTTATATTGATAATGATAAGGCTTCCTTCAGATGATATCCATATAGTGATAGCAATTCATACTTTATTTATACTCCAGTGATACTACTGTACTGATTACTGATACCAATTCATACTCCAGTTATAATGGTACACTTAATAATAACAGAAATTTAGTAGTTGGTCACTAATGTGAACTGGTAATGAAATTGATTTGAGGTACTTCTTAACAATAAATACCATACAAAATTATTTTCAGAATCATAACTTGACAGGCTGGTTAGGGTTGTCAATGAAGTAATCTTTTACAAGTGGAAAAATAAAAATAATATAGAGAAATGTCTTATATTCTGTTCTATTTCTTCTTCTTTTGATGAATCTGCAAGCATGTTATCCATTTAACATGGCAAATTCTATGAGATATAATACTACTCTTTCTCTTACTGTTCTTTTAAAATTCTTACTCTGCAGAAAATTATAAGTCTGGTTAGGGGAATGTGCATAGCAATAGAATGAGGTAATTTCAAAGTCTCTAAGTGCAACAGATTTGTGTATTAATGTGTAGGAATATTTGTATTCACATACAGTACTTGTAGTTATCTTTAGATAGTACATACTGTTCAATATTAACATATTGTGCAATGCCAGTAAGAGCCATTTTAATATTGTCTAACACTAATTTTAAGTGGAAGTATGTACTACAGTTAGAGATAGGGGGAGTTACACATGTGCACTGAAAGGAATATGGGCTTAACATAATCATTGCACAATATCCTATTATCATTGGTCTTGTAGCATCAGCCTAAGGAACCTGGAAATAGCCAAATTCTGCTCTCACCCATGCCACTGTAAATCCAAATCAATAGAGATATTTATGTACCATTATTCAGCAATCCTACTTTTCCCTTAGAAAGGGACTCATATGTAGAAAAGGAAAACTGTGCTGTGAAGGATGAGTAAGACAGATATACAGGGTAATAGAAGTCATTCTAAGAAGCACAGTATGACTAGAGTTGTGTAGGAAGGCCATGCTAAGGGGATGCATGTTGTTAGAAAGTATTTGTTTGTCACAGGAGGGAGGAAGAGTGATCAAATTCCTAATGCTAGAAGTTCTTTTGGACAAGTTGTGGTAGCAGAAGGAACACTGCTTCCCAAGAATAAATTGTAGCAAGTGCTTGTGGCTGAAACAGCTCATGTAAGGACAAGTGAAAGTATGTCTGTTCTACTAACGTGTGGCAGGCCAACTGCCTTTCAGGTAGTTTCAGGTGGAAAGTGTGCTGAGCCAGAAAGGAGTACAGGCAGTCCTTGGACTTATGACACAATTGGTTCCTGAAAACCGCATCTTAAGTCAAAACGTTGTAACTTGGAACTAATTTTCTCATAAGAAACAATGTTATAAATGGGGGATTGGTTCCTGAACCAAGACCCAATACCTTATTTTCACCAAAAATACCCCAGAATTTTGTACCCAATCAATTATAGATGAGAAATATAGCTACATTAGTGTATGTATATTGTAAATAGCAATCATATTGATTTTGAAGGACTTCTTTGAGGTGACTTTGCTGGACTTTTTGAAAGACTTTTGGTTGGACTTTTTGAAGGGTTCTTGGCTGGAGTCTTTTCAGGAGTCTTGGCTGCAGGTTTTTCTGGAGCCTTGTCTGCTTTCTTAAAGAAAGTGTCCAAGGAAGTTTGGATAGATATTCTCTATTTTACAGCACTATAGCAACCTAGAGTACTGTAAATAACTTCTGTACACTGATCAAATTTCTGACCAGTGGAGAAACCCCAGGAGGCTGTGAAGTGCCCCCTGCATCCTAACCTGGAAAGTGCAGGGAGGCTCAGAGGCTCCCCCTGCCCACCAAGCACTGCACTTCTGTCAGGTTTAAGAGTACCATAATTTTACAGTGCTATAACAAGTGCCCTAAATTATAGCACTATAATATGTGCACAGACCACTTCTGTACACACCTATAGAAAGCAACTAGAAGATAAGAAAGAACTGACCCTGCAATTCAGCTGATTCCAATTATTATAAAACAACCTCTACTGCCTACAGCTGCTCTATCCATGTCTTTAGATCCACTACCAAAATGCTTAGAAGAAGGAGCTAATTTATCTCTAGTTTAGAGTTCTGCTACCATGTAAGGAAATGTATGATGTTTTGCCTTTGTATATAGGAAAATAATTTCAAGAGTTGCAAAAGCTGTGGCCCATCTGTACATTGCATCATTAGAATATTGAGACATATGATAAAAAAGCAAAGCGCTATCAATAAAAGGTGCTACCTAATGGGCCACTCTCGGAAGAGTAAATTAATCTATGGCTGTAACAGGAAGTAAATGGTGTATGTAGAGAGATACTGGGTTCAGACAGAAGTGCAGCTCCCCGCTGTAATTCAGAACACTTTGCAGGAAGTGTTCTGAGTTGCAATGATCCCGTGGATCAAACAGAAGTTCACTATTGGTTCCAAGGGGAAGGGGAATCGAGCTGCTGGCTGCCAGCCTGCACCTGGTTTTCCCTAGCAATGGCCCTTCCTCCCTCACAGTCAGGCACTGTTCTCAGAAAGGGAGGGGGAACAGGGAGCTTGCTCTAGGGATTCCCCAGCCAGTGCTGGAGGGTAGGGTGGATGGATTGGAGCCCCCCTCACCACCTCTTTAAGAAAGGGAAGAAGGAGGACCTAGGGAACTACAGACCAGTGAGTCCAATCTCTACACCTGGAAAGATCATGGAGCAGGTTCTCAAGGTATCCATTGTGAAGTACTTGAAGGAGAAGAATGTGATCAGAACAGCCAGCATAGATTCACCAAGGGCAAGTCATGCCTGACAAGCTTAATTTCCTTCTATGATAAAGTGACAGGTTCTATAAATGGGAAGAAAAAGGTGGTTGTGTATTACCTTGACTTTAGCAAGACCTTTGACACTGTATTTCATGACATTCTCATTAACAAGCTAAAGAAGTATAGAATAGATCAAAACATTGTGAGGTTAATGTGTAACTGTTTGGATCATCTTGCTCAATGAGCAGTCATTAATAGCTAGTTGGGAGGAAGTATCAAGTGGAGTTTCCTAGGGGACTGTCCTGGGTCCGGCATTGTTTAATATAGTCATTAATAATTTGGATGAAGGGAACAAGTACACACTTAGTAAATTTGCACGTGACACCAAGTTGTATGGTATTGTAGATACTTCAGACTGTAGGGCTTGGATCCAGAATGACATGGTGTCAGGGCCTTTGATTAAGCATGTTTGACTGGGCCAAGTAACTGAGCTACCACATCTGCCCCTGATCCCTGGCTAATGTAACTGCCCCAGTTCTCTGCAGTCAGAATGGTTGCCACAAGTGGCTCTCATACCTTATAAGTGTACCTGCAGCCTCATGCTGCAGGCACTCCTTGACACAGCCTCAGTCTGCTCCAGCAAGCCTCATGTTCACAGCTCTCCCTGGTTCTCCTGACTTCTTACTCTGGTGTTGGCTTTGGCTTTCCTGACCCTGATCTTGGATCTCCCCTGAAACTTGGTGATGGCTTTGGTTTCCTTGGCATTTTGACTTGACTTGGCTTCCTTGATCCTGATCTCAGATTCTCCCTGGAACTTGGCCCTGACTCTGACTTCCTAGCTCCTGACCTTAGTATACATCTCAGCCTACATCTTTTGGATCCCTTGGAACTGGGTCCCATGCACCCTGCTCTGCCGACCTGATGATACTCAAACCCAGATCCTGAGCCGATGATATGGTAGTCTGTGCCCCTGTCCTCCTGACCCCCTGTTTTGTCCCTCTGGGCTTGTCCACAGGCCTAGCTGCCTATGTTCCAGCTGAACCCTCACACATAGTTAGACTGGAGAAATGGTACGCAATCAATCGGATGAGTTTCAACATTGATAAGTAAAAAATCCTGCACTTGGAATGGACCAATTGCATTCATAAATAAAGACTGAGGAATGACTGGCTAGGCTCCATTACTACAGAGAAGGACATGGTGGTTACAGTGGACCATAAGCTGAATATGAGCCAACAGTGTGCTGTTGTTGCAAAAAAAAGTCAATAGCATATTGGGTTGTATCAACATAAATATTGCTTGGAAATCAAAATAAGTGATTCTGACACTATATTTGGCACTGCTGAGAACTCACTCGGAGTACAGCATCCAGTTTTGGGCACCACACTTCAACAAGGATATGATTAGACTGGAGAGAGTTCAGTGCAAAGCAGCAAACATGATTACAGGCTTGGAAAGCAAGACTTATGAGGAAAGGCTGAAAAAACTAGGGTTATTTAGTCTGGAGAGAAGAAGAATGAGGGGGAGTTGATAGCAGTCTGCAGATACCCAAAGAGCAATTATAGAGAGGATTGAGATGTGACTTTCTTTGTGGCCACAATTTAGAGACACTCCCTAACAGGAGACTGGAGGAGTTTAGAATTAGGAGATGGTCCCTCAGAGAGCTGAGAGTCAGTCAAATAGCTGCTTAAAGAAACTGAAGGACTGCAAATGTTTTCCTACTTCTTCATAAATAAAACTTACTTGTTTAGTTTTTATTCACATATCCCTGTGTTTATTGAATCTGGCCATCATTACAAACAGGACAAGGAGCAATGGCCTCAAGTTGCTGTCAAATCCCCCTAGGCTCCATCCATTATTTGCATATACCCCCCATACCTAGCTTTACCCTATTGTGCACCAAGACTCTTTAGACTCCATTATCCCTCTCGTGTCCCACTGAGTCCTAATTTGCCCTGCCACTACCGCCATGGATTGGAATAACTAGAATGGTGCAGAGAAGGTTTGAGAAGAATCGGGTAAGCAACAGGCAAAATCTACGTAATGCGGAAATGAAATGCTACAGAATACATACTAAATACAGAATAAAAAAGGCAATATTTGTTGGCTCAGATTTAGGATCCAGATACCCTCTGCTGTGGTGGCGGCAGGGAGGGGGGTCCCTCAGACTGACCACAGCCTTTCCATTCAATAATAGGAAAAATTATTGATACACAGTGATAAAAGAAAAAAAAGAAATACAAACAATGAAGCAATTCTATATATCTACCAAATCCTAGGGCTGTCATCAGAGACAAAGTACATCTGGCCAGGATGCAGTCTTCCCTCTGAGGCTGTCTCTTAGGTCAGCAATCTGGAGGTGGCATGCTGAGGCCCACAGCCTTCCTTCGGTAGAGTGGATGAGATGGGCTGCTGGTTTGTGGCCTCTGTCCATGGCCCCTTCAGGAACCCTTCCCAGGGGATGGGGACTGTTACCAGATTTGCCCATCATTTTGGGGTGTGCTCATTTATTAGGGATACGTTTTTAGGATCTTTGTAATTCTATCAATGTACTGCTTGTGTTACTTGTGTTTCTATATGAAGCTGTATCTTTCCCTTCTGCAAGTCCTCACCCCCAATGGAGCTATCTTGCAAAACTTAGTTTTAATGGGGATGGGTTTCTTCAGTCACCAAATCAGTCATACACACAAACACACACAGATTAACATGACACACCTGACCCGGCTGGGTGGATCAGCATGGACAGGTTGACACCCTCATAAGCCAGGACTCAGTTCATTAAGGTAACAATAAAATGCAGTCAGACGCAAGCACACAGGTAAACAGAATACCTCTGAATCCAGCTGGGTGTCCAGCTGACACCCTCGTGGGCCAGCATTCAGTTCATTAGGGCACATCTGAGCCAAACTAGGTCAATTAGCCTGTACAAGCTGATCCCCTTATGTGTTTCAAATTCAGCATGTCCCAATCTTTTGCCCTAACTGTCCTAGTAGTGGTAGCCTCTTGATGAGCAGACCCCACAGTATTTCTGGGCTTCACAGGGATCTTTAGCTTAGGTAAAAGAAGCATTGCTGCAGAGAGGGGAAGGAGAAGTAGAGATGGAAAAATATACCTGGTTACTACCAGTTTGACTATAAAAGTTATTTATTGCTAGGTATATGAAATATATAATGGTATTAGTAGTAATAGACATGCAAAGGAAAACAAACACAAGCAATTACAATACTACCCTGGTTTCATTTAGTATTTGGGGAAGCTTAGCTCAAGTTTAACACAGTTCAGGTTCAGAAATCTATGCCTAGAGAGAAGAGAAAGAGAGAGAGAATGAGAGCTGGGATCTCACCAGTGCAAGGAACTCGGGTTCCAATGCTGACAGGTAAAGTTCTTAACACAATCCTCGAAGGGAGATGATCTGTTTCTTCCAGCTTCTTGAGAACAACAGCGGATGGTGTCAGAGAGATTTCTTTCTTGAAGCAAAGCTTTGCAGTTTTTATACCTTCAGTTCAGCTTCTTCAAAGCATTCTTTTAATTCTGTAAATAATTGTCTTTTCTGTCTGTCTGACAAGGGGTTATCTAGTTCGGAACATCTCAAGAAACTGATCAATAACCAGGAAAAGCATAAGGTTGAGTAACTAGACACTTAGGAGCCAGCTTGAAATTCTTATGGGTAGCAGATATACTGGATGGGATACCTCATTGTTTCATCAGAAACAATGGATAGCTTGCAGCATCAGGGTTTTGTATTTTTACCTGTTGTAAATAAGCCTCAGGTTATCATGAATTTTCCAGATCTTACTGTAGTCTTTTAACAGATTTAAGGGGATTATTGGAGTGTTCACAAATGTTGTGGGGAGGACTTCCACCAGTCATCCTGGGAAAAGTATGACAGCATTTGTGGTCAGGGCTCCAAAGGGCTGGACGCTGTGATGAACCCTTTACCATTTTTCAAAAGTTGCTCATACCCCATCTGACTCCCTCTCTTTGCCTCAGCATTCTCTAACCCGGCA
>NW_017729022.1:7228461-7229920 GCF_001723915.1 Gavialis gangeticus
ATTAGCATTTGGAGCACAGATTCCCCATCATGCAGTGCTCCCCTGCTTTTCTGATCCCAGAATTCAGTGCGGTCCTTGCCTTGGAATCTCTGTTCTCCATCCTGAATGCTAATGAAGGTGCATTCCTGTCCCATCTCCCATGTAAATGAGTTGTCATCTGGTTCCATCTTGGATGCAAATGAGACCAGGAACGTTGCTCCCTTACCTGGAGGGCTTTAGGTGCATCTCCCACTGCATCTTCATTGTCTTTCATAATCAGTTCTTATTCAGGTAGGGGACGGGAAAATTCTTTGTGAGTCAGACAAGCTGCGTCCTGTGCCAGGGTTCCCCAAGAACACAGAGCTAAGAGATAACAGGATGGGGAAGGGAACCTTTGTTACTCTGAAGTCTCTGCTTTTGTCTACTCCTTCCCTCTTGATGACTCCTGATGACTCTTCATCCATGGCTATCTCTAGTTGGTTGTCTCTCTGTGATCACACGTCCCTGTAGCCTTCCGCGCCTTCTCCTAATTTGTTCTGTTCCCCCAAAACTGGGACTTGGGCCCCCTGCTCTGGGGCCTTGTAGCTGGTGTCACTTATCTCGTGTTATGGGCAGTATGGTATATGCTCCCAGTTCCCAGACTGTTTTCCAAGACTGTGTGTCCTTGTTGTGTTAGACACCCTGTCTGCCTTGAAGGCTGCAATCTCGTGTTATAGAATACCCTCTTAATTCTTAGGCTATGTGTCCTTGTTGGTCTTGTTGTATTAGATAGCCTGTCTGCTTCCAGGGCTGTGAGAAACTGTGTGTGAGACCCAAGCTTTTTAGAAATCATTTAACCCCTGCTGCCCAACTTGAACCCTCATAATGTATATATCTATACCTATAAGCCAATTCCCAAAAAACAGACCTTTAAATACCATTTCTAAGCCTAAGCCTTTGTTTTCTGTCTCTATCCAAAATTCCATTGGATGACTGAAAGAATATATTCCTTTAAAAAAATTCATTCTGTCTATTGCAGTGAAGTTTCCTCCCAGAAATAGCTACCCATTTAATGAGGGGGAAATGATGTTCAAGACACTATTTTTATCTTTTTTGATGCTTTCCATGAAGATGTACAGCTGACTTTGCAGTAGAGAAAAGTTTTAGTGGGAGCTTCTACATGTTTCTTAATGTGCTTTTCCTATTGCACGTTAAATTTAGTACCTCTGGGCATTTCTACACATGCTGCACTGCAGCACTGGGAGCTTTTAAAAGCGTCTGGGTCAGGTGGACATGCATTTGTATTAACAGCAAAATGCACACCAGTGCTGAGAAAATGGCAGTGGTGTGCTTTTGAACTAAAACACATCAAGGTGTTTTAGTTCAAAAGTGCACTGCAGCCATTCTCTCAGTGCTGATGTGCATTTCACCATTTATACAAATGCATATGCCACAGCACCAGGGACTTCAGCTCATGTGCAGAGCAGACTCAATTAATCGA
>NW_017729022.1:7234920-7238690 GCF_001723915.1 Gavialis gangeticus
AGGGGACAGATTTATGAGTTGTGATGCAGCGCACCGTACCAGATCTCCAGTGTGTTGGAGCAGAAAAATGTATGTATAGGGGGACAAATGTGTGCATATCTATAATGTGACATACTAAATAAGTGCACATTAAACTGCCCTAGTGTACAGTAGTAAGCTGCCCTACTGTGCAGTAGGGACAAATATATGTATTGATCTTCCTAATACAATCTGCTTTAAGAAATGTGATGGCATATAACTACAGGATCGATGGGCTGTAGTTGCAGCCGTTTCTTTATGATCCAGATGCAAATCCAAGCATGCAGTGATTAAATGGTCCATAGGGCCTTTTAAATGGGAGTGAATTTAACTGTTACTGAAATATCACAATAAACCCATACACGATTTAATTATTTTCCTGTAACTTTTCTTCCCCCCTCTTCCTCAGATGTCCCTTAAGGTAAATAATTTTGTCAAGTTAAAGTTCCAAGAGTGGCTTTTGTAAAAGTTCATATTACTGTAACTGTAGCAGAAGCTCATTTCTCCCAATTGCTTACATGAATGCATCAGACCTATCTTCATTTCCATCTTTTATAAGGGCAGAACAATTTGTGAATGATAGTCAACATTTTAGAACACTTATGTTAAGCTCAGATGTTTACTCAGAAGAAAGATTTCTTCTGAGCCAAGATGTCTGTGGGAACAACAACATGTACAAATGAAAAAAACAAAAAACAAACCCCTAAGTATTGCACAGTGAAAACATCCTTTATTACATTTGTTTTTTAAATAACTTAAGGTAGAGTTTAAATGTAATACATTAGACGCATCTATATGTTGCCCTACAGTGATGTAGCGATGCACTACGGCAACGTGGTTATCGTACAGGTCTACACGTGATCACCAGCTATGTCACCAAAGCAGCATGCTCCCTAGTGCACTGCTATGGCTATGTAGTGGGGAAATCTAAGCTAGTGCTGCTCACCCAGTGCACTAATTGCCTATACTGCACTATGCTTTAGTACTTCCAAAAGGCACCATAGCAATATCACCATATGGCAATATGTAGACATGCCCATAGTGTGTTTATAGAATTTGGGTAGTTAGGGACATAATTCCTCTTAGTACAGGAATTATCTGAGGAAATTCAAAGGGTAATGATAATCTAGATCGCAGCCCAGTTGACCATATTAGTCTACCTTCTTTTATCTTAAAATTCATGGGCTCTTCACATTATGGCATCTTTATGCTGGTATGGATTAATGGTGGTACTGGTGTAAATGAGAATCAGATCCAAGTAATGTATGTATAATCCAAGTATATTAGATATCTGAAATTATGACTAGTCAGTCGTAATTTTTCCTCCACTTTCAGTATGTCATATTGTAATTGGTACTGGACAGTAATAATGAAGTAATGTTTCCAGACTTTGATTCACTGACAAATTTTTAAAGGTATATATAATAGGGAGCCAGAAGGCTTCTGGTACTTTAAGAAAAAAGTGTAGCAGGGAGGACTGGCAGCTAGGAAAAAAGTTAGGTAATGACAGCTAGGAAACAAGTTAGGTAATGAACTGGCTGCCAGCAAACAGACAGACTGCAAGTCAGGTAGAAGCTAACCAGGGGAAGCTAACCCAACCAGAGAATGGAGACAGAACAGTAATATGCACCAAGGGCAGCCAGGGAGGCAACCCAGAAGCAATGGGCTGCAGACAGCTGAGCTAAGTCCTAGCAGGGTGAGCAGGTGGGTTATCAGGCACAGAAGGGAAAATCCTGTGAGTTTCTGCACATGACCAGATGGGGCTTGTCTTAGGAGACTTGTAAAGCTAGTGCCTGAGTCCAGGCAAGTAATCTGGCTTTGCTAGCTACTGAGTGAAGAACTTCTGTCATGGAAACTGCAGCAGGAGGCTCTGCTGACTCCTGGAATTCCCTGATATTATCAGTAAGGCACTAAGTACTTGCTGCAGGACGGATAGGGCTGAGGGTAGGGGAAAGCTTGTTATGCAGTCAGTTGGCTTGGGGTTTTTTTAGAGCTAGAGTGCTTATGTGTTTGAAAGGTTTGAATTTTGCCTCAGTGGTTTGGGTTTGGGAATGTTAGGGAGGTGGAGGTCCCATCTATGCCTGAAGGGCACATGAATGCCTTGAACCCAGCCAAGGGCTGGGGCTCAAATTGTGACAGTTGTAGAGACAGGGCCAGGGCCCAGTGCCTGAGCAGGGCATGAACCAGGGTCAGGGACCCAAGCCCAAGAGGGGTGAACTCATAGCCCAGGAGGGGCAAGAATCAGGGCCAGGAACCTGTAGCCCAAGAGGGGCTAACTCAGCCCAGGATAGGTGAAAACCAGGGCCAGGGACCTTTATCCCAGGAGGGGTAAGACTAGCCGAGAAGGGTAGAGACCATGGGCCCAGCTTCCCAGAAGGGTGAATTCTAGGGCCAGGCACCCAGAGAGAGAGGCACAAGGGCCAGGGACACAGAGATACTGTCAACTGACAGGGCTGAAGCCAAGAGAGCTGGATCTGAACCAGTGAGCCAGGACTGAAGGCTTGTAGCTAGAGAAAAGGGAGGCTGAAGCTCAGAAGTCTGAGGCCTCTACAAAGGACAGAAGGGTATTAAATAAAATCTGCAAGGCATGGATATGGCTATAGGGGAGGTTGGAGACCATGAATAGCTCATAAGCCAATGGATACCTTGGGACATGGGTGGGCCAGGAAGGCCCACCTAATGGGAAGGATTGATTGGAGATCCTTTGGGTCCAAGAGAGTGGGGGATCCACTGGCAAAGAGATAGACAGAGGCTTGCTCTAATACCCATGAACAGCCTTCCTTTCCACAGGTATTAAGAATATCAAGGTGTGCCAGGAAAAAGCAAAGGGAGGGTACCTTAGAGACAGTGGGGCAGGAACTATATGGCCAGCAGGGGGCATCATGGCCACCTCTGGGGCATGGACCTGGGCTTGGGTAAGCATAACATGCATATGTATCAAATTAAAGACAGGTGCAGACAATACACTTTTACCGGTATAAGTGATCAGAAACTGGTGTATATTCATAAGAGAACAGAAGTTTGGCATATA
Organism: Gavialis gangeticus; assembly: GCF_001723915.1. Classification (NCBI taxonomy): domain Eukaryota; kingdom Metazoa; phylum Chordata; order Crocodylia; family Gavialidae; genus Gavialis; species Gavialis gangeticus. The sequence continues at coordinate 7,237,970 of NW_017729022.1, forward strand.
CAGACTGGTTTAAAAATGGTGGAACCCAGTCTAAGATCTGTCCCCTTCACCAAAGGGCAAATGTGTGTTCTGTTCACTTCTGATTTAAACTATGTCTCTTACAGAAAACTGTGTAACTTGGATTGCTTCTGTCTTGGGGTTTTTGACTGTTTGTACCTAGCCTAAAAGACTTCTAATAAAGCAGAGAAAATGAATGTCAAACACTAAAAATACCAGGATACAATTGGACTGCTTTTTAATTTAAGTTGAAACCCAGGAACTGTTTGAATGGTGCATGTTCAAAAGGTAACTACTGTTATTTTGAAGGTGTTGGTAGTTGAGCAGAAATTTGAGTCAGGTTAAAGAAAAAAGTTCATAATGTTTGAAGGACCTAACAAAGCCACAAACAAATTGCAGTACATTCAGAACCAGTTATATGAAGTTACTTTTTATTACCAATACTTAGGTATGCGGACAGGCAGTGAGGGAATAAACTATTGTATATTAAAAGGTTTTCATTTGATAACCCTTTGAATTTTCAGGACTTCTTGTTAATGGAAATTCCAGTGTACAATACTGAAGCACGCTATGAAATTGCAAAGGTGTAAAAGCCTCCCAGGCTAATTGTCATCATTGTGCTTCAAAGCTCACAAATTGTGGAGAAGTTGTAGGATAAGACAGCTTAATTAAATGCATTGAATAGATTTAGTATAGTACATCACTCCTTCAGTGGTTCCTTTAA
>NW_017729022.1:7243690-7250932 GCF_001723915.1 Gavialis gangeticus
TTCTTAGACTAGTTTTGTGAGTATCTGCCCATGAAGAATATTTTTCATGAAGGTCTCTGAATCCTTCTTAATTTTCCTCTTTCTCTCTCTTTTTTTTTTTTTTTGCAGACTACAGCCATGAGTGTGCCAAGTATTGTTTAGCAGGAAGGTTGGCTTTTCCAGTCTTAGCAGTAAAAACTTAGAGTTTAGCCTGCATCCTGTCAATGGAAAGGATAAAAATTGTTGATGTAGCAGTAGATTATATGATGCAGTGAAAACACTGTCACTATGTGCTTAAAAATGCGTTTGCTTCTTGTGTTTAATTAAATTAGTACAAATTTGGACTTATTTAAAATTTCACTTTATTTTCCAATTTTATACACAAAAGAATACATAATAATATCCAAGTCCATTCTGTCATGCATGGTCTTCTTAATATCACAATGCCTGAGTTTAGATGATTTTCAAAAATATGAGTCAGAAAAAACTGTATTCAGCATTCTGCTCTGTGTATTCATATAGTCCAAGTAATCCTTTATTCACACCCAGAATTTTGCAGTCTAGTCTCATCTCTGGTCAATTCCTTCATCATTCGTGTGAGCTGGGAGCCCAGAGAACTACTGAGTATCTTAGAACTTATACGAAGAACAGATTCTGATATAAGGACTACCTTGAATTCTAGCTGCTGGGAATGGAGAAGATAAAGCATAGAGAGTGTTTAGCATGTTGAATACCCGAACATTTTAAAATAAGTATAAAGAGGTGCTATGAGACAAGTGGTACTGTAAATATAACTGAAGATAAAACTCTTATTTGAGTTGACTTTTGCTCCAGGTTGCCAGTGAGTACTGTATACAAAGTCAGCTTTAAATCACTTTTATTTTCCTCCAATTTTGTAGTCTCTTTACAACGGGTTTGTCTTGTGAAATACGCCAAAGGAGCCTGAGGATTGTTTTGGTTTGCACTAACATCCTATGGCCTCAAGGAGTGGATATGTATTGCTGGGTAGCGCGATCGTGCTTCCCTTTCTGTGGCTATGTGTCCTGCAGCTGACTGAAGGAGAAAGTTGAAAACAAAAGAAAAAAAGCAGGTTTTTGTCACTTGAGAAGTCCCCTAACCCAAGAGGTACTCAATGGCCCAGTAACCTGGCTTGAGATTATAGTCTGACACAATTGGCTCACAATCATATTCTTTCTAACCAACTTATTAGATAAGACTAGGAAGCCATGCAGTCTCAAAAGATGCGTAGAATCAGTGCGAAAAGAATTACAGGTCATTGTTCCGCTGCCCTACTGCCCACAGGACATCAGAGGAAATGAATGAGTTGTGCAAAAAGGATGGAATGATAATGAAGGTAGCACAAAGTGGTAATAATAGTAATAGTAGCAGCAGTAGTAGTAATAATAATAATAATAGCATAATAACTAATAATAATAAAGTCAGAATCACATAATGTTAACATTTAGGGTTGGTGATTTGAGTGTCACCTTGATAGTTGTACTGATATTTTTCCTTCATAGGCTTTGGTGGCCCAGTAAAGGGTGCTATTATGCAAACCCACCCACCTCACTATGTCAGGGCCTAAACCAGGAGTCTCCCCTGGGGAGCCTATGTCAAGCCATCCCCCTGCCTGGAGAACATCTGCACACTGGGGGTTATGATGCCACTACCTGGGTGCTGGTCTCTGCTAGGGCTCGGTGCAGCCCAGGGTACACAGACCCTGCAAGCCTTGAGGGTGCTTTGCCCACTTATAAAGTTTCTGGGTGCTTCTTTTGGCTCAGAGCCTCCCAGGGAAACTGCAGGTATGACTGAGTTAGTCAATAAACAAGGAAGCTCTGCTGGGAGCAGAGAAGCATCTCTGTCCTCTCTCCCTTCAGGCTTTCACAGAGAAAATAGCCAGTCATGCTGTTACCCGATACCTTTATTGTTCAGGGAGAAGAAGAAGTGTTGGGGTGGGGGGACAGGGATATACAAAGGAATTTGAGCTGAAAAAGCCTTGAGCAAGTTCTAATAATTTGAATCTTACAAATATGGGCTCACGTTGGTCCTTTTAATATGCAACTGAAATACTTTGTTCTAATCTATTAGCTAGTTTCCAGATTTACTCACTGATTCATCCAGATGACAGTCTGGAAGTACTCTGCTTGTTTGTTGTTTCCAAAAAACCCACCAGAGGAAGAAAGTGAGCTCCCCCCCTCTTAGGAATGTACCTAGCCCGATCACCTAGGTGACCAGGTAGAACCAAGCAGCCAGAGTGAAAAACAGAGGGGTAGCTGGAATGTCCCAATCCAGGCACAGACAGAGGGGAATTTCTTCACATAGCCCTTTGTCTATTCAAAATTTGCATATATATAACTTGTGTGTATATCATGGGGTCTATAGCATAGATTGTTAGGGGAAATATTGCATTCAGCTACATATTAATTTGCTTGTTACAGAAAGGTTTGCACTGTTCATTGTCTACTATCTGCAGTGAAGGTTTTACTCATTGTTGCAGGGCACTGAAGTACCCTGCTCCTATAAAGAGTTACAGGTGCCGGTTGCTGGGGCAACCGCAGTTTGGTCAGCTGACCAGAAGAGGGCAGGGCCTGGCCTATATAAACAAGCCAGGCTGAGGCCAGAAAGGCAGTTCCCTGCTCACATCCAAGGGAGAAGGAGCTCTGTTGGAGTATGCAGCCTAGAGCAGCTTGATGGCCTGAATAGCTTTGGCTCGAGGATACTGGGAGGAGAAAGCCCTGGTAGGGGTTTGATTGATGATTAGCCAGGTGGCTTAGAGGTTTGCGTTTAGCCAGGAGGCTTAGTTCTGAGTTGAAGCCGATGGGCTCGTGTTAATGCTTTTGGTTGGTTGTTGTTAAACCGGAGGACCGGGTGAGGCTAATAGGGGTTGGAGGAGGCCTCATAGGGGCTCCATAGAGGTGTGGGAACCCTGGTGCCAGAGAGGGCACAGTAGTGAGGGGTGCACTGACCCCAGCCCTGAGAAGGGGCACAGTGCATTGGGGGTCAGATAAGGTCGAGGCCGCCTGAGCCCCACCGGAGTCATAGACCTGAGGAGGGGATTTAGGGGCCAGGCACGGCTATGGCCACCTGAGCCCCAAGTGTGGAGAAAGGGGGCCAGGCATGGCTATAGCCACCTGGGCCCCAGGCGCGGAGATAGAAGCCCCAGTGTGGGGCAAGCGTGAGAGAAGCCCCAGGGAGGGGCTCACAGGCGAGAAGCCCCAGGGAGGGGATTTGGGGCCAGGCACGGCTATGGCCACCTGAGCCCTGATTGTGAGACAGGAGCCTCAGTGCAGGCAGGATCAAGAGAGAGAGCCCCGGTGGGGCACGGCCGCGAGAGAGGCCAGAGAGCGTCTGCGGGGAGTGTGGGCATCTCTGAGAAGAGAGAGGCCAGGGAGCATCCGCGAGGTGTGTGGGTGATTGAGACGAGCCCAAAAGGCATCCGTGAGGGCGCGGGCAATAGTAGGCAAGCAAGGGGGCGCTGTGAGGGCGCGGCAAGGGATTTTGACAAGACAATGTCCGGTACATATGAGAGGTTTGGGGCGTGGTAGCAGGGGTGGTAGGAGCCACACGTAGCCCTTAAGGCTTTAGTGCACAGAGTCAGCTGAGACGGGGCACTGACCGGGATACATCAGGGGTACCGTGTCCAAGGGGTCGAAAAGGCAGCCTCCCATAACACTTAATAACATCAAAGACATGGCGGGCGAGAATGAGGGTGCTTTGATACCAACTTGGCATGGTAGGGGACACTAGGAGAGATCACGGCCGCTCCTAGGACGCCGCCCCGTGACACTCATGAAAGTATCTGCCTTGACACTCAGGGTGCTGACGGATGTGACCGTTTGTCATGTGATTGGCCACTGAAAGTGCTCTACAGATGTGCACTGACAGAACTACATGGCTACAGAGAACTCTAAAATGCCCAGTTGCATGAAGGTTCAGATAAAGGTGTTCTGAAGTGCCTTCATGAATGTCTGTCAGGATGTACCAGGAGCGTGCAAGTAGTTGGAGGGTGGGGCAGATGGATTGGAGCTGCCCCGAGGTGGGAGGCTCCAACCCATCCCCCCCCCCCAACTCCAGAGCAGGCTGAAGAAACCCCAGAATGGACTTCCCTCCCATGTCTTCTCTATCTCCTATCCTGAGATAATATGGGAGCTTGGAAGGTGGGGGGCAGGGCTAGGTGACAGATGCTACAGACATGCAGCCCCTCTCCCCAAAGTGGAGTTTGATCACCCATCCTCCTGATCGAACAGTGAACATCTGTTGGGTTGGGACAGTTGGTGTAGCTAACTCATGGCACTTTCTGTGAAGCACCATGAGTTAGACTGGGGATCTGCACATCTGTCATTGCCCCCAAAGTCATAAAGACTGCTGTGACCCTGTGCTTTTTCAAGATCAAAACAAACGGGAAGCAATCATTCCTCATCTAGCTTCCCTGAGCCAGGTCATTCACTTTGATACTCAAAGCTAGTCCTAAAAAAGTAGATTTGTCTTGCTTTGTGGGGTTGGTGGTTAGAAGCTCATTTTTGATTGTTAAGAATGAAATTATTTCCCAACCAAGGGTAGGTATAAATGCAATTTTTAACTATTAAAGCATCTAAGAGAGAAAAACTTTGTGTTGGGTTAGATTGTGTCCTTGCAGTGATACTACGATTCTATAACAAAAAAAGAGACAAATATATATTTCCAAAATATTCTGTGGGGTTAAAATAGTGATAATTTTTGTCAACAGAACACAAATAAGTATGTTCCTATTATAATTTTTATGTATTTAATATTTCAATATTTGTTAAAGATGACTCTTAGAAATTTATTTGATTCAAATCTGGCAAACCTTGGTATAGTGAGAGGTTAGTTATTCTGGGAAATGGTAACAAAGGTTATCAGTATTAATTTTACAAAAATCTGAATCTGTCTATCATACTTACATGTGGGCTTCACTACATTTTGGAGCACCTCCATCTTGTGTATGAATATTAGTGTTTGTGCCCCATGTTAATTTTAAGGTCAGTTTTTAAGATGCACAGGTCTGAGCTGGGGAAAACCACATTCTCTGTTTACTTGCTTTAAGATGTAGGTCTTAGAAATTAAAATAATACCACCTGCAAAGAGTGACATTCTTCTATTAAAAATGATCAGTCTGTAATTATACATTAATTAATTGGTTGCCAAGCTAATAAATACTGATTTAATATTTACTTATACTACTTGCATGCCTAAGAATTCTTCTGGACATCTTCTAAATTTAATTAAACACTTTAAAGCTGAAAGCTGAGAAAAGAGGTCAAGATTTCAGGGAAACTCAGGCAAACAAGGCTAAATAAATTCTTAACCAAGGAAACCGATGAGACACTTGCATCATTATGAAAAGGAGAGGGTCAAAATAAAAGCCGATTCAAAGGACTTCTTCTGTAATGCAAGCCAAGGACAATGAGTGGGCATAAAACTACCGTTAGATGTAATAGTGTCTTGAGTGCTTCATATCTTAATGGCTTGAAGGCTTCAGCTTGTTTTTTGTTGTTGTTTTTTTTAAAGAGAAGGAAAGCTATTTTCCATTTTATAGTGTCAATTTCTATCATAATTATCCAGAATCTTTGTATATATGGCATTGAATCTGGAAATTGGATTGCACTTTCCTGCAAAGGTTTACTACAGCAAAAGTGCTTGACTCGGCACCTTCTCGGTCCGCTAGGAAATGCTGTAGTACAGTTTAGTTAGTGATTCTGCTTAGCATGAGAGTATGAAAAGATAAATGGGTGATTGTTTTCTTTCAATATGTCTGCCCAAAGTGCTTAGCTAATAAATGTATGAATGGTGATGTGCTTGGGAAGAGAGCCTCACAAAAAAAAATACATAAGGTTTCCTTATTGCGTATTTTATTCCTCTGAAGTTCACAGGAGAAAGTGGCACTATTAGTGCCTAAATTATTAATTTTAATTGTGGAAAATATTATGCTAGTATTAATGGAGTGGAAGATCCTGCATCTGTATTTTATTTAACTTTATTTTATTTTACTGGGGATTTTTGCTTTTCTTGGGAAAACTGAAAGCAATCTTCACAACAGTAATTAATAACTAACAGTAGTCACTAAGTAAGTGTAGATTTCTGGGGTCTGTAGCCAGGCTTGGCTGCATAAATGATTTATTGATTTGTTGCAAAGTAATTCTACAATGAAATTATCTTGAAAATTAAAAACAATATTAAGTAATGGATGACCCAGTTTTCTCTAGTATAAGTTTACAGTTGTGGATTGATATTAATGTGCGGAATGAAAATTACAAATAAAATCACTCTTTTATTTCAGAGTTTGTCAGAAAAAAATTGTAAATGAATTGCCAAAATAAGTTAGGAGTCAGCAGACAACTGCAGCATGTTTAAGCTAACATGTTGAACCCTGAATAATAGAGAAATTTGGTATTTTTGTTTCATTTTTTTGTTTCGGTTCTACCCTTGGATACACAAATGCATTTTGCTGTGTGATACCTTGAAAAATCTTTTTATGTACCCGTATGCACAAGACTCAGCTGGTGTGTGTGTGTGTGTGTGTGTGTGTGTAAACACCTCATAAAGGAAAAGGAAGAACATTTTATTTTGCATTTTTTCATTGTCTGCTGTGTATAGAGAAGGATTATTTCTGTAGTATCTGTCCTGATGAACTGGTTAATTAATCATTCATTTTTTTCCCTTTCCTTTTTTCTCTTTCCTTTCTATAGATTTGTTGATTTCACAAATTTCAGTTCTATTTTTTGGAGAAAAAATGTCTCATATTACCTTGTCTTATAATGTTGGCTACAAAGAACCAACTCTCAGGATCACCATAAATTCTAGTTTATTGGACGGGATGTGAAGTTACCAATAAAATCATAAATGCAAACTTTGAGTTATAAGTGGTACTGGTCACCTTAGAGTGCACACACACAGGCACTCACTCATTCAAACTCATGTTATTTAAACCTATATAGTATAGCATATAGTAGCTGTTGTAGTGATTGTGAGAGCACTGGTGTCAGTATATCTACCTACCCAACACCCTGGAGACCGCATACCAATGGTCAGCTTCCTTCAAGGCGATGTCTTCTGCAGAAGGGGGTAACCAGCTTGTCCTTCTATCTCGGTAGGTCAGGTGCTGGATGACAGGGTGCCACTGAGGGTCTTTTATGCCTTTCTGGCAGACTTGTGTGATCCCCCAGCATTATCCTGGCTGCCCAAACCGGAGGCTGTGTCCCACATGGGTTTTGAGTAGTACACAGCAGCTGTTAGTCACAGAGA
>NW_017729022.1:7255932-7262242 GCF_001723915.1 Gavialis gangeticus
TTACCCGGGACCTTCTTTTTACCCCCTATGTATTTAAAGAAGGACTTCTTATTGTCCTTAATCTGGGAAGCTAGTCCTAATTCCATCTCTGCCTTGGCCTTCCTGACTGCCCCCCTACATCCCTGAGCGACTGCAGTATAGTCATCCCTGGTGATGACCCCGTCTTTCCATTCGGTGTACGCCTCCCTTTTAGCAAGGAGACATTCCTGGATGCTTTTGGTGAGCCACGGAGGCTTGTGTGCCCTCCTGCTCCCTTTGATCCTCATTGGGATTACCTTCCTTTGGGCTTGGAGGATTGTCTCCTTAAGGAGCGACCACTCTCCTTGGACATCCGGCTCCCCTCCCCTCTGGGACCTCAGCGCTTCCCCAACTATCCTCCTTAGCTCGTTGAAGTTTGCCCTCCTGAAATCTAGGGCTGCTGCCTTACTGCAGGCCTTTGCCACCTTGCGCTGGATGGTGAATTCCAGCAGGCAATGATCACTGTTGCCCAGGTGTTCGAGCACCCGCAGCCCCCTCACCAGGTCATCACCCGTGGCCAGCACTAGGTCCTACAAGGCGTCTCCCCTGGTGGGGTTGTGCACCTCCTGGGTTAGATGGAGGTCCTGCACTCTGTCTAAGAACCTATGTGAGCGGTCAGACCTGGCTGACTGCTCTTCCCAGCAGGTGTCCGGGAAGTTCAGGTCCCCCATGACTACCACATCCTTAGACTTCACTACCTCTGTGAGCTGACCTAAGAATTCCTGGTCAACCTCTTGTCCCTGGTTGGGAGGTCTGTAGTATGGGTTACAGGAATAGTCAATAGGGTGGGTGCTCATTTCCAGGAATCAGTTCCTTAGCTTGATTAGCCTAAAATGGCTTGTAGAGTAGAGGTTTGTAGTGGTAAGTTTCTTTGGCTAGGCTTTTGTCATTTAATTACCTACTGATTACCATACACTCACATTCACTCAAGGGACCATCCAATATAGCAGATTTTATCACTTTACAATGACAATTTCAATACGTTTTTTAACAAGGGTCCAGGGTGTAACTTCATTCTACAGGGAGTACATTCCTTAAGGGTTTAAAAGTATAAAATATAAAGTACAAAATGGCATGGTAAAGATGAGACGCATTAAATATAAAAATGCACCGTGAGAAATATATAAAAATGAAATGTGAGATAGTGAGAATCAAAGGTTACTGGGAACAGTATGTGAGTTAGGTTAGCACCAGGATATACTTACAGTTTTTGAAGTGGATATTTAATTCTTATGTTTTCTTTAGTGACACTGAGCTTAATTGATATGTAGATGTAGTTTCTAGGTTTCTCCTACAGAAAGCCACTTCAGCTTTCTGGCTTACTCTGAGCCGTGCCATACCCATTCAATGAGTGTACTAAGTCTCTGCCAATACTTAGAAGGAAAAAGAAATGCACAAAATGTGGGGGAAGGGGGTGCAGGCAAAAAGGGGCTTTTGTTATATCAATGCCAAAAAGGGAAATGTAGAAAGGGGGCTTTCTGCTACAGTATCACCTCAGTAAGAGAGATCTGCAGCTTATTGCTCTTTCATGACTACAATATCTTCAATCTTTTTTACAAACACTAGCAACATTTTCTGGCTTATAAGGTTTATTTTAGGGGTAGGAAAAAAAGGAAGGAAAAAGGGGGCCCCCTCTTATAATTACTACAATCTATAGTTCCCTTCCTTTTGCTTTAGACTAGTGGTTCCTAAACTCTGACGGATTGCGCACCACCAGTTTAAAATGATACAACCTTAAGTGCCTTCAGCAAATTTTTGTCATATAAAGTCATTATAATGAATATGTTAATGTGCACCACTGGTGGCATGCGTACCACAGATTGGGAACCGTTGCTTTAGACCTTTGCAAACTCCACTGCTTTTAGTGGGACGTGGCACAGATTTAAGATTCATTCATACATATTAGATTGTAAAAGCATAATAAAGAAGGGTCTTTGCAGAAGGATTTATGGTTCCTGATAGCTAATGCAAATATATCACTGAATGACATCGGTCATTCTTTTTTTCAGTATTTGAGGTTCTTCTGATTACATAAGGTCAGACCCTTTACTATCTCATGAAGAAAACTGTTGGGGAAAGTATATAAAAGGAAAGGAACATTGCTCCAAAGGTGACCTGTAGCTGAAGGATGCTGCTCTGTCTGACTTTGAGAAAAGATTAAATCAATTCAGTAGTATATTTAGTGTAAGTGAGAGGGGCACCAGCTCTGAGTACCAACTTAGATGGGTACTGGAATGATGCCTCTTTCCCCAGACTCTTTGCTACAGCCCTGCCCTCTCTGGCCATAGGAGCCAAGCTGGAAAAGCTCCACACCAGCTGGCCATAGGAACTGGGTGCAGAGGCATACTAGAAGCAGCAGGGGTTTTTCAGTCCCCAGGACAGGTAAAACTTTCCTATGGCTGGGCATTATGAGGTTGCTCCAGCTCAGCTTCCAGAATTGGGGAATGCGGGCTTGCTCTACCTGTGCTATGTACTCAACTCCTACAGTTGGGTGCTGTGGGGCTTCTCCAGCTGGGCTTCTACAACCCTTGTACAGGGTACAGGGTTTCTCCAGATGTGACAAAGGAGCCCAAGCCACCAAAATTTATAGTTATACCTCTGAATACATTAACTTGAAATTTATACATGAGGTTCATGCTGTTGGTTTTTTTTCAAAGGAATATAGGAATGGAAAAGAGGAGCCTATTAAGCCATTGAGTCCCAGAAGACAGGACTTGCTGGCAAACCAGCTGTGGCAAATTATTGTGTCCCACCTCCTGTCCACATACCCCCCCATCCCCCCATACAGTCTCTGGGACTGTATTATGCTGCTCTGGACATCAAATTTATGCATAATCAAGATTTGCTGGAAAGAACTCTCACATGGGCTTTAAAGTGGCCTACAATTTGAGCTACAGTGAAGGCAGGGACTGTAGTGTTTCTGCTTCATTTACCAACCTTTTCGCTGACAGAAGCTGAAGTAGAATGAAAATAAAAGTATGTGATCCTGTAATTTAGGGTAGTATCACATTTCATAACAACAAGGAAGTGAAGTTAAGATTATGCAATTCACCCCATTCTTATTTGTACTTTATTAGAGCACATTCTCATATTGCAGTAGTGTAACTATGGTAGGGCAAACAGAACAACTGCCCCAGGTACTGAACTAACTAAAAAAACCCTGCCGGTGGTGGCAGCCACACAATCGCATTCACAGTTGTGTAACAACTGGAAGCCATTGCTGCACCTGGGTCCTGAGTGCTTGGTCACATCTCTACACTACTGTCATATAGTATAATATTAAAGGTATTATTGAAAAAGACCAGGGCAATTGCTCAAGGCATTTCACTTTTATTTTCCTAGGAGAATTCTTAATAGCATGAAAACATCTCTGTTATTGCCTTAGATGTGTTTTCATAACTACTACTTCGTAGCTTTAGGGAAGTTTAGCAGCGTGTCACAGTTATGAAGAAGAATAAACCATGGCAAGGTGCTGCAGCAATCTGTAATAATAATTTGGTTCTTTCAGAGTTATTGGATGTATTTAGTAAAATATGTGTATATTAACCAACTCAGGACATTTTCTCTTACTAAATTGTATGATTCATCAACTGCATTTTGATAACTATGTAATCTGAGATTATGCTGATCAGTGTTTGAGTTCATTTTTATAAAAGTAAATTCCTATTTTTTCAGTTTTTGAAGGGACTGCAAAAGGAGCTTCCACTGAAAAGTATTTCTATCCAGCTTCTTTCAGTTATCTGTAGGACTGTTTGATGTGGGATTCTTTTGGTTGTACAGCATGTAAAACAAATAATAGTACTTCCAATTTGCTTACAAGCAATTTAAAGTAAATCCAGAGTTGCACAGCTATTTTAATATACTATTTGCCACTTACACTAAATAATTCCTTAAATTAGAGATAAAAAACAATAGTTCAAAGGGTAGCTACTAAATAATATAAAAAGTCTATTTAATTCTTAATTCAATTTAATTGCACGTCTTTTGTGCCTTGCTGAGCTATCCTATTTACCAGAGAGATATTTAATAAACAAAGACCTCATTATTCAAATACCACATGCTTCTTCTATTGAAGTCAAAGGAACTAAACATGGATAAAGTTATAGTTGTGTTTAGCTATTTGCATGAGGAAGTGTCAGGATAAGACCTGGATTTTCTTAACAATTTTCTTACATTAATTTTAACTCTTCTATTGATGTATATTATCATTTCAAATACAGTATTGTCTATAATCAGTAACGATTATTGCATTTGTCTTTAGAACCATAGGGTACAAAAAACAGTATGTGAAAGTTCCACATGGCCATATGTGGGTGGAAGGTGATCACCACGGACACAGCTTTGACAGTAATTTTTTTGGCCCGGTAAGTCCCATTTTCCACTCTTATGTTTGTAATCAAAAAGCTAATTTTATTTAATGGATTACGCAGATTACAAGGCAGGTATTAATTCAGTGTGATAGTATACTCATGATTTTAAAGAAAATAATTGCAACAAAAAATGTTTATTTTGATCAAGATTGAGAGCCCAATCTTGGTCTGTGTACATGGCATGAAGAGAATAAAAATCACTTTTAACTACATGGAGAAGAGTAGGGGAGGGCTGTATAAGAGGAGTGGCCAGAACACTATGTGCTTCAGCTTTTCTCAGGTGATGGCTAGCTCTTAGGATCTGTTGTCAACTGATGTAATTTAGTAGTTATGTCTTCCTTTAGAGCTGATGCTGGGATAGAAAATCAGTGAACTCAAACAGTAAAATTAATACGTTGTGGAACATATGAAGTAACAGACACTTTAAATCTGTCTAGTTGGTTCTTAGTGTAAGAAAGATATCCCATTAGAGATCAAGCATGCCCATTTTTCATTATTTCCAAAAATATCAGAAAACTGTTTTTGGTCTGGTAAAAACATATATTCTCACTCAATACAAAGACAGAGGATACTCTCCAGGGTTCAAAATTTGGATTTTTATTGTTGTTGCTTACCTGAAACATGCAGGAATTTAATTTCATAGTCTCAACATTCTGCAATGGAAATATTATTTTTTATTGTATTATAAAAGCAGATGTATTGACAACTTTACTTCAGAGATAATGTTGTCAGCAGAAATTGGTTAGGACTCCCCCATTCTTGCTCAAGTTTGATAACACCTTAGTACAGCCATAACCCTGCTGACTTTAACAATGGAGTGAAGGCTACTTGTTATAATTCAAGGTAGCAAAGTTTCGTCCCAAATAATGTACAACAAATAATGTGATCTCAAGAGGAAATCTAAAAGGTATTAAAGTCTCAAAGGCTATCCTCCCCCACCACCATCACCTATTTGGACCCTTTTAATGCTGTTGCTCTAATCTGCTTGTCTTTGTAGTTTATTTCACTGTCTGTTTCAAAGGCTGTTCCACTTGCTGGTTTTTTCCCCCCATATACTGTCCTTTAATTTTTGCAGCTTGTTGACATAGTTTTAGAGTTCCTGTTTTCTCTGTACCACAGACTTTTTCTTCTTTAGACTCTCTGTATTTCCTCTTCATTCTTACGTTCTTGCTAGGCTGTCTTTATACTCTGCTTCTGTCTCAAGGAGCACATAAAACAAATCTTACCATTTTGTTCTTTCTTCTTGTATTTTGTCAGTGAAGCCTCACCAATTTAAAAACTACTCTAGAACATTCAGGTCTTGTTGAAACCAATTTTTTTTAAAACTCATAGGCTGTGTCCAGATGAGTGGGAACATGTGTTTCCCTGGGAACAAGTAGCAGTGGCAAACCTTGTGCAGCTGCTGCTTGTTGCAGGGGAATGCCCATGCCATGCACACTCTGGCACATGGCAGGTTACCCTGTGGTCGGGTCAGGTAAGGAGGCTGAGGCTAGCAACTGTGCTGGCCCCAGCAGCTTTACCTGGGGTTCTTGGGAACCTTGGGGAACTACAGCTGCAGGGAGCCTGGCTAGCAGGTAGAGCGTGGCTCCAGCTGGCCAGGCTCCAGTTTTGGATGGCATGCGCTGCTGCCACCTGCACCTCTCCCATTTTTTTTTGGCCTCATCTACTTGAGAATCTTCTCTTGTTCTTGTTTTCTTAGCTAATGGAAGTTAAGACTACAACTCCAGTAATAGTGAAGAATGTTACTATGACAGCTTTTGTCAATACAGATTTCTAGTATTTCATATGTGTATAAAATCTTTTAAAAGATTTCTTTTCATGAGTCACTTTGAATAAGTATAGCATGCAAATAGATACTTTTATCTCAGAGTTAAGAATGTCAGCGGTGAATATCACGGGCTATAGGCTGTACAGGAGGGACA
>NW_017729022.1:7262253-7284938 GCF_001723915.1 Gavialis gangeticus
TCCCTTCCGACCCTAGAAACTATGAAACTATGAAATATATATGGAAGGGTGACAAATATACTTTCCAGAGAAGAAATTACCTATGAGGAGAGACTAAAAATCATAAATATAGAAAAAATGGAAAAGAGATTTAAGTGGCTACTTCCATCTCTTTTTGACTGGTATTACACCTGCATATTATGTTTAGCTTGTAGAGACAGATGTACACTCCTCTGCCTGACACATTTTATGAAGAGGTAGGATACTGAATATATTAAAAATGTACCTTTGAAGCCAGTCAGTGAGCATTTCCTTCATTTAGATACCTTTTCTCTCATAAGGCTATAACAGACAGTTGGACTGAATAGATAGCACAGTGGCAAGAAAGGAACTTGGTGTCCTGCTTTTGCTATAATAGAGGGTACCCAGGAGATTAGGGTGAATGTTTTCTGTGTTGTAATTCTAATTTGGAGTAACCAGAATGCTTTTCTGGATCAGAAAGACATAGTAAAATATTATTTCTTTAAGGTAGATTACATTTTAGGCCTACAACCTATCAATGTTAATACAGTTCCATTAATTACAATATAAAAGTATGCATGGTGGAGATACATACAGTAATGTTTTGTAGTTGAGCATAATGAGTTATATGGGGCATAAATGGAAATTATGGGAAAAGAGATTGAGAACAGATGTTAGAATATTTTTTTCACTTGGAGAATAACGTGTAATGGCCTAATAGACTAAGTTGATAAAGCGAAAAACCAGGGGATCATTCAAGTTATAATTGGATGCATCTTTTAAAGGATATGAAGCCTTGCAATATGAAAAATCAGATAATCCTTTGACGGACCAGGTAATCCTTACTTGGTGCCTGAAACATTTTATCCATCACAGGACCAAAACCAGAATCTCAAAGCATAGAGAAACATTTCCCCAAGTATATAAATAAAATATTTTTTTTCAAATGAACTGCCCCTCAAAATGGTTTTATAATTTCTTTCTGCCTAGTAGGCTTTTTGAATTAAATTAATATTTTAATTGAAGTTAGAAAAGCAACACCACATCTGTTAACTGCGCTGAATTGGAAACATCAGTACAGTATAGCTAGCCAACTACAGATTTAAATGTTAATTAACTTTCCTGTATGTTGGATTAAATTAAGTAGTACAGTTTTATTGTATTTTGTCATTTTAAGAACTGCTTTCTACAACACAGAGGTAAATGTACTGTAATGCTGTTACTTTGATATTGCCTGGTTTAATCTAAGTTTGCAAGTAAGTCATATTTGCTATTTCCAAAGGCTAAACACAACCATTCTGAATACCAGCCAATAACCATAGAAAGAACAGTGATCTTTACCTTCTTTTATTTTTATTCGAGAAAAGAGAAAAAAATTGCATATACAGTGATTTTTAGTTCAATTAGCTGGACTGGAATAGTGATTTCCTTATTAAGAAAGAGTATATTAAGAAACATTTCTTTTAAATACATATGGTAATCACTATATTCCTTGGAAACCCATACATGTTATAATCAATCTTTTTGAATTAAAATGAAAAAATGATGAATGATTAACCAGTTAATCATGTCTTAAATAGTTACCTGGCCACACACTTATGCAACAAATAGCATGATAAAACAAAGTATAAGCCACAAAGTTATTATGCAAAATATGTGTAATTTTGTGGTTGGTTCCAGTTACACCATTAATTGAACATGTGGCCAGACTGTTTGTGGCTCCCACTCTCTAGATTTCACAGGAGCCCATGACCCCAATGTACTCCCAAGGGTGAGAGTGCCAATCGACTGATTGCCTCTCATGGTCTTGGAGGCCGGTCGGAGTCAAAGGCCCCAGGCTGGGAGCCAAGATCAGCTGTTCCCACCTGCAAGGGTGCAGATCAGGGATTCCCCCTTTGGGATGCAGCTGAAGTCAAGGGCTCCACTGTGCCTCTAGAGTTGGGAGTGCTGTCAGCTGATCCAGGCTACCAACCAGTGAGACGCACCATACACTTCTGTAGCTGATCTGGGCTCCCATCTGTGGGAACATATGGTGCACCCTAGTGCCTGGAAGCCTGAATCAGCTGACAGCTCCTAGCATCAGGGGCTCGTGGAAAATCCACAATAGAGAGGCCTGACAAAGGATGTCTTGCATTTGAAAGCTTGTCTAATGTTTTCCTAGCTACAGTTAGTCCAATAAAGGATATCACCTTAAGAAATCTTTGCTTCCCACAGAATTTCTGGACCGTTATAGCTACAACATCATTCTTGAACTACCCAAAAGAGCAAAGAGAAAACAGGAGAGATCAAGAAAGTAGAAATAGGTATACAATAAACAGAAATGAAACCTGGCAGGATCAGAGAAGATAAATTCATGCTTTCTAATAAGGGAAATATTCTAGCCAGAAGTTTTCAGACTGTAAGATTGGTAACCTTGGGGATGTCCTGACCTCTTCCAGAGAAGATTCAAACAAACTAAGGACAATTGAAGGAAATAATTTGTTGTTGTTGCTTAGATCTTACCAATAACAGGCCCAGTGCTTGCTGTAAGTGTAAATGTGTTTGATTTTGGTGTTTCCATATATAGCAGCTTTCACTGGAAGAACTCCAAAGCAATTTTAAAGCTATAAACTGGTGTAAAAATCACTTTATCACCCCTGAAATGCAGCTATTTGTAAGGGGAAAGGTGACGACATTTTAGCAACAGAGCGCAAGACTTCACACTAGTGAAGAGCATAGTGTTCAGATGAAATCACAAAGGGAATATATTCAGGCAGAGTATAAATTGTTCAAATGGAGTTCTGCCCAGACATTTGAAGTTCCTAGTATGCAAAGACGAACGTAAAGAATTTCGTCATTAGCTTCTCCATACTGGAGCTGGCCCTAAAGAGAGGAGTAAGACGCACATTAAAAATGGGTCATACAGCATTTGTACTACTACTTCTAGGCTTGTGCTGATCTATCCTAGTCTTCATTTAAGACACTGCCTACCAAAGATAATTGAGTTCAGCTATATGGAGGTGTGGTGGTAGAATGGGTAGGTATGTCTGTGCTAACTAAATCTAACTAGCACAGACAACAATAATTTAATCCTGGTTAGCAACCATGATGGGGACTTTAGACATCTTTGTTGCTAATCTATGCTGAGGGTCATGCCAGCATCTCTTCAGTATTACCATTATGGCCCAGAGACAGAAGTTACATACAAACTAGTTTAAATGATCACAAACTGGTTTAAAGCTGTAACAAAACAGAAGTTTAGTGCACGTAAACCCGTTTCAAAATGGCTGAAACTGGTTTAAGATAAACTTGGTTGAATAAAGACTTAATTGATAATATTAAACCAGTTTATGAAATTTCTGTCCCAGACCCCTTCCTGGTTTAAGTTAAATCACATTCCTCCTGCATTCCAGCATGCTTTTCAGCCCTGGGCTGGGCTGTGCTGTGCTGTGCTGTCTGCTCTAGAGAGCAGGGCTGGCCCCACCCCTCTGCTCCCTAGCTGGGGCAGTGAGGGCTGGTTTACTACCCCACCCCACCAGCAAACCCCAGCTGGGATCTTCAGCCAAGAAGGGGGGTTAAACACACTGTCCCTCAAGTATAGAGGTTCCCTGCCCTGCTAAAACTTAGTGCAGGCTATGACTGTGACCTACAAATCCCAGAGGCACCCAGAAGCAGGAGGAGGAAGTGATGAGCAACCCTGCAGA
This sequence comes from Gavialis gangeticus, assembly GCF_001723915.1. NCBI lineage: Eukaryota > Metazoa > Chordata > Crocodylia > Gavialidae > Gavialis > Gavialis gangeticus. The sequence continues at coordinate 7,265,937 of NW_017729022.1, forward strand.
GTCCTGCTGTTCTGATAGTGGACTGCAAATCCCAGAGACCTCGGGGGGCAGCAGGAAGAGTAAGCAAACACACAGTCCAGGCTGTGTTTATAGCTCTTCAGTTTAGTTTTTCAGAGAAAGAACTATTCTTGTTCAAGTTTTTATGAATTCAGTGCCACTATCTTCCCTCCCCCCACCTGGGCAGAGCACAGACTGGGGCCTGGCCATGCCTCCTCTGCTCCAGCAGGGCTTGCTTTCTTCCCTCCCCTTTGGCAGTGGTTGGCAGACATGCTCTAGCACCTCCTGGCTTTTTACTTGAGCCACTAAGGCATGTGGCTGCATTTCCTGAATCAAAAGAGAGTGTGTTCATTTGCTTATCAGTTTAATCCCGTAGCTTAGACTAACTTGCAAAGACTGAATCAATTCAGCCTCGGGGTTTTTGACTGTCTGTACTTAGCCATGGACACCAGGTGAAGCAGGGATGGGCAATTATTTCAGGTGGAGGGCCACTTACTGAGTTTTGGCAAGCCATCGAGGCCTGCATGACAGGCAGCCAGGGGCAGATAAATATTAATTTTCTAAATTTTGGGGGGGCCCTGCGGGCCAAATAGAATGGCCTGGCAGGCTGCATCTGGCCCACTGGCTGGATTTTGACCATTCCTGAGGTAAACCTAATGTAGCATGCCAATGCATCCTAAAACATACCCACATTTTGCTGTGGAGATAGTCATTTGGAGATGTGTGCCTCCTGTAGAATATAATGAGTAACATTTCTAGGCAGTCTTTGATGTACAACATAAGAAATGACATTATCTTAAAAGCAGAATGTATATGATTAATATAAAGCCTCATTTTATATATATCTGACTTTTGGTAAAGATGTGCAGGCAAAATTATTTAAAGTCAGAAAAAGGATTTCTTTTGTGTGGATGACCCATGCTAAATAACAGAGACCTGCATGCATCACCTGAACTTGTTGTAAAAGTCTGCAATGGATAAAATTTACAGTACATTAAATATTATGACTAAAGATAAATAGACCTGGAAAGATAAATATGCTTTTCCATGTTCAGAAAATATTGTAAGTGAGATTCTGTGGGAGATAGTATCTTATCTATTAAGAATGACAGGGCACTTTAGGAGTTGCTAAAGGGGAGCCCTTGATAATAATGTTGCATGGCTTTGCTGTCCATAAAAATTATCATGACTACCTAAACTAGAATAGAGTATGATTCTGTAATTTTGTTTGCAAAGTAAAATATTCCATTTAATTCTAGTTTATATTAATATATAAAAAGTAAACTTGCAAACAACATAGCTATCAGCTATAGATAGAAATTTCTATCTATATCTGTCAGAAACATTGTATACATTGTAATTAGAAAGCTTTTTTCAGCTTTGGTTAAATATAAATATTAAATATTATAATGAGTATTTTTCAAGAATATGCCAAAAAGAACTGTTTAAGTAAAAGAATAATTGATCAAAACTCTTAGGTTTCAACATTTCATCACATTAGAATAGTCATGAGGAATCGAACAATAGCTGAGAGGTTTTTTTTTAATGTTATAAATAGGGCTGTCAAACGATTACAAAATTTGATTGCAGTTAGTTGCACAATTAGAAAAATTAGTTGTAATTAATCACCATTTTAATCGCATAGCTAAAACCTCAAAATTATGCACAGAAAAACTCAGTTATGCAAAATTATGCAGGTACACTATATGGGTTGGATGTGGCGGGTATTTGAAGATGTGGGGTGTTGTGTAGGGGGGTTTGGAGCGTGGAGAGGCAGGATGTGGGGTACTGTGGGTCAGGAGTGAGGGGAAACAGCAGGGCTGGGAAGGCTGTGGCTTGGAGTGAGGGGCGCGCGCGCGCACACACACACACACACAAACAGATACACACAGATGGACAGAAACACATACACACAGACATTGCTCTGTAGGTAAGTCTGGGGGGGGATGGGGCATAAGGGAGGGATGGGGGGGTCGGTTGAGGTCCCCACAGTGAGGGAGGAAGTGGGGAAGATGCACATGCCCCTTGGATTTGTGCACTGGGGAGAGTTGAGCTGCTGCTGTGTGCTAGGTTCTGAGCCCCACTGCCATTGCCCTGGGAGCCACATAATGCCATGCTGTGCCTCCTGCCTCTGGGCGGGCAGGGGATGCAGTGCAACCAGCACACACCTCCTGGGGCAAAGGCAACAGGGCACAGTGCCCCAGCCTGCAGCAGGTAGCCCACCCTTGCCCAACATACAAATCCAGGGGGCACCTGCCCCCCATGCCTCCCCTGGGGTGCGCGCAGCAGGAGAAACCCCCTCACGCCCCTGGATGAGCCGCTTGAAGCTCTGACCATCCCAAGACCTGCCCCTGGGCCCCATTTACCCCAGCCTCTGCCTCTGTACCACTCCCTCCCTCACCATGAGGGCCTCAATCTGCACCCCCCTTCTGTTCCCTTCCCTTTCCTTTTCATAGACTTGCCTGTGGGCACTGCTCTATGCCACCAGGCTACATTCCTGGCTGCCTGCAGGCTGTGGCTGCATGTCTGTCTCTCCACACCCCTCCCCCTTGCTGTAGCTGCCTGGAGCCTCCACCTGGGTTGCCCTGTGGTCCTCTGTGCTGCCACCGCTGCCCCACAGGGTGGCCTGGAGGTGGCAGTGACAGCAGCAGAGCAGAGCCTGGATGCAGGCTCCAAAACCACATGCACGATTAATGCATTAAAAAAAAATGTGAACGATGATTAACACCTTAATTGCACGATTGACAGCCCTAGTTATAATTCCTAAAAGTTTTACATATTTAAGTTAATTATACCTAAAATTTTACTGGAGATCTTTTTTGTTGTTCATCATTTTATTAGTTAGATGTGTCAATCATCCCATTCAGGGAGCAGGAACCATGTGATTATCCACATAATTAAAAAAAAATATTAATCAAAACTGTTTGGCAAATATTTTGAATAACAAATACATTAAAAAAGGATGATTCTCCAGCCAAAATAAAAAGATGTGTGAGTGAGTGATGTCACAACGAAGCTTGGGGACAGATTCAAGTTGAGTTGGTAGATGCTACAACTTACACATCACAATGGCTAAAACGTAGACACTGTAAGAGTATGATCTGGATTGACAGGGTTAAGCACCTATACAATGCCTAGACGCTTATACAGTAAGTTGGAAGACTTAGGTCATGTCTGTGCTCTCTTAGTAGAAACCATGAATGCACAGATGTTCAAGATTTTTCTCCCAGAGCAAAAATGGCTGCTCTTGAGATAAAAATAACCCTGGTTGATTCTGGGTTAAGTTGTTTCTGATAGAGCAAATGTCTGTACACATTCTGTCCTGAGGAGAGGTTCAGCACGATCCTCCAGCATTCCAGGGAGCACCTTCTTCTCCCCCAAGGGGGGTTATGTTTCTCAGGCTGGAGTATGTATATTTAGAATAAAATTTAGAAAGCATTTAATTTATTAAGTCATTTTCCAGAATCTATACCATTCTGTTCTCTATGGCACCTCAGAAAAATCCCATTTAAACAGCAGATAGTCGTAGGGGAATTGTTGCTGATTTTCTGTGACTTAATACTAGATAGATCAATGCATGTGTTCTTAGCAAGATATGGTAGGTCTTCATTTCAAAACTTATTGAAATTATGGGCTTTCTTCCCTTTCAAGAAGGGTAGCTAAAGACCTCAGATTTGGTGACTAAAGAACTATAATGAATTATTTTCCACTCAGTTTCATTTTTAGACAGGAAAGATGTTGCTACAGTATTGATACTAATGCTGGGCTTCTCTATCCCAGAACAGATATTGAAACCATTGGGTGCCTATACGTGTGCAGCGAGGCTGCTCTGATGTACTGTAATTACAGCGCATCACAGCAGACTTGATTAATCCAGTCTGCTGGAATGTGGTAATTACCGCACTTTAGCAGACTCCAGCATCTTGTGCATCAGTGTCCCTGCACTGAAAAATGTCAATGGGGGCACTTTAACTAAAGCTTGTTTGACAAGCTTTAGTTAAAGCAGCCCTACCACCTTTTTTCGGCACAGGGATGCTGGTACACATGATGCTCTGGGCACTTTAATTAGAGTGGCTCTGAGAGCCACTCTAATTAAAACATCCTCCCCACTCCCGGAACACAAGTATAAATGCCCATTATGTCAAAGAGCCTATTTTTAAATCACTAGGAGTCATGACACAGTTTTAGAAATGTATAGTTAAGTCAGCAGGCTAAAAGTAAAGCATTATTGAAATACATCATGTACTGTTAATGTAGAAATAGCAATATCAGTAGTTTTATAAGTTGTTCCCTTTAAAAGAATGAGATAAATATCTGAAAATATATAAAACTGGCTTCATTTTGAGAGTGAGTTGGTAACAATATGAACAATTTAATTGTTTAAAATTACTCTTATAACTCCATTTCCTTTATTTTTCTGAAAGAGAATATGTTGCTAATGACCTTTTTAAGTTGCTTAATGGCTTTTTATTTAAATGTTCTATAGGGGTAGAATTCAAATGTTTCTTTCAGCTTGAAAGACTCCACTTGGAGAAATTCCTGTAGGTTGAAGTTGTTGGAAATACTTCTTTACCTTACATAGTTGTCGCAAGAATAAATACAGTTACATAAGTTGTATGCAAATAGTAATATTCCTCAAGAAAGACAAAACAGAAGTCTCTGCTTGATCAGGGTACTTGATAAAATCCTTTTATATAAAGTATGGGCCAGTTCAGATTAGAAGCAGGCAGGACAGATGTAACTACTTTCTTTGTACACCTAGGAAAGACAACATTTCCAGTTTGAAGAATCATAACCAAAACATTTTGAGAGCTCTAGTTCAGAGAGATATTTGTTCACCCTCAGATATATATCTGCTCATTTAAACCTGTAATAAGAGGTTAAGATGTTACATGCATAGTATTTTCTGGGAATCATGTGATACATATTTAAGCTTGAAAATCTAAACATTTTTAAAAAATGATGCTGCCTCTGAAGAGCTATTCCATCTGAAGAGCTGTTGAAATGACTAGGTTAATGTACTTCAAACATACCATTTAGGTTGTATTAATGGTTTATGCTAACAGTACTTGGTCCTGAGATTTTATTAGTTGTTTTTTGATGATAATTATCCTCAAAATGATAATTACTTTATACTACCCTTCAAGCAGGTATTTCATCATCTTTCATGTCTATAAAGCACCACATTCAACTGTTTCCATACAAATACATAACAATAAATAATGAATATTCCTCTAGGGCTCCCTCTACATGTTGCATGTATTACACAATTACGTGGTTACCTGTGCAAGTAATTTAGACTGGCTACATGTGAAAATTAACTGTCGCACGTTCAAAATGTCCAACCAACTATAAATTTAGAGCTGGAAAATGGGTAATAACTTGATAGCTGGTTTCTATCCAGCTTTAATTTGTATGTATAGCAGGGTCTATGCCCCTGCAGCTGGGAGCCCCATCAGCTGACGGGGTTCCCATTCACTGGAGTGTATCATGCAGCGCTGCACCTGGGGGTCCTATAAGCAGATGGGGCTTTCACCCATGGCAGTGCTCCCACAAGCTACTATGGATGGGAGTTCCATCAGCGAATGGGCCTCCTAGCTATGGCAGCTTGATATCCTGGGCTCCCTCTGCACTGGCAATAAGGCATGATAGGATCTGATACTGGATCCCACAATCATGCTGCCTGCCATGCACATGCAGCATGGCAGGAGGGGTGATTTGTATGCATCTCCCATCCGATCATATCATGTCTTTACTTGAACATCTGGAGGAGCTCTATGTCATACAAAGATACATTTTTAAAAATTATTTAAGATTATTAGGCTCTAATGCAGTTTCATAAATACATTGCCCATTGTGACATCTTATAGAGCAGGGGCGGGCAAAGTCCAACCCATGGTGGACTCAGTTTCCCAGCAGCCCCTGCCCACATTGCTACAGTCTTAATTTTTCCATGGAGACCTCAGCAGGGTAGGGCTGTGACAGCAAGGGCCCAGGATTTCCATGGAAACCAGTCCCAGCAGTGCTGGCAGGGCATGTGGCAGGGTGGAGAGCTGTTCTGGGGCCAGGATCTTGCGGCAGCAACTGTGTGGTCTGAATCGGGACAGAACTGCAATCCACTGCTCACATGCTCTGGGCAGGGGCATGCAGGCAATGGATTGCAGCTCTGGGCCACACTGTCACTGCTGAAAGATCCCAGCCCTGGCCCTGAAGCAGCTCCCTGCCCAGCCTCATGCCATTCCAGTCTTCCTTGGCAGTCAGAAAATCTTGGGTAAGCATGCAGTCATAATACTTGATTCAAAATCAGGCTGAGATGTAAGGAAAAGCAAGGAGCCCTAGAATCCAAGTTGGGATACGGTGCTTGTACACAGAATGACAGGTTTCATTAGAGGAAATAATGCTAAATACCAAAGCAGGGAGTAATTTAATCTTCTTTTTTGCTGGTCTTTTTGAAATTTGATGCCATTTAAGTAACATTTTTATAGCTATTTTTGTTAATCCACTTTGAGGGTGCTGGGTACTGAAAAATCATACTATCAGACAATGGAATTTAAATTGGCCTGAAGTAACTAATTTGCCATTTTTTAGTAATGGATCAGTACCATAATTTCCTTTTTCACACCAAGGGACCAAGGTGAGATTCTTTATGCTTGTCTGCCATCTGAATCTTAAATTCATAAAGGAATACTATATTTCATTGGAAAACTCACAATACAGACTTTCCCATAGTATAGATTTTGCTTGTATTGTGCGTCACATCTAATAGGTGTGTACAGGTAGTCCTTGACTTATGACTGTCTGAGTAATGACAAACGTCACTTATCACCTTTGTAAATTATGATACTGTTTTGAGGTTCTGACAGGGTTTTGCCTTTACAATGTTGGACACAGCTGCCTCCAGCTGTAAGTCTATTGTGGTGGGGCATGGTGGAGCAGATCTGTGGCCTCGCAGCAGGGACTGGGGCTGGGGCTGGGACAAGGACTGTGCAGCAGGCAAGAGGAGCATGGGGAGAGGGTAGCATAGCTCCCACCACTGTGCACTGCTGGCCTGGAAGGGCATGGTGGGGGTTGTACCCCTGGATCTGTCTGGGGCGGGCAGGGCTGGGGTTATATTGGGCTGTACTCTGGGCCAGTGGTGGAAGGTGCTAGAAGTGGGGGGCTATACCCTTCTGCCGCTTGCCTAGCCGGGGTAGGGTAGAGCCACTTTGCTGACTCTGGGCAAGTGGCGTGCAGTGGCCAGAGCTGCTCTGGCCCCTCCACACCTCCTTACTCCACCCTGCCCCAACTGAGTGAGCAGCAGCAGGGCATTTGGGGGGGGGGTCATATGCCCCTGGATCTGCATGGAGTGAGCAGGGCTGGGGCTGCACCAGGCTGTGCTCCAGGTGTGCAGTGAGGGCTATAGGAAATTTTAGGGTGGTTGCAGCCCCTTATACCACCCCCTGTGGCCCGCCCCACCCTGATCCAGGGGCATACTCCCCCCTCCTCTCATGCTGTGCTGCTCACCCAGCCAGGGCAGGGCAGGCGAGGTGAAGCCATGGCTCATCCAGGAGGCATGGGGAGGCCAGGGTGGTTCCGGACGCCACTTGTCTGTAGGCAACACAGCAGCTTCACCCTGTCCCAGTTGGGCGAGTGGCAGAAGGGCATAGTCCCCACTCCCAGCACCATCCACCACCCACCCAGAGCACAGCCCGATGCAGCCCGGCCCCACGCTCCCCATGCAGATCTGGGGGCATACGCCCCTCCATGCTCTCCCGGACTGACGGCAAGAGCCACTGGATGAGCCGCCAGGAAAGCAGCTCCCAGACCGGCGGCCTACAGTGGTGGTAGACACCCACACCCTCCTCACGCCCCATGACTCTGGCTGGGCAGCCCTTGCCCCAGCCCCTGTCCTAGCCCCCACCCCAATCCCTCCCTCACTGCAGGGGCTTTCATCTGTCCCCGCAACAAAACAGACTTATCAGGTGGAGGCAGCTGTTTTGAGCATGGTAAAGGAACCAATTCCACATTTATAACATTGTTCCTATGAGAAAATTAGTTCTGAGTTACAACATTTTGACTTAAGATGTGGTTTTCAGGAACCTGTTGCGTTGTAAGTCTGGGGACTGCCTGTGCCTTCTTTCCTTCCTGTTGATGGTCATATGCAACCCCTGTGAAAAATCGGGTATTATTTAAGTGAAGTACTCAATGTATGTTTGTTTGGGTTTTCTTTTGTTTTTATCTTTTATCAAATCAGCTTCTGAACACAAAGGAGGGAATCAGGCCTGGTATGAACAGCTCTCTACCAACCATGGCATTTTATCCTATATAACTTTGATAACTGCTGACAGAAAATACTTATTTCTATATTTGGCAAATTGCAATGGTTTTGAACATAAAACCATATCACTTCAATTACAGGCTTGCTTCCTTCTCTCAACAACTTAATTTTAATGTGATTTTAGTGGTCACTATCTTGAAAACATTGGGGGCCTATACATGTGCTTTGTGGTGGTGGTGGGGGGGGGACATTTTAATTGGAGTGACTCTCGGGAGCTGCTCCTATTAAAACTCATGCAGCATCTCATGTATTCAGCATCTTGCATCTCAAAATAGTAGCGGGGCACTTTAACTAAAGCTCCTGAATACAAAAGATGCTAAAGACACTGATTAATCAAGTCTGCTCCAACACATTCTCATCAGAACACTTCAGAGTATGTGTATAGGTTCCAATTGATACTAAAACTGCATGTCAGATCTGTAAAATAGGGATTTGCATTTAGAAGTGGTAGTTAATTAATCCCAGTAGTCAGAGTATTTTTAGTAGCTTGTTTCTCTCATCGGATTTAAATGACAGTGAAGAAAACTAAGATAGTACATAAATGACCTATTTTATGATTTCATATTGCTCAACTTGCCACTGCTGGAACCTCTAGGAAGGATATGTTTTCTAGGGTCTAGCCCTGGACCACTAATCAGAAGGATAAAACTGATTCATGACTGATGATATATAATGGTTGATTGAAGTGGTGCACCTAAAGATATTGATTGCAATAATCCATTCAATACCATGAAAACATAATAGAAACAATCTGTTCTATTTATACATGGTAAAAATAAATTACCAAGTATTATCTTGAGTTGTTATTCCACTGTGTTTCTTAATAGCTAAGTAAATGGTCCCTGCAATCATCGCTTTAGAGCCATTGGATTAGTATGTGTTAAGTGGGACTTCTACAATATTGCATCTTGATGGAGCTTATTAAACACTTTAGTCTATCGATGCCAGAATTATTGCTTATAGAATATAGTTCTGGATTGGAATGTAGCCAAGAGAGAAGATTGAAGAGGTACAAGCTCCTCCAATATTGTTAGTGGTCCTTATTAATATGATTTAGATTACTTTGTGGTTAAACCAGTTGAAAGTTTTGATGCAGAACTAGAGAGAGAAACCTACCAACAGTTTTGCATTATGTCTAAGTAAATCCATATATTTATTGTTATAAAAATTAAAATGTCAGGCTACTGCACATACAATTTATATAGATTCAGCATGTGTGCATTTAGGTGCTAAATTAACAGAATGCAGTATTTAGCAGATGTGACACTGGTATACAACATAGATACTTGGCTACATGCATGCTATTTCTAATGTAAGCCAGGGGAAGCATAATATTAAAGCCAAGGTATAATACACTGACAGAGGAGAGTGATCAGAAAAAGTAACTGCCTACAAATGTCTCCAAGACAGACTTTTGCCAGAGAAGAAGACCAGGAGAAAGATTTGTTTCAATAATTTCACTGATTACTGAACAGATTTATGTCAAGATCTTGTTCCAAATTCTCATGTTGATTTTGTCTGCCTTCTGGATTTTAGTGCCAAAATTTATAGTGTCTAGTGAAGCTTTTTTGGCAAACAGATCTTTTTTTTTGACATGTTAAAAATCTCTTCCTCTGTCATCCAACCCCTTGCTCAAGGTGAAACCATCCCCAACTAGATCATCCCAGCCAAAGCTTTGTCTAGCCAGGTCTTAAAAGCCTTCAAAGATGGAGATTCCAGCACCTCTCTGGGTAACCTGTTCCAGTGTTTTACTACCCTCCTTATAAGAAAATTCTTCCTAATGTCTAACCTAAACTTCCCTTGCTGCAACTTGAGACCGTTGTTCCTTGTTCTGTCATCTGCCACCACTGAGAAAAATCTAGCTCCATCCTATTTCAAACCCTGCTTCAGGTAGTTGAAGGGTGCTGTTAAATCCCCTCTCATTCTCCTCTTCTCCAAACTAAATAAGCCCTGTTCCCACAGTCTTTCCTCATAAGTCATGTCTCCAGCCCCCTCACCATTTTTGTTGCCTTCCACTGGACCCTCTCCAATTTTTCCACATCCTTTCTGTAGTGGGGTCCCAAAACTGAACACAGTACTCCAGATGTGGCCTTACCAGAGCTGAAGAGACGGCAATAATGATTTTCCCTTGACCTGCTGGCAACACTCCTACTGATGAAGCCCAGTATGCCGTTAGCCTTCTTTTGCAACTTGGGCACACTGCTGGCTCATATTTAGCTTATCGTCCAGTGTAATCCACAGAACCTTTTCTGGAGAGCTGCTGCCCAGCAAGTCAGCCCCCTACCTGTACTGGTGCATGGGATTGTTTTGTCTTAAGTACAGGACTTTGCACTTGTCCTTGTTGAACCTCATGAGATAGCTTTTGGCCCAATCCTCCAATTTGTCTAGGACACTCTGAATCCTAGCTCTACCCTCCAGCATATCTAATACTCCCCATCGCTTGGTGTCATCTGCAGACTTGCTGAGGGTGCACGCTATGCCATCTTCCAGGACATTGATGAAGACATTGAACAAAACCGGCCCCAGGATTGACCCCTGGAGCACTTCACTTGGTACTGGCTGCCAACTAGACATTGAACCATTGATTACTACCCTCTGAGCCCAATGGTCCAGCAAGTTTTCTATTCACCGTACAGTTCATTCATCCAGCCCATACTTCCTTAGCTTGTCTTTGAGAATGTTGTGGGAGATATCAAAAGCCTTGCTAAAATCAAGGTTACCACATCCACCGGTCTTCCTGAATCCACAGAGCCAGTCATCTCATCATAGAAGGCAGTTAGGTTGGTCAGGCATGACTTGCCCTTAGTGGATCCATGCTGACTGTTCCTAATCACCTTCTTTTCCTCCAAGTGCTTAGAAATGGATTCCTTGAGGACCTACTCCATGATTTTTCCAGATACTGAGGTGAGGCTGACTGGTCTGTAGTTCCCTGGAGCCTCCTTCTTCCCTTTCTTAAACACGGGTACTATATTTGCCTTTACTAATCATCTGGGACCCCTCCTGATCACCAGGGGTTTTCAGAGGTGATGGCCAATGGCTCTGCAGCCTCATCGACCAACTCTCTCAACACCCTTGGGTGCATTCTGTCCGCACCCATGGGCTTGTATATGTCCAGCTTTTCTAAATAGTCCATAACCTGTTCTTTTGTGACTGTGCAGTGCTCACCTCTTCCCCAAACTGTGCTGACAAGTGCAGTGGTCTGGGAGCTGACCTTGCCTGTGAAGACTGAGGTGAAGGAGGAATTGAGCACTTCAGCCTTTTCTGCATCCTCTGTCACAAGGTTGTCTCCTCCGTTCAGTAAGGCACCCACACTTTCCCCAATCCTCCTCTTGCTACTTAGATACTTGTAGAAACCCTTCTTATTACTCTTCACATCCCCTGCTTGCTGCAACTCTAATTGTGCTTTGGCTTTCCTGACTTTATCCCTGTGTGCCCAAGCAATGCTCTTATACTCCTCCCTATTTATTTGTCCAAGTTTCCACTTCTTATAAGTCTTGTTCTTGAATAAACATTCAAATGCTAATCTAGGTCTCCATGTACAGATGAGAGATGAAATGTATATCCCCACAAATGTTGCCACCAAAATGCACCAGAAATGCCATGTGCATTTTCAGTATAGGCACAAATACCAGCATGAGGGTCTAGATCAATGATTCCCAAAGGGTGTGCCACCAGATTGATGGAAGTGAGTTTCAAAACCCCCTCTCCCCATTAGGAGTAAATGCTGTCCTCCTCTTTCCAGCATCCTGAACCTGCCCCAGCTACTCCAGTGGCATATGTGGCTGCTCCTTGGAGACTGCTGCCACTGTTGCTGCCTTCTCATGACCTTCCTCACCCTCAGAAAGCTGTTGTGCCGGTCCCCTCTGACAGTCCTCCCACCAGCAGGCAGATGGGCAGAGGCACACAGGCAGAGCCACACTTTGAATCCTGACTTGTTCCTGCCACTCCTTCCATGCTCCTGGGGCTGGTGGGAGGGGCTGCTGACTTGTGAGACTGCAGGAGCAGTTTGTCCCTTGAGGTACAAACCAGGGGTCAGAAAGGAGCAGAAAGTAGAAAGACCATGGCACAACAGGCTGAGGTCCTGACCCTGCCACCCTTAAATGGCACTGGCTAGGTCAGTGAGTCTCAATTTTTTTTAAGCCTCAAGGGTCCCCTGCATATCCAGAAAAAGTGTGCCCAGGGTATCAAAATATTGGGAAACATTGGTCTAGATGGTGTTCCATTGTGGTGAGAGGATCAGTATACATTATACTATAAATGAATAAAGAAATCTCTTTGAGGTCCATGAATGTATATGTTTCTGTTTTATACAGTAATAGAACCATTATGTCCCCTTATACATACTTGAACTCTGTTAGAAATTCTCCTGTTGTCAAATTGCATTGTCAACAGTGGTCACCTGTTATATACTTTTAATATACTTTTTATGGTTCACTGTCCATTCTGCTTGTAACTGTTAAGTTACACTATCATAGTTCTAAGAGTGATTTAATTAAGTGGAGAAATGAATAGAAGGTTTAGTTGTATTTAATTGGTGGAGCAATTGTAGACAAGGTATCTGTTTTCTGAACATTCTTAAATGGCTGCTGAGATGATTGCTGTTCTGTGATTAAGTTGATGTTTCAGTTTTATTTTAAGATTCAAAATATCAATTGTAGTTAAAGGCCAAGAGCTTAGTACAATTAAAAAAAAAAGAGGAGATATCTACATGGATAATGAAAGCTCCCATAATTAAATTAGATAATGTAAAACAGTTTTTAGAAGGAATAAAATTCTCATGCTGCAGGACATAAAGCAGTCACTGATTGATTTTGGTTAGAAAGAAATTTCTCCTCTAAACAGGTTATTTCATAGTGGTCCATGATGGGCTTTTTCCCATCCTCCTCTGCAGCATTTGGTATTAACCACTGTCAGAAGCAGGATTCCTATGTAGGTAGGTGACATTGAGTACTATATTGATACATTAGCAATAATTACATTTAGCTTTCTTTTAGGTAAGGTTCATTATACCAAACTCTTAAAAATAATTGGGACAACCTTGTACTGCAGTAATTTATTACATTTGTGTTAGTATATTAGTTAAAAATTTCTGAAAAGACAAAGAACTGAAGAATGGATTGTAAGAAACAATTCTATATTGTCACAGAAATAATTAAGGGCTTTTGTAGGCCTTTTTCATCCTTACTTTCTATGATTGCTTCATTGTCTACCAATCGCCAGTGCTAAAAGGTTAATAATAGCTGCGTAACTATGGAGGCATAACCATCTATTAACATGGTTATTTTTCCTTGTATTTCTTCCCTCATCTGAGCATTTTTTAACCTTTGCACTGTAATTTTATTATGTTAATGATGTTACTACCATTGTAACTTAATTAGGACAGAGAAATGAGTAACTGTTTATAAAATGAGTATTTAAAAATTGTCTACAAGAACTTGGAGAAAGACACTTCTTTCTTCAGTCTTTCTTCTACAATGTAGGCTGTGGTTGGTTCAAAACACAACTGCCTCTACATAGGTTTTTTATATCCACACTGGCTTTCAAGGCAATTGGGTCTGGATAGAGTGTAGACACTGCAGTGCAGACATTATTTCTAATTCTGACGCTAAAAATAAAGGTTGCCCACTGAAACCAACTGTGTTGCAGTACAGCTCATCTGCTTCATTGGGTGAACACACATGTTGAGCCTTCACCCATCCATTGATGCTGTGGGACCAAGGGTGATCTATTCTTCTGGGACTTGAGGGGCCCAATCCTGGGTACTCCAGGAATTTCCAGACAGGATCAGGCTCCTCAAACGTTGGGAGCATCTGGCCAACTTTCCCCATGTACTGAGACACATCCCAGAATTTGTCTGTATAAGCAGGAAATATCATGGTTTCCCCACTTACCCAGGCTTAACTCTGGCGATTCCAGGGGTGCATCTAGGTAAATGGGTCCTGGTGTGGAGGCGAGAGACACTAGGGATTCTCTCAGTTCTGTGTCTCCAAGCCAGGACCTACATGGCCATTCCTTGCTTATGGAGAGGTCCCCTGGGGATCTCAGGGTATGTCTCCCTAAATGGGGAACTCCAACTTTCCCTGATTATAGAAAAACACCCTGAGATTCCCTGGAGTGCCTTCTCTGTAATTGAGGAGAGCCAGACAGGTGCTCTGCGGGGCATGAAAAGTCCAGTTATGCCCAGGAATTCCTGGGGTGTAACAAGTGCTTCTCCTCTGAATTTATAGTACATATAAATTTATAGTATGTAATTTATTATAATTTTTCCACTACTAATTCCCACGGTCATTTAAATGTTCTCCATCATGGATTTCAAGGCATGAAAGCACTGTCTTGAAAGGGCTATGTATATTCCAAACCTATTGTCCTCAGGAAGATAGCAGTTAAGCCCCTTCTGAGATTTGGTCCAGGAAGCTTTCATGCCTATGATATTTACTTCCAGTACAATGCTACATGTCCACATTCACTTCCTTGCAATTCCTTTGGCAGACAAGGTTTTTTTGGGTAGATGTGGTATCTTTTATTAGACCAACTGAGTAGCTGGTAAAATTTGTTTTTTTGCAGGCTTTTGAACACAGATGCCCTTCTTCAGGCATTGGGAGAGTCTGCTGGTGTTTTGTGTTCTCCTGGATAGAGAATAGGGCGATGCGAAATTTCAACAGATGTTTCATTTCAAAGCTGTTTCAACACATTTTGAACTTGAAACAGCAAAATCAAAACAAAATGAAGGGCTTCAAAACAGCTTCGAAATGAAATGAGGGCACTTGAAATGTTTTGAAAGTTTTGAAATGTTTTGAGTTTCGAAGCCTGGCTTGCTTGCAGCCAAACAGAAACTAAGGAGAGGGAACTGGGAGGAGTGGGGAAGGACTGCTCTGATATTGACATCTAGCTCCCAGTTCAATTTCCCAGCTCTCTTATCATTTCGCCAGCTCTTCCTGGGGGGCATAGGCCCCCAGTCTGCATGCAGGGTTTCAGCAGGCTGCCGCTGCAGGCTGGGGCCAGGAGCAGCTACTTGGCACAGCCCATGCCGAGCGCTGGGAAGACTGAGGTGCTGCCGCTGGCTCCAGCCTGCAACAGCAGGCTGTTGAAACCCAGTGGATAGATCTGGGGGCCTGTGCCCCACAAGAAGAGGTGGGAAAATGATCAGAGAGCTAGGGGAAGCAATCAGAGAGCTGGGGGAATTGAAAGGGGGGCTGGGGAATCAAGCCAGGAGCTGGGGATTTGAACTGGGAGCTGGGGGAATGTTCAGGTCCCTGAACGTGGGCATGGGTCCCCAGATCTGCATGCGAGATGACAGCAGACTGCCACTGCTGGCTGGGGCGAGCGCCAGCACTGGGTTCTTCCCAGCGCTCGGTGTGGGCTGTGCCGGGCTGACTTGGGTGCTGAAGCTGGCCCCAACTGGCAGAGGCAGCTTGCTGTCATCCCATATGCAGATCTGGGGGCCCGTACCCCCCCAGAAGGAGTCTGGCACAGCTCCTCAGCCCTCCTGGGGGGTGCAGGCCCCCGGATCTGCATGTAGGATGACAGCAGGCTGCCGCTCCCAGCAAGTGATACGAGTTTTGCTTTGAACAGTTTGAGGTGCAGTTTTCCAGAAACCCCTGCACCTATCTCCTTGATACTTGGTAGACTTCATGCCCTCAGAGGGGGCTACCTTCCCTGCAATCTTCATCTGAATCAGGCATGAAATGACAATATTATAGGCATTTTGTTGATTCCCCATTATAGCCTATGGGTGAAACGTTGAAACGCATCAAAACAGCAAAACAGTTTTGACAAAATGAAACAGAGCAGTGCTTCAAAACAGTGAAATGAAACACTGCCCCTTTGAAATGGTAAAATGGAAGTCAAAACGAAATGGTACTGTTTCACACAGCCGTAATGGAAAAGACACAAAACACCAGCAGACTCTCCCTATGGCTGAAGAACAGCATTTGTGCCTGAAAGCTTGCAATGAACAAATTTTCCAACTATTTAGTTCGTCTAATAAAAAGATATCACATGTACCAAAAGAACCTTGTCTGCCTATGTCTTTAGACCGACCCGGCTACTACAAACACCCTCGTAATTCCTTTCACATTCAAATAAGTTCTCCAAGATGTCCGGAGATGCTGCAGTGACTTTCAGGCTTCCTGTATTTTATTTCATTAAAAAGTATGTACATATTCCTGAAATGTGTATGTATTGGTAACACAGCTATTTTAGAACTCTTTGTCTTGGCTATGAACTACACTTGAGGCCTTTCTTATTTCTTTTCACATACCTTGATACTTTCATAATTTCCATTCAGGCTAGTTTCTGTCTGAGCTAGGAGAAGCCAAGTACAGTGCAGCCACATGCTCTTACTTTCTTTGTCTTTCCTTCCTTTTTTCTCTTGAGTTCACAGAGTCACTTCCAGCTGTTCTTGCTGGTTCCCTACCCCCCCCCTTCCATTCTCTTGGGATTTTCACGAAACTGTTTGTCTTTTTGATCCTTAGGCTCTCTGCTTTGGTGAACCAGTTGTGTAACTGGCACTTGGAAAATAGATTATTTTCAATTCATGCTCCAGCCATTGTTGTTTTCACTGTCTTGGAGTTGTTTATCCTGGGCATGTTATTTTTATTATTGCTTCCTTTCTTGTTTTCTTCTAAGAACCTCCTTTGATTTAACTTCAAACTGTACAGGTTGGTCCAATAAAAGGATTCTGCTTCACCTCACAAGTCTTTCTTCTCTTAATTCTATGTAATGAGGGAGGATGATATTAAGCTCGTAAAAGGATAGCCGTAATAATAAGAAATATAATTATATTTCAGTCAGTCTCTGAACTAGGGAAATATATTTTTGTTTTATTATGAACATTTTGCCTTTTCTAGTCATACTAAGTAAGTTCTTCAAGCCAAATTTGGCTTTTAGTGCTTATTTAGAGTCAAAACTTTCTGCTCACCTAGTCCAACAAATGCAGTAAGAACCAACTGAAATGCAATTTCATTTACTCCTGTGCTGTCAGTTACATCTTTAAGTTGTACTTTGAAATAACTAGCTAACTAACTAAATAAGGAAGATAAGGTTAATTTGCATGTGAATTTGCAATTGGGTTTGTCTGAAAGTTTTTATTTCACTATGTTGGCAGAAGGCAGGGCAGAGTAGCAGCTTATAGACTCATTTATTGTGAGAGGCATAAGGTTTGAAAAGCAACAGTTTACTTTGTCAGATCCTGCAAAAGACTGCTTATTTCAAAGCTGTTTCTTATGAAAGCTTATACCTCTGTTTTAGTTAGTTTATAACCATGCTTCACACTTTTTTTTAGTCAGGGCACCTCCCCAACTTTTTTGAGCTTGGTGACAGTCCCAGGTGAGAACTACGGTTGTGCTGCCTCAATTTACCTTAGTAGTTCTCAAGTGGATGATGCTGCCACACCTCCTGCCTGGTAAAACTGTGTCACATTTCTCATGCACAGCCAGACTGGAAGGACTGTGGTGTGCATATGCTCTCATTAGGTTTCTTTGATAAGCCTGAAGCAGGCATGGGATCTGGTTCATGCTGCAGTTCTTTTTAATCAGAAAATTTTGTTTTTTAAAACTGAGAAAACCAGGATCCCTGCTGTTAAGGTATTGCTCTGCCCTGCCTTCTGCCTGACTTCAGACTAATATGGCGAAATACCTCACTACAGCATTCAAAGAGGCATTTAAACAAGCAGCCTTACATCTGAAGAGGACAAGACAGCGTAACAAAGTCTATTTCTGTTTGAGGGTTTTGAGAGTTTTGTCCTGGCACATTATGCACAAGTTTATTTGACAGTGACTAAATTAAAAGCTATTTGGATTACCTCTATGCGAAACTAGTAACAGAACCACATCATTCCAATTTCTCACTTCTTGGCTTTACGTGTGTAAAATCTCAGCTCTTCAGTCCATTGCAATGAGTTACTTGGTAGTAAGGTTTAAAAGTAAGGTTTAAAAGTCTCAGAAAATCACACTTTACATATGGAAAAAAGGTACTGAGTTGCAATTGAAGTCCACAGTTCCTATCTGCTTCTCAATCCTTCTGACTTTTTGAATTCATAGCAAGCTGTGAATTAGAAGGGCATACTAATAATATGGTTACTTTTACTGCTGCCATGTATTAATGTATTAGTTTTTTGTTCATCAGCACAGTAATTCTGAAGAGAGATGCATGTTTTCCCTTTCAGTTTGAGTTAGGTATTCTACCCAACAGAAATCACCCATTGCTACAAACTCCTCCCTGAGGTTGTTGACAAATTTAATAATATGCTGTTTTAAAAGGGGCAGGGAACTTATTGCTTAGAAATGTGTGTTAGTGATCCAGGAGAATTCTCCTGATTTTGTTCCCCTGTAGAAAAAACCTACTGGGAGACCACTGTACAGATGTTGGACAAGCTGGATAGGTGCAGACCAGAGTGCCTGTGCTGCTGCTGCCCAACCAATGGGTCCCTGTGCCTCAGCAAGTGTTGCAAGCTCCATTGGCTTCCAGTAGCATTGACTAGCTGGCCACTCCAGGGGACCCCTTCCACCTGGGAAACTCTTGTCCACAGTTCCCCCTCCTTTATTTTCAGTTGCGAGGTTCTGAGAGAGAACCATAGAATCATAGAATCATAGAAGTAGGGTCGGAAGGGACCTTGTAGATCTTCAAGTCCAACCCCCCGCCTGGGCGGGAGAAAAACTGGACTCAGATGAGTCCAGCCATGTAGGCAT
>NW_017729022.1:7289938-7335333 GCF_001723915.1 Gavialis gangeticus
TGTCTTTCATTGTAGGGTCTGCCCTGTTGTCCCTGGATCATGTGGGTGGCCCTCCTCTGGACCCTCTCCATGTTGTCCACATCCCTTGTGAAGTGGGGCGCACAGAACTGGATGCAGTACTCCAGCTGTGGCCTGACCAGCGTCGCATAGAGGGGGAGGATCACCTCCTTGGCTGTACTTGAGATGCACCTGTGGATGCATGACAAGGTCCGGTTAGCCCTGCCAACCGTGACCTCGCATTGTCGGCCCATGTTCATCTTGGAGTCAGTAATGACTCCAAGATCCCTTTCTGCCTCCGTGCTCTCAAGAAGGGAGTTTCCTATTATATAAGTGTGCTGCTGGTTTCTACTGCCCAAGTGCAGCACCCTGCACTTATCACTATTGAAACGCAAAATGTGTTTGCTGTTGTGTCAGTAACAAGCATGTCAATCTCTACTTCAGCTGCCTGCAGTGGATCCCTACCCCTCTTGCACAAGCCAATGGATGCTGTTCCTGCACTCATAGAGCATGTCTACATGTGAATATTAATGCAATATAATAAACTCTGATGCAGCTCACACTGGTGTTTATTGCTTACATGTGCACCTGGGACTGTAGTCAGAGTGGCGCAGGAGGCCTGGGGCTGGTCTGCCAACCTGCTTGCCAACCTGGGGTGGTCTGACCTAGCTCACCATGCTGTGAAGGGGCTGGCTGGGACATGAGGGTGCTGCAGTGTGGGTATAGCTGGCAGGCAGCCCCACACTATAGCACCATCATGTCTCAGCCAGCCCTGGTCAACATCTACATGTGCATTGCAGTAGAGTAAATAACTCCACCATAGGATAGTACTTGTATCTGACACAAATAACTTACAGTGGAGTTCATTACTTTATTCCAGCCTAATAGCTTCAAAGGTGTAGATGGAGACATTTTACTGTGGAGATAATTAGTCTACTCTGCAGTAAACATCTTATGTAGATGCATCCACATAGTTTTCTTTGGGATTTTATGAGGAGAACCTGGTGGGGAAAGCTCTGGCACACCAGCCATGGGGGTGGGAGGTGGGGGGAGAGAGAGAGAACATCTGCAAATATGGGAGCTGTATTGGCATTAACATGTACCTCAGTTTCCTCATTTTGGGGCTTTACATTTACACAGGTTTCCTTGGGGTTTTGTAAGGGGATTACAGTGGAAAGCCCTGGCTGGCTGCACACCAGTTGTGGTGGGGCAGAATGCCCATAGGATGTGATTCTGGTGGTGAGATTTAGTATCTGTTCAGGTGGCCCTGGGTGTGGTTGGGTGGGTGAGGGTCTCATTAGGTAAGTGAGGGTTTCCTTGAATGGTTTCCCCTCCATGCTGGAGCCAAACCAACCAAACCCTGCTACCTCTGAACTTGAACTGGCCCACCTCCACTCCCATACCCAGAGTATATTCATCCCACCCCCTCCCCTTCTTAGATCTACCAGAACCACCTCTATGTCTGTATTGGCATAGCTGGACTCTACTACCCCTACCTGGAATGCCTTCAGCTCATTCCCCTTCTCACAATCAGACTGCTAGACCCCCACCTCCCTGTCCCTAAGTGCCTATACCTGGCCACTTCTATGCTTGAACCCACTAGACCCCACCCCCTCCAGCCCTAGACCAGCTTGCCCCTGCCCCCATGTACTCAGAATGCACCATCATGCACAAGGAATGCTTAGCTCCTCAACCCTCCTTGCTCAGACCTGACAGACTCTGCCTCCAAAAGTGGACTTTGTAACCTCCAGCCCTGGTCAGGCTGGCCCACGTTTGGAGTGAACAGATCTGGGAATGGGGGCGGGGGGACAGAATCTGGGTCAAGGGGGATAGGATCTAAGCACTTTGGGGCTTGTATGATTGGATCTAGATCTGTGAGACCCTTCTCCCCCCCATCACCAAATTGTATCCTTAGCCCCCTCCCCCCATATATGGTTTCAGTCTATGTCAGAACCAAATAAGCCTTTCAGGTGCTGGGAGAGGCAAGGTCTGGAGGGGGTCTGGAAACAGGAGAAGGAGGTTCTTGGTGGGGAGAGGGGTCTGTGTCTGGTGGAGTCATGATCTGGTAGGTCCAGGAATGGTAGGGACAGGGTCAGACTAGTCTAGGTCTCATGGGTCTGGCAATGGCAAGGGCAGGGTTAGTCTGATCTTGGTTTTGCAAGTCTGAGTATGGTGGGGGCAGGGGTGGGTGGGTTTTGGTTTAGTGAGAATGGACCTGAGCCAGTTAGATGGGCTCTGGTTGAGTCTGGGTCTGCCTGTCAGATCCAGATTGCTCAGGGTCATGTGAAGGAAACACAGCTACTCAGCAGCCTGTGTCTCCCTTCTTGGCTGGAGCACTTAAGACTAGCCTGAGTGACACACTAGGTCCATCTGAACATTCATTAATGCACTGTAGTTACTGTGCATTACATTTAATACTTGGTTAATTTGGTTATTGTACAGTAGGGCCAGTGCATGGGTTTCTAGTGAAGCTTACTGCACAGTAGCCTAATACAACTGTGCAGTAGTGTATTAACATGGTTTTTGCCTGGCACGCTACTGCAGAGTATTATTAGGCTAATGTGCAGTTAGTGTCTTGTGTAGATGCACCCATTGTCTGACTGGACCACACTGGGCTCCCAGAGGACTAAGTTGCAGGCTTTATGAGAAGGGTAAGTGGACAGATATGCAGTCTCCTGGGAGAAACTCTCAGGAATGACTTCTGTTGGCTTGGGGTCAGTTTATTTTTATCCCAGAGTTGCCATTTTTGCTCTGGGAGAAAAAAATTGAGTGTCTGTACACTCGTGGTTTCTACTGGGAAAACAGTGGCTGTCCTGGTAGAAACTGAATATCTGTATGTGGCCTTATAAAACAGATTTAAAATTACAGTGCTTTAGCTCTGCTTACACCATATACCAACAGACAGAAGTCATGGTTACATTGGTTCAGTGTGATCCAAAGTTAACCAGTATAGTTTAATACTAGTATAACTGTTTTATCTCTCCATATCTCTGTTTTATCACCCCAAGTATCTTCAGGGCGTACCTTCTCATACTTCCAAAACATTTAACAGATGGTCAGGGTAATACAACATCAGGGAATATTGCCTTAGTTTGAGTTTGTCCGTTTAATTTCAGCTGAAATTTCCAAACGTAAAAGAATTAAGAAAATACATAAATAGGATTATATTTTTAAAAATTAATATAAATTTAGATTGCTTCTTTTAAGAATCTTTCTTCTCTGCCAGTCAACATCTTAGAAGAAAATTGAGGTATCTTGCATAGGTGATTAAAAAAAAGAAATAAACTTGAGCTGTTAAACAGGACTGAATGTTATGGGGTTTGTATTTGTCCAACTAAATAAAATCTCTCTAAACTATTTGCAGGAAAGATAATAGAAAAACTCCTATTCCTGCAGCAGCCTGTGCTTTAGAAAGGGAAAGTGAGAGTAAAAAATCTCGATGCCTTAGATTTTGTAAATCTGGCTTTTCCCGTTCCTGTTGTCGAAGTGTAAGATGACAGTAGATAAATTATCACATCCCATTTTCACTGCCTTTGAGCATGACCCCAACCCAACATTTAGAGGTGATTAATAACTTGAAATGAATTATTCTGTTAACCTATTGTGTGTGACAGAAGAGCCTGTAGAGCCCGTCAGCTGAATGATTATTGAACAAATGCTTGTACATCAGTGACTGATTTCTGAGACTGAATCTGAACCTCTGTGACTGAGGTAAGTCACTGGTCTGAGTCAATATCAACATCATAGGTTAACTTTGTAAGTAATTTAATTAAGATTCTTTTAGTGACTTTCTTGTTGCAGTTAATAATATAATACCTTTTTTATTTTTTGGCATATGATTTTGTTCTTTACTTAGTCTAAATTTTTTTTGTCTTAATTAGAAAAGCAGTGATGCAAAATTAATCTAACATGTAGTTAGGTTGAAATTGTGTCAAAAATATTAGATTTACTTGATAGAAAGAAGGTTTTGAAAATTATTGGTGGAAGTCCTATGCGTTAGACTTGTTGATCCTTTTATCTGTAAAGATGTTATTTATTTAAGAAAAATTAGTATTGCCTGCAAGTAGAAGTAATTGAGTATACCAAAGATGACTGGGAAAGATTCATTCATCTTGGGAATAAAAAAAAAGTTTACTCTTCTGCCAGAATTTCACTTTCAAGACTTCTTTTTTAGGCCTCTAGAGAAGGTCTCAATCTACATTTAAATGCATGTATTTTAAATAGACTCACAGGAGACCAAAACTATCAAAGTTTCATAGGAAAAAGAATACAGAGATGCTTCTCATGGGTTTTTGTTAAATAAAAACTTTGTAAATTATGCCTTCAAATGGAATGGTGCCAGCTTTCTGGGGATTAATTTAAACTCTCCACAAAATAACAATATTATATAGTGTTAATGACTGATATATTTTTACTTTTTATGTCTTAACTTGGGTTGTCATTTACATGCAGTCTTGTGATTTTAGGTTTGGGACATGAGACAAAATACTTCTATTTTCATTTTGAAATTTCAGCAGAAGTGTTTGCCACTTAGAATTACTTTAGTATTACCATTAAGGAGAGTTAGTTACAAACAAGAGCTGTGAGATCGTAAACGTTAAGTAAACTCTTTGGGAGCATCTCTATAAGCACATATGTGTGGTTTATGCCACCTCAAACCAATTTGAGGCACTGCAAACCATACATGGCACACATGCACATGTTCACTGCAATGCTAATTTGTAGTGCAGAGGGTTTTTTTCACACTGGGAAATCCCAGTGTAAAAAAAAAATGCCACTAAAAAAAGTGATGTGGTGCATGCAGCAGCAATGTGTGCCACCGGGAATCAGAGCCTGGCCAGCTGCCAACCAGGTTCCAGGTGGCTGGCTTGGTGCTGCTGCTGCCCCAGGAGGCCCCCAGGACCCCCAGGTAAGACTGCTGGGGCCAGCATAGGTCTGGCTGCAGCCTCCTTTAGCCTACCCATATCACTTTGCTGTATGCTACAGCACGTGTGCAGGGGTGTGCCTGGGGACAAATAGCAGTGGCACATATTTGTGCCACTGCTATTGGTCCCATGGGAAACATGTGCTCCTGCACATGTGTGCTCATCAGGACGCAGTCTTTGGGAGCAATCAGCCTGCTCTGAAGGAAATTTGAAGGGAGTCTGATTGTGAGACAGTTTCATTCCTATTGCCCTAGAACAGGGGTGTCAAAGTTTCCCAGCCCCTTGGACCAGATCCAAACCTTGGGGCTGTTCCCGGGCTGGACCAAGTCTCTGTGTCTGTGGCAGCAAAGCAAGCAGCAGCAAAAGGTGTTAACACAGTGGTCACTTGCTCTTTGCCACTAACACACTACCCAAAGGGGCCCAGTTCCCTCAGATTTAGTGTTTTGCTCTATCCCTGCTCTCCTCTCCCTCAAATTCCCAGTCCCTCTGAAAACCTCATGGTCCAGATGATAGGTCCACGGGCATTTGACATCCATGCTCTGGAGCACTTTTGAAATGAGTCAAATATGAAAAATCGAAATAATGTTCAAATTGGTCTTTTTGTGGTACTGTAGAATCAAGTTAGGAAACTAATATAAGTCAGGCCACTAGCAGATGCTACCCTCACAGTCTGCTGATAGACTCATATTTTTATTTTTCCTTTTACTAATTTTTGAAGAAGGAACATTCTGCAGGGTCTGAGAAATTTGCAGTAATTTTATTAGCTGAATCCAACTTAAATAATCCTTGAGTAGGTGGAGTGCAATAAGTCAGTCTATACCTCAACTAAAAAAGGTACTTTATAGTCTAATGTTCATGGGTATAAGCTTTCCCTACTGAAGTCAATTGCATTTTCTTCCATTAAATTCATTTGGGCCAGGATTTCATTACAAATTTTTCTGCAAATCTCAGCTGAGACTCTATACAACTTTCAGCTCAGATGAAGGAAAGGCTAAAGCCATAGTTGTGCCCTCCAAATCAGGGAGATGCACCTGCTGTAAGTTACACGGGTCTGGAAGGTGGCAGCTCCTGTCTTGGGTTTGTGACAGACTGTCCACTTAAAACATGATGAACTGGTTAAGCACATCTGAAGTAGTGAGCTGGCCACACATTCAATCAATTAATGGCATGATAAAATGAGGAATAAATGAAGAACCAGCCACAAAGTTACTACACATAGTTTGTGTAATATTGTGTAATATTACACATAATGTTTGTGTAATAATTTTGTGGCTGGCTCCTATGGTGCCTTTAACTAAATGTGTGGCCAGTGGCCCGCTTTTTGAGCACACAGGAGTCTTTCAAGACTCCCATGTGCTTCAGAGGCCAGGAGCACCCCTTAGCTGATTGGAGCTCCCAGGCATGTGAGTACATGGTGTGCGCCCATGGCTGAGAACTCCAGTCAGTTGATAGTGCTCCCAGCTGGCGGGGAACACACAGAGAGAAGGCTGTTACTTACCAGTGCAGGGAAAGCCTGGGATTGGGCTCACCCTACACAGGCAATGTGGTATGATGGGATCTGATGCAGGACCCCACAATCATACCTCCTGCCATGCACATATGGCATGGTGGGAAGTACCTGATCCCATGGCACCTTCATTTTACCTTCTGTCTGGGGCCTAAATTTCAGTAGCCTTCTGAAGACTCTAGGACTGCCTGGGACTAATATAGTTCTGGGGGCTGTACTCTTGTTTGGAGTTTGTGCGCTGAGTATTTAGCTCACAACTGGGCTTGCCAGAGGTTCCTCAATAGACAGCCTCATGGATTTTTTCCTTAATATTTTTTCCACAAGAATTCTTCCCTTTACCATATCCGGGGTTTAGTAGCTTTTTTTCTGCTTCTCTGTACTTTTTATGTGATATGAGGATTCTGGATACTGAAGAGGCGAGTGCATTTTTCTGAAACTACTCTGTCCAGGCATAGAACTGCCTATGCAGAGCACCCTGAAGGACATGGGGCTATTTATAAACTTTGTCAATGTTTTTAAATGTACAAAGTGATATTACTCTTGTGTGTCAATCTGGCGAAAGGTAGCCAGTGGGGTTCCCCCAGGGTTCGGTACTTGGACCGGTGCTTTTCAACATCTACATCAGTGGTCTGGATGTGGGGGTGAAAAGCATGCTGGCAAAGTTTGACAATGACACTAAGCACTAAGTGGGGAAGTGCAGTCACGCCTCATGGTAGGCTAACGATCCAGTCAGACCTAAACAGATTAGTTAAATGGGCAGACCAGAACCAGATGCTGTTCAGCATGGAGAAGTGTCAAGTGCTCTGTCTGGGGAGGAAAAATCTGCAACAAACTTAGAGGCTCAGTGGTGTTATACTAGCTAGCACCACATCTGAAAGGGATCTGGGGGTCATAATTGACTGTAAAATGAATGAGTCACCAGTGTGATGCTACAGTTAGCAGAGCAAACAGTAAGCTGGCATGCATCAACCGATGCATCTCAAGCAGAACTAAGGAAGTTATTCTCCCTCTCTACTCAGCATTGGTGAGGCCACAGCTGGAGTACTGCATCCTGTTCTGGGTGCCACGCTTCAAGAAGGATGTGGAGAAGCTTGAGAGAGTCCAGAGAAGAGCCACTCATATGATTAGAGGCCTTAAGAGCAAGCCATACATTGAAAGGCTGACAGATATGGGACTGTTCAGCCTAGAAAAGAGACAACTTTGGAGGGATTTGGTAGCAGCTTATAAATATATCAAGGAAGAGCATCAGGGGCTAGGCAAACAAGTATTCATCAAAGTGCCCCAGGGGAAAACCAGGAGCAATGGTCATAAACTCCTGGAAGGAGGTTTTAGATTGGATATAAGGAAAAACTTCTTTATGCTTCATGTGACCAGACTCTGGAATAGGCTCCCAGAGTGGTGGTGCCAGGTACCTACCTTGGAGATCTTCAAAAGGAGACTGGATGCACACCTTGCTAGGGTTATTTGACCCTAGCAGCCTTTCCTCATGAGGTCCCTTCCAGCCCAAATTCTGTGAATCTGTGAGTCAGGTTACTGGAATTTGTACATAACGTTCTTTCAGTTGCTGTCATCTCACCAGTTTGGAATTTCCTGATTTTGCCATTTGAATTCATTACCTTTGTGGGTCATGAGCTAAATGTAGAAGCACACTGTAAATTGTCAATAGATCTGTAGTTGCTTTGAGTATAGATGTAAAGGTAACAATGAAACAGTAAAACATTATCTCCTTAGAGTTACAGCTAATTAAGTGGAAGTATTTTACATGGTAACAAATCCAGTTACATGAAATGCAAAGTCATTTACTAATAATATATTTTACTGTATAAAAAGATACTTTATAGTATCTTCTATAAAACTAACTGCTGAGAAAGGGATGTTGTTCAGTTGCAAAAGTTTTTCTGAGGGTGCATCTACATGAGACATATACTGTAGAGCTGCCTCATTAGAGGTGGTACAGTCATCCACCCTGGTGATCTTCAAAAAATTCCCTGACACCCATCTTGCTGGGGTCATCTGATTCCAGCAGTCTTTCCTGCCCAAGTGCAGGGGGGCTGGACACAATGAACTGTAAGGTCCCTTCCACCCCCTAACAACTATGAAACTATGCATCAAAGTCTCAGTGTCTACATGTGCACCCCTATTAGGCTGCAGTAAACTCATTAGCTCTGCCATAGGTTAGTCCTTGTAAATACAAGTACTATCCTACAGTGGTGTAACTTACTACACAGCCATGCATGTGTAACAATGCACCCTCTTGCCCTAGCCAGGCCCTGGGCAGCATGTTGAGCCAGGTCAGAGCATCCCCAGGCTGGCAGGCTGACCCCCTGGATCCCTTGGCAGCCAGGGCTTCTCTGACTCAGTTCAATATGCTGTGGCTCTGGCTGCCCGTGTAAATGTGGTGCCTGGGAGCAATAAACTCTGGTATGATTATACACCTGAGTTTATTGCTGCATGAAGTTCGCATGTAGATGTACCCCAACATTACTAAACTATCCCACATGAAGTAATAGTAATTTGCGTCTGACTTTTTATCTTACCTAAACGTAATCTAACCTATGCACTGGCGGTGTGCGAAATGGGCCCTATTCGATTTGGATTCTGATTTGGCCCGAATCAGGGACAGTGATTTGATTTGTTGATTCAGATCACTGTCCCTGATTCGATTTGGCCAGATCTGAAGATTTGATGCTGATTCGGAGAATCAGCGATTGAGCCATAGACACAGCTTTACGTGTTTTTTCTACATACCTCAAGGTAGCAGGTGTGGCTTGTGAACGCTGCAATGCTGGGGCAGATGGAGCATCACACAGGAGCATGGGGGGAGGGGGCCCGTATGCTTGGCAGCGAACCTGGAAGTGGACAAGAAGTACTTCCGGGTCCACTTCCGGGTCCACCAGGGAGTGTGCAGGGGAACCCCCCTGTGCCTTCCCGGCTTGGCAGTCAGCCACAAGGAGACCTTGGGTGCCTCCCCAGACCCAGGAGGCACCAGTCGCCAAGCTAGGGGGCGGGGTCTGGGGGGGCCCCCCGCATACTTT
The DNA here is from genome assembly GCF_001723915.1 of Gavialis gangeticus. NCBI lineage: Eukaryota > Metazoa > Chordata > Crocodylia > Gavialidae > Gavialis > Gavialis gangeticus. The sequence goes on from NW_017729022.1 coordinate 7,299,403, forward strand.
CCAGCGTACTAGAAGTGGACCGGAAGTGCTTCTGGTCCACTTCTGGGGCTGCTACCGAGCATGCTAGGTAGCCCCCCACACTTCTGTGGGATACTCCATGTGCTCCACCATCTCAGTGTTCATGAGACACCTGCTACCTTGAGGTATGTAGAAAAAACATTTAAAGCTGTGTCTATGTCCAAATTGCCAAGTCTTTCTGAATCCCTTTGAATTGATTCGGAGGGTTCCAATTCGATTTGGAGAGATTAAAGGGTCCTCTGATTCAATTCAGATTTGGAGATTCAGCCACCGAATTGGGCCGAATCTCCACTGAATCAAATCAGGGACCAAAGCTTTGCACAGCCCTATTATGCACTTTATTTTTCATGTGCAGTAGCAGTCTCATACTGATGTAGACATAAAAAGGGTGGGTATAAAGTACCTCCATATCCTAAAGTTTATTGGTAATCATGGCTGGAGTCTCCTTAACCCTAAATTGCTTGATTTAAAATAATCTGTGTTCCTGCTCATGGTAGGTTTCCTTTCAGCATCTGAGAAATCCTAGATGCATTTGAAAGGACCTTCTCACGTGATACATCTTTTGAAAAGCTTTTCATCTGTCAGACACAGCAGCCATTGTTTGTTCATAGCAAAGGGAACTATGGATTTCTTTTTATACTGAAGGAATGGAAAATAGCTTGCTTTTACACGGTGCTTTCTGTACTTCAGGGTATTTCAAAGTACTTGAAAAAATTTCCAGTTAGATTCAATGACTGAGTAAGGTGTATGAGTAAGCAATTGCATTTAGACAGTATGCTTAGTAATAGCACATAAACACATTTAGATATTACAAACAGTTTAATTAATAAAAGACACATTGGAAAGGGTTTTGGCTCTGAAAATAATGGAAGGAAAGGGAGCTCACCATGAGAAAAATGCAAAAGACATTTGTACATGAGCTATGTGCCTTCTACATTTTCCTCATTTAAAGAATAGAGGCAGAAAACAACAGAAGGTCAAAGATTGTATAAGCCTTGTATGCTTTGTGCCAAAGACACTTCCTTCTTTAAATAACCTCTCCTCTTCTAAGCCTGGCTTCTAGAGAACAAGTTACATCACAGAAACAATATAAAACTGGCATTAATTTGCACTCTTGGCAATCTCAGCAGGGAAGTCAAGTATTGAATGAACGTGGAGATTGAACTACTTTTTCTCCCCTGCATGTGATGATCTCTCTGCTTCATGCTAGACGTCTGGCATGTGGAAGCTTGCATTTCTAATGTCTGTGCTGCACCTGTTTTGTATTACTACTCCTTATTCCCTTACTTATATTCACAAGGACTTCATTAGGTGTTTTGGTCGAAGTGTTGTATTGGGAATTCATGTTCAGCTGATTATCAACTACCTTCCTTTAGTCAAGGGAGAGGAAAGATCATTGCACATTTTTCTTCTTCAGGCCTCTTTCAAGATGTTGGAAGAAAGTTATCTTCTGTTCATAGTTCAAAAGATAGACAAACTCTCTGTGAGCAGGTTTGATTGTCATGTCTGTTTCCTTGCTGAGAACCTGGTAATGATTGGATACTTCTAGCTGTGAAGAATCCTCCTAGTCCTCTTCCCTCCGGCGCTCAGAAATTTCTCCCTTGTTTTCAGTCACATAAAATGATACTTGACCCACTTGCTTCAGGCAGTTAGATTGCCAGATTTCCTCTTCAGTTTCCATTTTCTCTCTCCCCTCGGTGGCGAATTCCTTCCTTGAATCCACAGTGATGATGTTTCCACAGTCAGGTTTTTCTCAGCCTCCCTGAAGTTCTGTAGTTTCTGTACTTGTTCTTCCAAATCACAAATATGTCTTTCCAGCATAGGCACCGCTTGTTCTTCATATGCAGAAAGTCTCATTTGGCTTCACCCAGGAAAAACAACTTGGTGTATCTGTTGCAGATCAGAATCACTATTCTATTCCTGTCCATCACTGCATAAAGCATAGAATTGCACATGGAAGGAAAAGTACATATAGTCCCTCCAGACTTCTGTTAGCTACTCTGTTTGCTTGGCTCCAGAATTCGCCTGGTGACTGACCCGTACATTAAGTCTTTCTACTCAGCTGTATCCCATCACTAATAATAAAGGAGTTAACAACTACTCCATGGGCATGTCTAAATGTGTCATTAGGGGGCAGCTTAAGGGGGCTCTGCAGTTTATTGTTTCTGGGAAGCTCCCAGCCGTGCATTTGCATGGGTATCTGGACTGTAGCACACTGATCTGGGTCACAGTAGACCTGGCTGGCAGGGGCCCCAGAGTGGCAGCCTGCCAGTCCAGGGCTGCTCCAGTCATGCTCAATGTGCTGTTTTCCTGGCCTGATGTGGAGCTCAAAGCCTGGCCACAACCATACTCACAGACACAACCACCTATAGACACAGGTCACTCAGCCTTTTACTTCCAAATACAGGATCTCTGGAAGGATCTCTGAACCTTTTCTGGTATATGCTGTTTGCCATTTAAATGTTAATGAGTTAGAAATGTGAAGAGAGTGATCAGAAATTCCATTAATATTAAAAAATGAACAATCATATGTGTACTAGGACAGGTCTGGACTCCAGTGATTAATATTCTGAGAGGAAGGAGTGTGGTCAAGGCTCTAGATGGAAACTTAAGGGTACCTTGGCTCATATCCTGACTCTTTCACAGACTTGTGTAACACTGAACAAGCACTTTGCACAGAATTCCAGTTCACTTTTTGCACCTAAATGGCAGTTTTCCAGCCACACAAATGAAATTTTTGCCACTTATGCACAGTTTTCAGTTGTATTACCTCTGTAGTGCAGACATGCATAAACAATCACACAGCTACCGAGTATGCACAGTAGGCTATGCACTGATTAGGTGAGTATGCAGCTATGTGCGTATATTGGGCATGCATAAGTTCCACTATAATACCCAGCAAAAGACCATCAGTAATGCATATTAGATGGAGGCAGGGGGTGAAGGCCCTTGCACATGTTAGCTCTAATAGTTGAGTGGTTAGGACACTTGCTGAAAAAGTGGGAGATTCAGGTATTAGGCCTCCCTCAGCCAGGCAGGGATTGGCATCTCTCTGACTTCTCAGCACAGTGTTCTAACCACCAGACCCCAGATGACACATTACATGTCCCCTCTTCAGCCCTTCTTTTCAAGCCGGACCTCTGCACAATCATGAGAAGGAAGTATGTGGACCAGGAGGAAGTGAACAAGCTAGAAGATGTGCAGCTTGACAACATGGCTGGAAGGGAGCAGGCCATGCATACTTGCTCCCCGTTACTTCTACCCATTGAATATTGAATATTTTAAACAAGGTATAGTGGCTCAAAAGGGATGCTGGAGACTGGATAATACCTGACTTCTGTCCTTCTGGTTAGAGCACTGTGCTGGGTTTGTAACACCCTCTAGATGTTGGGCCTAGAACCTAGGTCTCACACTTTTGGAGAAGTATCCTAACCACTCAGCTAGTGGGGATAAATTGTGGGGTGGTTTTCCTCCTTGTTTTTGTTTTTGGCGGGGGGGGGTTGGGGGCAGAGACAAGTGTGACATCTGCATATCTACCCAGCCATAGCACAGCCTACTGCACATGCTCAGTAGGTATATGGACATGTATGCATAGATAATAAAATTATGCATAGGTAATAAAATTGCAAAGTGTGCCTAAGTGCCAAAATGCCACTTATTTTGCTGGCAAGCTGCCATTTGTGCATGTAAAGTGAAATAGAATTCTGCTGTTCATACTTTTGTTCCTCACCTTTAAAATTGGGATAATGATACTTTATTTTCCCCACCACTTGCTTGTCCTCTCTGTTCAGACAGGAACACTTTAGGTTAGGGACTGCCCTTTATCAAGTGTTTTCAGTTTCTGTGATGTACTGTAGATGCTATTGTCTTAAAAATAATGAATAATAATTATATTATTACTGTTGCCTCAGTGAAAATGAGAGCAGAGCAACACACACAGAGGTCACCACCAAATCTTAATATTGCTGGGTCTCATTTGCTGTCCTTCAACACACAAAGTTCACCTTTAAAAAGAATGACAGTAGTATTGGACACTCCATTATTAATGATACTTTTCACCAAAAGCACTTTCTTTCCCAGGGCCTCCTTTTCCAAGCATAATAGCGTCATCCTTTTAATCTCAAAGACATTGCTTACTTTTGGCAGTTACCATTTCTGACAAAATGCTGCTAAGACTAACCTTCAAACGTTGTCTGTAGTTGTCCTCTGAATCACCTCCCTTTCTTTCACCAAGTGCCTCCTTAAATTCACTCTTTCTGTTTAGCCTTCCAACAGAGAACTCTGTACCAACTTTTTCTTTCTCAAGGATCATATGATTTTCTCTGAATTAGACTGTAAGATCTTCAGGGCAGAGAACATGTGCTTCATGTGGCTGCTAAAAAGTATACACATCTTTTGTGCTATGTAAGTATTAAAAATAAATCTTCCAAAGTGGTGAAAATGTGCCATTAATATATAAATCATCTGTCACTTCTGTTACATTTCTGCCAGAAAAACACTATTTGTCATGACAGAACTCAACGTTCAGTAATATGTTTTTCTCCCCTATAATGTTTAAAGTTATATGATTCATGCTAAACCTTTATCTTAGCTGGGAGTAAAGAGTGGCCACTTAGCATTTTGACAAATTGAATCTTAATGCAGAAGTTGAATATTCCCTAGGATTTTACTTCAAGAGGAAAATCCATCCAACCCTTCTCTGTGGGTTTATTTGTTAGCACAGTCGAACAGAAAAGGTTTACATTGCCACTGCTGCAATTTCCATACAATCTTCTGTAGTAGGATTTAGCAAAGCATAATGAGATAGTGATGTATTTGCATACATAAAATGTTTCCTATTGACATTCAGCGTAAAACTGCAAATAGAAAGCAAAGTTTCTTAGCAGAACCAAAAAGTAAGAGTGGTTTGATAAACATATTAAGAAGCTTGTGTTAGTTGGTCTCTAGAGAAGGAGTCAGATTTCAGTAACAAAATAACACAGGCATAAAATAGGTAACTCACCACCTGGACATGAGAGAGTAGGTTGACATTGAACATGGCTAACCACCTCTGAAATTACACAGTAGAACCTGGAGTTTCTAGCCAATTTGGCTTTTGTTACCTTTTGGAAAGGTAGGAAGAGCAAATTGTAATGGTGATGATGGTGATTATAATAGTAAGTTACAGGTTGTATACTATCTTCATTATTATCTGCTCTATATGATATATTGTATCAGTGGGAGGCAACCTTTTCAGCAGCCATGCCACAAATTAGTCCTACATCCGCCCACAAATGCCACTCCTGTCCCCTTCCTCTTCTCAATCTGCTGCTTTGCTTTCTGTTACTTATTCTGTGCTCCCTGCCCAATCTCCTGCTCTTCTTTCTGCTCTCTGCCCTGTGTTCCTTGCCTGACCTCCTGCTTTGCCATCTGCTTCCTGCCATATCTGCCGCTGTGCTGCCTGTCACCTCTTTAATTTGCTGCATGCCCCACACAGAGGATACCCATGCCATTTGTGGAACTTGTGCTGCAGGTTGGCCTCCTCTCTATTATATGGTAACATTTACTATTCTATTTTCTATATTGTAATATATAACATGATATAATATAGTGATAACTAAAAATAATAAATATCAACATAACAATTAATTTAACTATAGATTTATTTTTATATTGCTAGAAAACATCTTTTAGGTAGGACTATATGAAACCTGGTGCAGATTCTGTGTGTAAGGGAGTGTTCAAGGCAAGTTCAGCAGTTTATGAATAGGCAGAGATTTTCAAATAAGCCAATTTTAAGGTTTGTTTCTTAGCTTTGATTTCTGTGAACTCAGATTCCCAAGGGAAGCTATCCTATAGTCAGTTTCTTCATTCTGACTAGGAAGACTCAGAACAGTCCTCCTCTTACATCAGAAGAGGGATTCCCTTGAGCTTGGTGAAAGAATAGTGGTGAGAGAGTCTGGCTAGGGAGGAAGAGGCTCAATGGGTTCTCAGAGTTATGAATAATTTTGTTGGTACTTGTCAAACTTTTAAAAGAATAGTTTCAGGATGGCACACAAAGTGAAACTCCAACCAACACTGATTTCATTTCCTTTTGCTTTTAAATGAAAAATTGTACGTAACCATCCTGTCAGGTCTACTAGTCCATCAGGATTTTTCATTATGGTACTAGCCCAGTTCAGGATTTTTCACTCTAGTACTTTTGTTTTGTACATTTTAAATAATGTAAGAGATGGATCTTCTCTTATTTCCTCTATGAATCAATTGCACTACATAATGGATCCTACTACCAGGAAGCTTTTTTTTCTGATATTTCCTGAAAGTTTCCTTTATGTTTCATCTACTTTCTATAGCATATAGCTGCATATAGCTTCTCCTCGTCTTTGCAATTTACAGCCTACAAATATTTGTTGGCAGTTATAAAGTCCTGCAAGAACTTTAAAATAGGGCTTATAATGTTATTTTATATAGTAAAAAATATTGGGAATTCCTACAATGACAGATTGATATTTAGAAGTAAATAGTCACTGTGGTCCATTCACTCTGTATTTTTATTTTTTTTATGTTTTTAACTGACAGTGGTGCCCATACCTAAAAACAGTTTTACAGTTGTTACACTAAATCCAGGTGGATAGGGCTGTCTTCATCTGATGCTGTTAAGTCTAAGTATATGCTCAAATGTGCAAAATGGCCTGTTTGACTGTTGTAGTACAATACCTTAATATGGCATTAACTATCCTTTCTCAGGTCTTTTCTCTGTTACTCTTTTACTGTGTTCTCTTTCCTATTAAATATGTAGGCTGTATTGTTCCCCAGATATGTATTGGCATGGGGAGAGAACAGGGAGAGGGAGGAAGACAGGGGGAGAGTGGTACCAAGTGTGCACTATGGGATGATCTGGGTATGTACTGGAGGTGGGGAGAGAAGGTCCCCTTGCCCTTCAACCTTCCTCCAAGCAGCTAGAGGGCCCCAGCTCTCTACAGACAGTTTCTCATTTGTTATATCTATTATTCTGCTCACTTTCCTAACCTATTTATGTCCCTTATTATTTAGAGCCCACTCCAGGTAAATAGCATTTGCAGTTTTAATTAATGGCTGTTTAGCCTGTCTTTAAGACCATTAATGATCTGTTTAGATTGCAAGTTTCTCTGGATAGGGAAAGTATCTTGTAAGTCAGCACAGAACATGCAGCTGTTGCCTAACAGATAGCAGAAAACAGTAATCTGTGACATTGCTGCACACTGGGTGCATCTATATGAGATGCTTGACTGCACAGTAGCATAGTTTACTGCACAGTAAGCATGTGTCTACACATGCAGATGCTTACTGTGCAGTAAAACTCACCTATTATGAGTAAATTTGGTACCTGAAAATGCAAATAGCAAATTTACTTTCAGTTAGTAATGACACAGTAGTGCTCATGTAGACGCCTGACTGGGAGCAAATATGCTGCCTGGTCAGCCGTCCACCAAGGGGTAGAAGATTGCTCCCTGCTCCCAGGAGCTGCCTGCTGCTGAGACAGACCATGTCCCTTTGCCCCAGCAGAAGGGAGCTCCAAGCCCCACACTCTGAGATCACGATCGGGGTGTGGGGGCTGGTAGACCCTTATCTCTCAGGCCCTGTGCTGCCATCACAATTGGGTGTCCCAGCAATGTGATAAGGGGTGGCCCCGTGGTAACAGAGTTGGTGCTGGGAGATGAGGATCTCCCAGCACTGGCCCCATGGTTGTGAAGCTGGCACTGGGAGATAAGGGTCTCCCAGCCCAAGCCCCATGACTATGAAGCTGGGAGATAAGAGTTTCCCAGGACTGGCCCTGTGGTGCAGAGCTGGTGATAGGAGCTCCCTGCTGGCAGTGTCTGAGGAGACTGTTCCCCACTCACCTCTGTGAGTATGGAGCTAGGTTGGGAGCAAGCCCCCCAGCCTGTTCCCCACCCAGCTCCATGCTTGCAGAGCTGAGCTGGGAACAGTCTCCCCAACCTCACCCTGTGTGTGGGGCAAGGACTTGGAACAATCCTGGTCGGGGCAGGTCCCAGCCCCATGCCCCACTTAGGTGATTGAGGCATGGGGCTTGGAAAGAGCTGTAGGTTGGGGTTAGGTCCTAGCCCCCTGGCCCAATTTGCTGATGGGGTAGTTAGCAGTGACCTAGATGCTAGCTGCCCCACTGGTGGGTTGGGGAAGCAGGCTGAGACCTGCCCCTCCGCTGCAACTCTTTCCACATCCTCAGCCCCTGACTGGGGAGCCAGAACCAGAAGCTCCCTGGTGCTGGGGCAGGGGCACATTGTCCCAACCCCAGCAGCAGACAGCCCCCCAGGGGCAGGGTGTAATGTCCCAGCCCCGGCCAGGAGACCGCTGTCTCCTGGCCTGGTGCTCCCTGCCTGTCCCTGGGCTAGCATCTAGGGGGAGACTATTGCAGGGCACCAGGAAGTGGGAGCAGTTAGTTGGCATTAGCAGCGAATCTGCTCTTGCTTCCCTGTATATGTAGATTCCTACCAGGGAGCTTTTACTTGTGAGTAAATTGATCCCGGATCAAATGCACATGTAGACACATCCACAATGTAGCATTTTGCTCTCTTGCTGTCTAAATCACATCCCTGCGCCAGCCATGGGTCCATGCTCCTGAGTGTACTGTGCCTGCCTGCACATATCAAACCCAGAAATATGGCAGTGAAGCCACTTCTGGGATGTCCCCAGGGTCATTATCAAGCATAACAGGCACTGAGGTCTCAAAAGTAATTGCAGAGGGATGATCCTTGAGCAGTCACATTATTGCCTTTCTGAGTTTGGCATGTACAAGCAGGTAGGTGAGACTTTGTGCTTAAGAGTGTGTACCCCAGGCAGTAGCAGGGACATACTATATTCAGAGGTTTGGGAGGGACGTGAAGGGCCATATAGTCTAACCTCTTTCCTGCACAAATACAGATTTCATGATTCCTAATCCATCCCAGAGAGATGCCTGTTCAGCTACTTGAAAATGTTCAGTAGAGGGGATTGCACAGCTTCTCTAACAGTTTGACCCACCATCCTACTGTTGTTACAAATTGGAAGCTTTTCCTGCAGCTTAAACCCACTGCCTTGTCTCCTTCCCTCTGTGGCAAGGGAGACTAGTTATTGTTGTTCTTTGTGACAACCATTCAGATATTTGAAAGCTAAAATCATGCCCCTTAACATCTTTTTCTCCAGATTAAGGATATTTAGTTTGCTCATCTTCTCCTCATGAGGCTTGTGTCCCACATCTTTATCATTTTTGTCTCTTGTCTCTGAGTGCTCTTTGTTTTTTTTTATTACGTGCTTCTTAAAATGTGGGGCTCAAAACTGGACACAGGATTTCAGCTGAGGCTGAATAGCACCGAATAGAGTGGAATTACCTCCTCTTCTGTCTTGTACACAGTACTTCTCGTACATCAGTCCAAAATTATATATATTTTTTTAATGCAACAGCATCACACTGCTGACTAATGTTGAGGTTGTGATCCACCCCAGATCTTTCACAACAGTACTACCGCTATAGTTATCCTCCATTTTCTTTGTTTATATTTGTGTCCCCACCCATCGAAATGCCGTATGTCATTCTGTCCCCTTTCCCTTATCTTCCATGCTATAAGTCAAGTTCCTCACTTCTTCCTTTTAAGGTGATACATAACCCGACATCTCTGCTTTATTTCTTACTACTCCGCTTTTGCAGCCTTTACTCTTCCAAAATCTGCTGCCTGTGGATGTGGCTCTCCACTAGAAGGCAATGCCACACAGAGACACGTTGTGCTTATTCCACCTGTGCTAGCTCCTAAACTGGAAGCAAAGTACAGTAGCTGCATTAGGGTAGGTCTGGGTACCTCTCTGACAGCAGTGTAATGTGGCTACATAGCTTCTGGTGTAGGAGTGAATGCAGATGAAGGAGGCAGGGCATCTCTCAGTTTAGGAGCAGTGTGTCTCAGTGCTCTGCTGTCTTGCTCTGTCAGAGGTGTAACTAGAAGGGTCTGTGCCCCAGGTAGCAGCAGCAGCAGCAGCAGCAGCAGCAAAGACTGAGCTGACTGCCACAGCAATAGTGGTTAGGCTGGTAGCAGTGGAGGTTGCTCTTTTTGTGCCTCCTGTAAGTGGGTACCTGGGGCTGGTGCCCTGGTTGCCCATCCATCATTACTCTACTGCACCATGCAAACCTATTTTGATTGTCCAGTTTCTCCTGGTCTTGTTTTGCCTTCTTCCATGCCTTGAAACTCCCTTGCTTGCCAAACACTTTCCCACTACACATTCAAATCCCTAATCAAAGCACATATGTTTTCTTAGGTAGATCTTTCAATAATAACCCTCCAGGCATCATTGCCGGGCAGTAAAATATAGGGAAAGGAAAACAAACAAATCATTAAAAGCAAAAACAGAAATGAGATGAATGAAGATTTTACCTTTGACAGACCCTATTTATCATGTGTGCTGTATAGATGTTGTTATGATGTATGCTTGATATTATGTTTGAACTGTACTACTGATATATAATTTAGATTGCATGGCTTTGGGGCAGGGATTGTGTTGTCTTCCATGTTTTATAAGCAATAAGCACACTTGGGGATTTTATTTTTTAATCTATAACAGAAGTGGACTAGCTTCTTGCATGATTTAAACTGTCATTGTCATGGCCACTGGGTAGACTGTCTCCCCCAAGACCCTCTTCCAGTCTTTTGAGTGTACCTTTTTATTTGGCAGGCATGTGCCTTTGCTACTTCTTATGCTGGGATGTATAGGGATAGTAAGTAAGCACTGACACAGAAGCATCTTCTTCAAAACAAAGTAGAATTTATTTACAAGTAAATACAGGGTTTAGAAAACCGGTCTTATAATAGGGAGAACTTACATGCCTTTACCTGTGCTTGGTGCATAAATAGATATGATTTAGACCCACTGCCTCCATTCTCATGTGGAGCAATTTCCTATGCGCTGCAGATTCTCAGTCAGCCTGTGTTTGTCAGCTTGCTGCTGCTGACAACTTCCCCCTCCCTCTCTGAAGGGCAGACCTGTTAATGCAACAGCATCTTTTGCTCTCCGTATTCTCAGCTTTGATAAACATCCTTGTCACCAGTACTGGGCTGGCATGGCTCTTTTGATCACTGCACACCTGGCTATTTTGGGGGGGAACCTCAAAGACCAGGCTTTACCTTTATTGCTTTGTTGCTTTAACATTCCCATTTGATGTAATTCTATGGCACTTAACCATAAACAGACACACAGAGGCATGCACAAGATTCAGATACAATACGGATTTTCTCAGTTCTCAAGGGAAGCTTCAAATTAATGGATGTGCCCACCGAAGTACTGTCCAGCTTTCTCCTACATAGCTCCACTAGAATCATCCTCCACTGTGACATGTTATTCTTTATTGGTAACTCTGGTGAGCTTTCAAGTAATTTTGGATATTTTATAATTCTTGTATAAATTTTGTAATTCTTTCAAAACAAATGATACAAGTAATTTTAAGCTGCTAGAGTACTTGATTCTCTTTAGACAAGTAGGAAACCATGGCTTTGCAGTTTAATTCAATGTAAAGGACTATGCTTTTACTTCACACCTTTGTGCAATCAATTTATCCAATGCTTATATGCTTTTAGAAATCTACCCAAAATTTCAGAAAGCTCAGCTGATCGGTGTATTTTTTTAGAGTTTTTAAAAGATTTTACATAAGATAAAGAAGAGAAGCTTTGTTCTTTAGAAAACAAATAAAACTTACGTCACTATATGTACGGCATGTTAAAAAATTGTGACCTGTGCCAACTGTTCTTTAATGTCTACCCCATAGGGAGGGCACTTATCCCACATTTCTCTACCAGGCTGTTTCCTGCTGGGAAACCTTTTATTGTGATTACAACTCCCTTTAATCAGTTTAAGTAAGCAACCTTCTTATTTGGATAGAAGTGCATTATGATAGACCTCTTCCCGTACTAGAAATACGAAGCTGAGCAGAAATTATTTCAGAGGAAATAGGTGCTTTTTGTAAGTATTACTTTATACATGATGAATTCTGGAGGGGAAAAAAAAAGGCAGCAAATAATTCCGTGGGTAACTAACAGACTTGTAAAGAGTGTAAAAATATCAAGTAGAAATGTTGAAAAAGAAAAACATAAGAATATGGTTTTGCTTATTTCTGTATACTTTATAATCCAAGAAGTATGAGATAGATAGGAATACACACTGATAGCCATTTCTTGCAGTTATTAGTAGGAAAGCATTTTTGGTGGTGCTGGGGATACTAAGGATTGTGGGCATAATGATGGTGATAGTGGCATAGTGGTGGTTGTAGTGGTGATTTCTGATATAGGATGTTTTGGATAAGTACTACTGTACAACTTTTAAAAGTAGTCACCATACACAGAGTCCTATGTTCCATGATTTCAGAACTTTACAACCAAAGGATTTGCAACACAAGTTGCACCATACAAAGAGAGCTGAGAAAGGAAATAGGTCAGATTCTGATCTCTGCCCAACTGTTTTGTTCAATATGGTACATCAAAACAGTACTAAGACCAAAAGATCCAGGTGCCCAGGTATTCCCTCTGTGAAGGATAATACCCAGATATGACAGGACTGCCATAATGGCTTTTAACACATTTTAGGCTTATGGAACGGGCTTATTTGGGGGTGGGAAATACATTTTGGACAATAGCTTTGTCCACTGATCATCAGCTCTTGGAAAGTCTCATTGGGCTATTTGCAGATAGCAAAGATAGATTTCAAAATGTGAATTAAAGGTAATCACTAAAGTCTGCCTGAGTCTGCAGGGATATTGAAATAATTGCTTTGAGAGAGTGAAGCTTAGCCTTTGTTTCTATGGGGCTCCTGTAACTTTATGGTTACAGCTCAAATGCTAGATATTATACTACTAATTGATTTACTAGACATATCCAGCTAACAGATGTATTCCACAATCCTGAACTATCTCCTCTACTTTGCCAGATGCCATAAAGTTCACTGTAATCAACCACCAAACCTCCAGTGCCCTCCACTTCTGCCAAACTGTGTTTCTATGTTTTCAGTACAAAATTCGTCAGCAGATTGGAAACTGAAACTAGAGGAGCAGAATCAAATTAATTTAATGGCAGAATAAATAATATGCAAGAGCTGAACTGATTGGATTAATCATTTTCATATTTAATTCATAAAATGTTCTATGTTTAAATTTAGCTGCTGTTGCAAAATTTCTGGTCCTTCACATCAGGGGTCCTTGAAGCAGAGGGGGCCATGTTGCTTTGGTGTATTTAGGTCTTTAAGGAAGAACAAAAGGTTAAATGGAGTAGTAGACTACTGGTCAAGGTGTTTTTACAAAAAAGGGGAAATTCTGCTTTCTACTGACCAAATACCAAACACTTTCGAAAGAGTCATGGAGTTTAATGATAGATTAGGGTCAATTTAGCCTTGTGAAAGATATTTGCTATGTATTATGATTATCAATATATGAACATAAGGTAGTGCTAGACACTGGAAACACAGCACTATATACACTATATACCATTATATATGTTTTCTTATAATCTAAGCCCATTCCTCCTGCAAATAATTTTGTATACATCCCTGGATAAGTCACCATGAGCATGAGCAGATTACAATTTCAGTTCACCTGTAACACATGGCCAGATCAGGTCCTAGCTACTCTTAAGGGTTACTGAGAAATTAAAATAGGGTCTGCAGCCAAGTAGCCTTCAGTTCTACAATTTTGGCTGCAATTGCTTAGCTTATATTTGCCTGAATGTATCCTTCAAGAAAAATATAGAAGCAACTTTCCTGAGGGCACTTTGCTGGAATGTAGTAAGGACTTACAAAGACTATTTCTGCCAATGTCATTGTTTTCTATTACATTTGCAATCAAAGTTATGTTGAAATAACTCGGTCCTGGGGCCTGTGCTGTTCAATTTCTTCATCAGCGATCTGGATGATGGGGTGGAAAGTAACCTGTTTAAATTCGCTGATGACACCAAAATTTGGGGGGAGGTGAGCATGCTAGCAGGGAGGGCGAGATTGCAGAGGGATCTGGATAGGTTACAGGGGTGGGCTAACAGGAACAGGATGCGTTTTAACACGGACAAGTGCAGGGTGCTGCACTTGGGCAGTAGGAACCAGCAGCACACTTACACAATGGGGAACTCCTTACTCGAGAGCACGGAGGCAGAAAGGGATCTTGGAGTCATTATTGACTCCAAGATGAACATGGGCCGACAATGCGAGGTCATGGTTGGCAAGGCTAACCGGACCTTGTCGTGCATCCACAGGTGCATCTCGAGTAGAGCCAAGGAGGTGATCCTCCCCCTCTATGCGACGCTGGTCAGGCCACAGCTGGAGTATTGTGTCCAGTTCTGTGCGCCCCATTTCAAGAGGGATGTGGACAACATGGAGAGGGTCCAGAGGAGGGCCACCCGCATGATCCGGGGACAACAGGGCAGACCCTACAGTGAGAGACTGCGGGACCTGAACCTATTCAGCCTCCACAAGAGAAGGCTGAGGGGGGACCTGGTGACCGTCTATAGACTCACTAGGGGGGACCAGAAGGGTTTGGGGGAGACGCTGTTTCCCCTAGCGCCCGCTGGCATAACAAGGAGTAATGGGCACAAGTTGATGGAGAGGAGGTATAGATTGGACATCCGCAAAAACTACTTCACAGTTAGGGCGGCTAGGAGCTGGAACCAACTTCCAAGGGAAGTGGTGCTGGCCCCTACCCTGGGGGTCTTTAAGAAGAGGCTGGATGCCTACCTGGCTGGACTCATTTGAGTCCTGTTTCTCTTTTTGGGGTTTTTTGTTGTTCTCCCGCCCTGGCAGGGGGATGGGCTAGAAGATCTACTAGGTCCCTTCCGACCCTTAATCTATGAATCTATGAAATGAGACAGTATTCATGGTTCCTACCATGCTATTTATGTTTGTGTTTTTTCTTACCCTTCGAAGAGGTGCAATTTTATTTCAACCTGTCTTACAAAATAATGAACTACTTAAGCAAGATAATAATGCTGGTGTTTTTTTTTTCCAGGGAATACTTTTGATTTAGTTTTGCCCAGCTAATTAAGTTATTCTAATCTCAGGTTTCTGAATCTAATTAGGACATCTTAAATTTTGTGGTTTTAGCTTAATATCCTGCATTGTCCATAAGTTCATAAGTTTTATTTTTCAAGCAAAATGTAATAATTTTTAGTCCAAGTTGTTTTTTTTTCCCCCAGCAAAGCTTTAAGCACTCTTAGGCTCAGTCATGAGTCTGCATGATAACCAACCAGTTTCATTATGAGAGACAGAAAAAAGTTTTAACCCCCACCATAAGCATGAATGAATTGAAAACAATACTGTGCAGTGTGCAACATATTCTCTTCCTACAAAGGGCCTGTGGTAATTTGCTCCAGCAGAGAAATTGGCCCTTTAGGTTTTTTTTTCATAAATTCCAAAGGACAGTTTTTGCATGTGATTATTCCTAACATCTTTTTACAGTTTTACATTCCCTTATTCACTGCCTTTCCTTCTGTTCCCCCCCACAACAATGTGCCATGTGTGATCACAACTCCCTTTTTGTGAGAGAGACAAACATTTTGTGTCTTGCCATGGAACTGGCAGTCCTCACCCCCTGCCTCAGGGGTTTCATATATCACTTTCTTCACAGATACAGCCTTTGCTGTCCTGTGGCCTGTGATCCTGAACTCAAATTTCCCAGTTGGTGAGACATGAATGTTGTTGCTTACCATCTGGCCAGCCAATGTTTGCATCCAAAGAGGTTTGGATTAGGAGTGTAAAGGAGCTAATTATGTTCAGCGAGTGTTTCATGACATGCTATTATAGCCAAACCAACAAGAAATTAATTGTGGAAATGTTTTCTCCAGAAAGTCCCAATTCAACTGATTCAAAGATATAGAACAAACTAGTTAATAAGCATAAAGAGTGGTTTGAGAAATATTGGACAGGCTGTTTAGCACATCTAGCTAACTGATTTCTCCATATGTTCTGAATTACAATCCTTTCAGAGTTATAGACAGACAAGCACACATAATATCTTGCGTATGCTTCATTTACAGAGGATTTCACATGGAGTGCTTTAATGTAGGTCTACAATGGTAACATTTCAGGCTTGGCTGTGAATTTCAGAAATTTCAGGCAACAATGTACACCTGCTATTTTTGTAAAGATGCTCATTTGCTTTATAAATATTTGTCTTACCTCTTTCCCAAATCAATCTGCAACAGGAGGAAATGCTCTCTGAAGATATTTTTGATAGAAAGTGATATATGCCAATAAGCAGGATCTAGATTTATGCTCAATTTTTAAATCTACATTTAAACACTTTGTTTCTGACAAATCCATGCTTATTATTAATAGGATACATTCTATTACTTTGTTTATTTTAGATTTTAATTAAATGCTATGCTCAGGGCAGATTTCTGCTTCTGACATTATGCTATCAGAGAACTGCTGAATCATAGACAAACAAGGATGACAAGGATATTAAGAGATTATCTAGTTCAATGCCCTGAACTGAGGTAGGACTGAGTAGATCCAGTTCATCACCAACAGATCACTCTCTTTCTCCTGTTATTAAAAAGCTCTAATCAAGACCCTTTTTGTGTTTAGAAGTCTATCTCCCCTCAGTTTTCTCTTCTAAAAAGTTGTCCTTATATAGAATCATAGAATAATAGACAATAAGGGTTGAAAGGGACCTCAGGAGGTCATCTAGTCCAACCCCCTGCTCAAAGCAGGACCATCCCCAGCTAGATCATCCCAGTCAAGTCTTTGTCTAGCTGGGTCTTTAAAACATGTCACATTTTTTTAACTCAGTTACTTGAGTTGCTGTTCTCCAGATTTTCTCCTATTTGTCTTTAATGTTGTGGACAAAATTGGACATAGAACCTCAGCTGTGGTCTCATCTGAATTCAGTTGAGTGGAATAATCACCATCTGTGTCTTTCATATTACCTGCCTGTTAAGGAGTTCCAGATTTTTACATTTTTTACTTGTTTTTACTATGATCCACCAGGAATCCTCAATCCTTTCCTGCTGAGAATCTTTGCTTCTCTTGTACACTGTAAATTTCCATGTAAAGTTTCCATTGGCATCGGTGAAAGTCTTGTTTACGCTTGGAATGCAGAGGACACAAGAATAATTTCTAAGAAATGTGGATAAGGGATATATACCATGGACTGGAATGCAGAATTTGGCTACTTAATTCTAACTTTCTTGTGAGATGTAACCAAAATAGTAGAATGAATGAGGAAGCCTCATGTCAAATATGGTGTTGTTTGTAGTTTATTGCTTTATTTTAATTTTTTTTTCTCTCTCTCTGTCTCTCTATCATAGTCATATGCTCTGGGTCTCCATGAAAGAACTGTAGAAAAACATCTTAAATATCGTATTTTGACAACACATTGAAAGTTTTCTTCTGCCTCAATCAATTCCCTACCTAAGCAATTTTTAAACACTCCTTCAAGGGTTGGGCAGATTTCATCTTACCTAAACCTAAGGATTTTAAACGTGACAGGTTAGCAGAGAGAAAGCATTGCACATGTACAGCGCCAAGATAGAACTAAAGAGGAAACTGACATCTTTAGTAGAAGGGAATAGGCAGGAAGAACATCATAGGAGATAAAAGAGAATAAGTAAGGAAGGGCACATTTCTGAAAAGCATTGACAGTGAAAGTAAAAAGCTGGAATTTGATGTCATGGAAGTGTGTAGCATACAAAGGGATTAATAGTGGAGGGTGATGTGGTCACAACAATGGGGAAAAAAGAATGGTGACAACTGAGTGTTATCTAAAGTGGATGGGATGGATTTGAGTGTTGGCGAGGCCAAAAAAGTGGAGATAATATTACATGCCAAACAATACTGAGGTATAGATGACAAGGTTCTTTGGGTGAATCTGATATCTTTTATTAGACCAACTTAAATAGTTGGAAATTTTTTCCCAGCTATTTAAGTAGGTCTAATAAAAGATATCAGATTCACCCAAAGAACCTTGTCTACCTATGTCCCTAGGCCAACATGGCTACAACCAGTACCCCTGAGGTATAGATGAAAGTTTTGACTGCACAATAGTAAGAAAAGGCCACACTTTAGGAATATTAAGGAGGAAAGTTTATTTGGACATGCACAGGATGTGTGGGGACAGGAGAGGAGTTATGGAAAATAAATCAGCTATGGACCTGAGTTACAGAAATGCTGATTATATAATGTATAATGACAAAATATAGAGGGAATTGGGAAGAACCTGGGATGGCAAAGGTGATCAGGAGCCTGATTCTTATTTGAACTTGTCATGCCCTGTAAGGGGAACTTAAATGCAATATACACCAGCATTAAGCCTCTACTTATAGACAGAGTGGAGCAAAGTTATAACAAAATCAGTGAAACAACCCAAGTATTAGGACACTCCATTGTTTATGTATTGCTTTGAACAGGAGGTTGGACTAGGTGACCTACTGAGGTCCCTTTCAACCCTATTTTTCTATGATTTTATGATCCCATATTAACCCACATTTTTTCTCTATACCCTAGCCACAGGTAGCTCCATGAGATATTCTACAAAAAGATCCTACATATTGACTTACCTTCATTTTAGCTTCCGCATTTTCTAAAATGAGCTCTTTGGGACTGGGACAATTTTTTTTGGTTCAGTGTTTATACAACACCTAGCACATGGTCCTGGCCCATTAGGGGTTCAAAGGTGTTATAACAACAATAACAATAGCTCCAGCTTTTAAAGGGGATTCTATGAAAATGAGCAGCAGTCTTGTTGAGTTCAGTTTTGTCTGGTTTGTGAGATTTTAATCGTGAACTAAAGTGTTTCAAAGTGAAGTGTTTTTACTTGCTAGCAGCCTTTTCAATTTGTTTTGTCTTTAAACTATGACATAAGGTGTGTCAGCACATTATTACTGAGTTTCTCAAAATAAATTTCATCATGTGAAACAGGTGAGTGAGTCACTTCTTCCCACTGAATTCTAGTCTTCAGAACATCCCCAGCAGCATTCACTGACTAGACTGCAATATTTCAGGCTGTCACCTGCAGCCAAGTCTTAGAAAATACTTCGGCACATTCTTGTGGTATATACTGTACAGTGCTCTTTTAATGGATCTGTCAATAGAATTAAAGAAAGTTATGGCACAAAGTGTTTGGTAGGTTATTAAATGCAGATACCTTTGTTTTAAGTTCTAGACTTCGAGGAGGGGACATGGTAAAATCTCTCTGCATTATATTTTCACATTGACTGTGGTCGCAGACATTCTGATGTTTAAGAAGAAAGTTAAAATAAATAATGAAAAAGGGTGTAAAATGTACTATGTGCAAGCCTTTGGTTCTTTAAGCAGAATTTATTATGTTCAAAGTTTTACATCTCGATAAAAGGCAAGCATAACTTACATTAAAATATTTATCCATCCTTGCCATTTAGTGTTTTGAAATATTCATAGCTTGTTGTTTTGTTGATCTGTGTGTGTATTAGATGAATAAAGCTTTTATCCAGACCAAGGCCAAGCAAATCAGCAGGAATATCCTTCACTTTATGCATTAGAAAACCGGCCCAGTTGGCGGTTATATTAATGTGTAAAATCCCCTTTGAACTTTTATAAACCTTGTTCATAAAGCATTCAGCCCAGTGTCTTCGGTGTCCTCCTTCAAAGCCACTTATTTCCCTTCTATCCACTGCTAACCATTAGCTCTGTGAAATTTGTCTATTCATTCTCAGCATTAATATACCATAATTTCTCAGCTTCCCATACTATGAATATCTTTATTTGTTTAATGCTTTCCTATAACAATCAATGATGGAATAGAACAGTGAAGCTTCTAATAAAAACAGCACATAATTGTGTAATGTGGTTACTTGCACATCATTTAGTTATATAAATTCTTTATGAAAACATTACTCACATTCTGTTTGAAAAATATTTTGCCTTTTCATAAACTAAGCCTGGCAGGTTTATGTAGGGTTAGTGTGGAGCTAAAGTAAAACTTAGAGATGGGACATGGAGAAATGAGAGGAGATGTTGGGAGGAGAAACATATAAAATGAAGAAGGTTGTTAGGGTAAAGGCAAGGACAAGGAAAATATGAGAAGAAAAGATTCAGACTGAAAGGGTAAAGGCAGGTGGCAGGATAAGACAGAACAGGCATGTCAAATTGTTGGCAGCATAAGAACAAATAAATGAAAGCTAGTGGTGATAGAAAGTCACTGAGTTAAGTTTGGGATCGTCTTTCCAGAAACACCCTGAGTGTACATGCTCTCTTTTGCCTTTCCCACTGTATTCCAAATGTTATACACACATAAGTATCCGCCTAATAAGCAGAGGTTATGGTCATGCATAACATTGTCTTTTATGAGCAAAGGAGCACAGAAGGGTAAGAGAAGGCCAGTGAGCTAAGCTACAGAAATATCATGCATATTTTAAATTATGAGGGTAGGGTTGTTTGAATCAATAGATTTGTTAGACTGAGCCTATTTAAAATGTTTATGAAGTACAGTATAGTACAGTATCAGTGATAATACAAATGCATGTGCTTATATTTGTGACACCAATGCAAAAAGGAAAAACAAAAGCCTTTTTTGTAAAGAAATACTACTGATGAGGTAAAATAACACAATATCTTTTACTGGTAATCTAAGGAAAAATAGGAAACACACTAATTAAAGATAAAAAGTTGCTTCCATAAATGCTAAAAATACTTAAACTAATGTCCAATTGGTTCATGGCGACAGGATTATCAGGCTTGAATTTTTCAAGTGTGTTGGATCAGGTGTTATTGTCTGCATATGAAAACAAACCCCTTAGCTTTCTTCTCCATTGGTCACTTTTTCAGGTGAGGATATGAAAGCTTTCCCACAGATCACACAGTTATTAGAGAAAGCAGCCATTTTCAAGTGGATTTTTCTCTTGCAGTATCCGGTGCATTTCAGCATGGTGGAATCATAGCACCTGTCAAATTCTGGGAAACACTACATACCTTAACATCAGATGCCTTAAATAGTGCTCCTGTTGTTTAAGTAATAGCCAACAAAAAAGAAAAGTAATTGCTATCACTTTTAATACTTTATTATCAATGTTCAGACTGGAGAACCTTCCAGGCAATTATTTCAAATTACTTTGCAGGCATTGATTTGGTCTCTCAGTATGGTTATGAAGGAGGGATATTAGTCCCAACTCAGGCAGAAGGTAGGGCAAGGCAGGTGCCAACTTTAAAGACTTTTGTAGGCGACCGCCTACTTTGTTGGATGCTAAATAGGCTGCTATCTATGAAAGCTCATGTTTTCTGAATGAGTTAGTCTTTCTCTGCCTTCAGCATAGCTATGAAGTTGGCAAATGTTGACAATGCTAACTTTATAGATGATGACACTGGAGGTCTGAGAGACTGTGACCTGCCTGATGGAAGCCTTTGGCAGAGCTGATATAACATTTGGGCTATATCCCGTGCCATACTTTAACCAGAAGTCTGTTTATTATTTGTAAGAACTCCACAAAAATAACTTTCTTCTGAATTTTAATTATCTATCAATTTAAATTAAATGTGAATGGTATGTTCCAGTTCTCACACATTCTCATTAGGGGTGTGTGAAGCAGGCCATATTTGATTTGGATTCGGCCCGATTTGGGCGGCAGTGATTTGATTCACTGATACAGATCACTGTCCCAGTTCAATTCGGCTGAATCTGAATCTGAAGATTCGATTCTGGTTTGGAGAATCAGTGATTTGGCTATAGACATAGCTTTATATGTTTTTTTACATTCCTTGAGGTACCAGGCATGGCTCATGAATGTTGAGATGATGTAGTGTCCCACAGGAGCATGGGGGGGGGGCCCATGCGCTTGACAGTGAACCTGGAAGTGGACCAGAAGTACTTGCGGTCCACTTCCAGGTCCGCCACCGAGTACACAGGGGACTCCCCCCCATGCACTCTCAGGAGGCCAATTAGCCACAGGAGGATCCTGGGTGCCCACCCCAGATTCAGGAGGCGCCAATTGCTGAGCTGGGAGGTGGGAGAGGGTCCCCTGTGTGCTCTGCAGTGGACTCAGCATTAAGTCTTTACTTACAGACAGGGTGGGGCAAAGTTATGACAAAGTCAGTGATACCACCCAAGTATTAGGACATCCCATTGTTTATGTATTGTTTTGAGCAGGGGCTTAGGCTAGATGATCTACTGAGGTCCTTCACAATCCTATTTTTCTCTGATTTTATGATCCCATATTAACCCAAAGTTTTTATCTTTTCCCTAGCCACAGGTAGCTCCATGAGATATTCTACAAAGAGATCCTGCATATTCACTTACCTTCATTTTAATTTCCCCATTTTCTAAAATGATGTCTTTGGGAGTGGGACAATTTTTTTTTTGTTCAATGTTTATATAGCACCTAGTACATGGTCCTGGCCCATTATGGGGTTCAACAACAACGGCAATAGCTCCAGCTTTTAGAAATGAGTTAGATTAATAGATTCATAGATGCTAGGGTTGGAAGGGACCTCAACAGATCATCGAGTCCAACCCCCTGCCTAGGTAGGAATGAGTGTTGGGGGCAGATGAGGTAAGGGAGAGCACCACCTTCTTTGGAAGCCCATTCCAAATTTTGGCCACCCTCACTGTGAAGAAGTTTTTCTTGATATCTAGCCTAAATCTGCTCTCTGTCAGTTTATGACTATTGTTCCTAGTTACCCCCAGATGCACCCTGGTGAACAGAGCATCGCCGATCCTTTGCTGCACTCCCCTAATGAATTTGTAGGTGGCCACAACATCACTTCTCAGCCTTCTTTTGTGGAGGCTGAAGAGGTCCAGGTCCCTCAGCCTCTCCTCATAGGGCTTATCCTGTAAGGCCCTAACCATACGAGTGGCCCTCCATCTGCTGATACATGATAAAATACAGTTAGCTTTGCCGATGATTTCATCACACTGATGATTCATGTTCATCTTGGAGTCTGCTATGACTCCAAGATGCCTTCCCACTTCTGTGCAGCTAAGAGAGTTACTTCCCAGCCAGTAGGTGTGCTGGATATTTTTGCGACCTCAGTGCAGCACTTTGCACTTGTTCTTGTTGTGTTCTGCCCACTTTTCCAACCTGTCCAGGTCTGTCTGCAATCATTCCCTACCCTCTGGAGTGTACACTTCACCCCACAATTTCGTAATGTCTGCAAACTTGGACAGAGTACACTTCACACCCACATCCAAGTCACTGATGAAGATATTGAAGAGTACAGGTCCAAGGACTGAACCCTGCAGGACCCCACTCCCCACATCGTTCCAGGTCAATGCCGACCCATCTGATACCACTCTCTGGGTGTGACCGCTAAGCCAATTTGCCACCCACTGGACCATGTAAACATATATGTCACAGCCTCTTAATTTATTTATGAGGATGAGATGAGATACGGCATTGAAGGCCTTACTAAAATCCAAGAAAATGATATCCACCTCTCCTGCATCTAAACATTTTGTGACCCTGTCATAAAATGAAACCAGATTGGTCAGGCATTATCTATCTGCTATGAATCCATGCTGGTTTCCCTGCTGCATTATTTTTCCCTCTGGACTCCCACAAATATGATCCTTCATAATCTTTTCAAAGACCTTTCCAAGGATGGAGGTGGGACTGACTGATCTATAATTACTCAGATCCTCCTTCCTCCCCATCTTGAAAGTAGGGACCACACTGGCCCTTTTCCAGTCCTCCAGGACCTGACCTGAGAGCCATGAGTGCTCAAACAGCCATACCGTGCCAGTGGTTCTGCTATGACAACAGCCAATTCCTTCAGTACCCTTGAATGCAGCTTATCCTGGCCTGCTGACTTGAACACATCCAGTCCATCCAAGTGACCCTGCACCCAAGTCAGTGTTGACAGTTGGTGGACTTGGTGTCCCTCTGATGCCCATCATCTAAGAACTCATGAGGAGACTTATCTTGACCCCTGTTGAGGAACACAGAGGCAAAAAAACTCATTGAATAGCTCAGCCATATCCCCCCTGTCTGTCACTAATTGCTCCTTCTTGTTCAGTAGGGGTCCTATACTTCCCTGCACATTCCTTTTACTCCTTACATACCTAAAAAAAGACTTTTTGTTTAATTTGTGTTGCCGGCCTCAGCTCTGTAGTTGCTTTGGCTTTTCTAACTGCCTCCTGGCAAGTGCAGGTCAAGTAGGTATACTCCTCCTTGGTAGCTTCCCCCTGCTTCCACTGCCTATAAGCCTTCTTTTTTGCCCTTAGGATCCCCTGGATTTCCCTGTCTAGCCAAGGAAGTTTTTTGGCTCCTTTCCCTTTCCCCTCATACTGGGATAGTCTCCCTCTGTGCCCAAAGGATTGCTTCCTTTAGAAACGACCACCCTTCCTGGACTCCCATCTTGCTAGTACTCTTATCCTGCAGCGTGTCATTGACTAGACTCCTAAGCACGCTGAAGTTAGTCTTCCTAAAGTCAAGTACTTCCACCCTACTAGTTATTGTACCCACTCTACACCATATGGTGAATTGATTGATTGGTGGTCGCTGTCCCCAAGGTGACCACGAATCTGCAGCTCCCCTACCAGGTCCTCCACCGTAGCCAACACCAAGTCCAGGAAGGCTTTTGTTACTGTCTCTCACCCCATTCTCATTAGGAAGCTGGGGGACTGTGGCGTAGACACCCATACAGTCCAATGGGTCGCCAACTGGTTAGAGAG
The DNA here is from genome assembly GCF_001723915.1 of Gavialis gangeticus. NCBI lineage: Eukaryota > Metazoa > Chordata > Crocodylia > Gavialidae > Gavialis > Gavialis gangeticus. Next base: position 7,324,028 of record NW_017729022.1, read on the forward strand.
TAGCACCCAGAGGGTGGTAGTGGATGGGTCCTTCTCGACCTGGAAGGACTTAGGAAGTGGGGTCCCACAGGGCTCGGTCCTTGGGCCCGCCCTGTTCAACATCTTCATCAGTGATTTGGATGAGGGGGTGCAAAGCACCCTGTTCAAGTTTGCTGATGACACTAAGATGTGGGGGGATGTGGGCACAATAGAGGGGAGCAACAGGCTACAGTTGGACCTAGATAGGTTACAAGGATGGGCGGAGGAGAACAGGATGGGGTTTAACACAGACAAGTGTAAGGTGATGCACCTGGGGAGGAACAATCGGCACCATACATACAGGCTGGGGAACTCCCCTCTTGTCAGCACGGAGGTGGAAAAGGATCTGGGAGTCATTATTGACTCCAGGATGAACATGAGTCGGCAATGTGGGGAGGCGGCTAGGAAGGCCAACTGCACCTTGTTGTGCATCCACAGATGCATCTCGAGCAGGTCCAAGGAGGTGATCCTCCCCCTCTATGCGGCACTGGTCAGGCCGCAGCTGGAGTACTGCGTCCAGTTCTGGGCGCCGCACTTTAAGAGGGATGTGGACAGCATCGAGAGGGTCCAGAGGAGGGCCACTCGTATGATCAAGGGACAGCAGGGTAGGTCCTATGAGGAAAGGTTGCGGGACCTGAACCTGTTCAGCCTTCAAAAGAGAAGGCTGAGGGGGGATCTTGTGGCCTGTTATAAACTGGTTAGGGGGGATCAGCAGGCGCTGGGGGAGTCCCTGTTCCCCCGAGTGCCGCAAGGAGTGACCAGGAACAACGGTCACAAGCTGGCGGAGGGAAGGTTTAAGTTGGACATCAGGAGGCGCTACTTCACGGTCAGGGCAGCTAGGGTCTGGAACCAGCTTCCAAGTGAAGTGGTGCAGGCTCCCATCCTGGGGGTTTTTAAGAGGAGGTTGGATGACCACCTTACTGGGGTCGTTTGACCCCAGTGCTCTTTCCTGCCATGGCAGGGGGTCAGACTAGATGATCTGCTCAGGTCCCTTCCGACCCTATGAAACTATGAAACTATAAGGCATTCCCCCTAGTGGGACTGTATACCTCCTGTGTTAGGTGAAGGTCCTACATGCAGGGTAAGAACCTACATGAACAGTTGGATTTGGCTGACTGCTCCTCCCAGCAGATGTCAGGGTAGTTTAGGTCACCCATGAGAACCACGTCCCTAGACTGTACATCCTCTGAGAGCTGCCTCAAGAATTCCAAGTCTAGCTTTTAATCTTGGTCTGGTGGTCTGTAGCAAACCCCCACCACCAAGTCCATTTCCCCTCAACCTCCATGTATCCTAACCCACAATACCTCAACTTTCTCCTCCTCTGATCCCATTTTGCCTTCATTTAGCCTTCATTATACACCTGTATTAGCTCATATAGTCTCTGATTTTATCACAGTCCCCTTGAAATGTAGTTGATAAAGAAAACATGGAAGAAGGTCAAAAATATAGGATGAACAGCTGGAATAATTTCTCTGAAAACTTTGCTACAAATCTTACTAATTCTGCTTAGGGATGTAAGGGATTTATTGAATTAACTAGATGGAGATAAAATTCAGTGGTATTTTAAAGTAACATTTGTAGGTGTGTGCACTTTGAAAGCTCTGTGGAGACTTAACAGCTATGTTTGCTTGTATTTAAGGGGCACGGAGAGGAAGAGAATAATGGTTGGTAACATTTATCCAACTCCAGCACATTTTTATTATAAACAACATGCAGGCTTTCTCCTGTTCCAATGCAACCCTTAACACCTAGAATAATGCAACAGGCTGTTTCTTTTTGTAGCGGTGTCTCTGTGAAGATTATAATTAACTTATTCTGTAGATTTTGCAGGAAGCCTGAGAGGATCCTAGAAAATTCCAGTCAATAAAGCAAAGCAAAAAAGGAAAAGAAAAGGCATGTAGGTAAAGTGTTGTAGATTAATTTTTACTTCTAAATAGGTATAAACGTAGTTAAAGATAACAGTATTTTTAACCAACACATCCTTTTCAGCTTCTTTATATCTTTACATAACACAATTATATAGGTCAACATTTTCAAAACTCAAGACTGACTTGCTTCTGCATACAAAGTAAATATATATATGCAACCATAAGTACACACAGTTAACATCCCTAGAAAAATAAGCATTGAGCAACATTCAGGTAGCAATTTATCACAGCTGCATCCTAGTATTGTGGAATCTCAGATATTTCGAGATAACTATTAACCTACTGGTGAGATACACCACACCTGAGTGCATACCTTTCTTTATGCTTTCAAGCCTGTGAGATAGGTATTTGGATATTTCTTCCTGGGGATGATCTTCTTTTCTATTCTCTAAGTAACCTTCCTGGCATTCTGCTTCATTTGTACTAAGGCCTATTAACACCACTCTGACAGTCTAAAAGGGTTTTAACATAGATGTTAATTACATTTGCTCTTCAAGGTGCCTTTATACTACTTGTGTGGATTAAGTGGGTCTTGTTATAAATCTTTTAATGAGAGAAATAAGATAACAAAAACAAAACTAACAAATAGACAACCACTAAGCATTTAATATATAACCAGAAGCCAATCAACCAAATAACAACAAAAGAAAGTGGCAGTAGCAAACAGCAAAAGCTGTATCATCTAAATTCCCTCATCCATGCCAGGGCAGTGATGAACATCACAGTAAGCTGTTTATAATAAATTGCCACCTCCTAGTTCAGTTTATGAATATATTACCCTTTATCACATTTCTCATAAGAATAATGCTTTGAATTAATGCCTAGTAGATTTCCAGGCTTTTCTATGACACTTTCTTTATTAGTCATTAAGGCCATTCCAATATTGGCAAAATGACAGTGGGTGTTTACAAAACCCAATTGTACTCATTAAATTCTGTAAAGAATTTCTAGTATTTTTTCTCTGCATTTTAGAAAGACTCTCTGTAATTTATATTTCTACAGTGAATAATTTTGTTATCATTTCATGTTGTGAAGCACATTTTTCCTGGTTGCTAATTCTTAATAGCTTATTAGAATACCCTGTGCGGAAGAGAAGAAAAGCTTTTTCTGAATATGGCTATGAAGAGGAAATGTGTAGAACTACTGATGATAAAAAAAAAAGTACAAGGCCTTGATGACAGAACACAATAGTTCAAAGAAGAAAAACATCTAACAGTATCCAGTCTATTCTTCTTCCATTATGGGAGTGCTCCCTACAGCATATTTTCCAGTATTTGGCCCAGGCAGCTTGAAAATTATATGAATTGTATGAATAACGTTGTATGAATAATGATTATCTTGGTTACATGTGGAGGAGAATGTTTGAGACTGAGAAACTATAATTTTGATCTTTGTGGAAACTTCACCCCATAAAACAAATCACTACTCCATATAGGCTCATTTGTGAACTATTTTGTCTCCTGCAAGAAAGCAAGGTGTTACAAGCCCCCTGCTCTGCTGTGACTATCCCCATTGATAGCATTCTTTGTTGGGGGAAACAGGCTGCCTTTTCAGTGTAGGCTAGTCCTGTTTCTGTACAGGTTGAAGGGGAGTGCATTACCATGAATTTAAATTCCCTCATAGGTCCAACAGAGCTTGAACAAAGGAGATGGGGGGGATAAATTGTGCCAGGGATAGGGTTAGTGCAAGCTATATCACTCCTGGAACAGGAAAAATGTAGGGATTGAAAAATGACTCTGTGTCGCCATTACAACAAGATCACAAAATTCTTAGATGCAGGAGTTGAGGTAGATGTCATCTACTTGGATTTTAAAAAGGCCTTTGATACACTGTTGCATCCCATTCTTATAAATAAATTAAGTGGTTCTGACATAAAATATTACACAGTCAGGTGGGTGGAGAATTGGCTTATGGGATGCACCCAGAGGGTGGTAGTGGACAGGTCATTTTCAACCTGGAAAAGTGTGGGCAGTGGAGTTCATCAAGGTTCAGTCCTTGGACCAGTGCTGTTTAATATCTTCATCAGTGACTTGGATGAGGGGGTGGAAAGTACTCTGTCCAAATTCGCATACAACACCAAATTATAGGGCAAAGTAAACACACTGGAGGGCAGGGAGTGGATTCAGGTGGATTTGGACAGGTTGGGAATGTGGGCAGAACAGAATAGGATGCAGTTTAACAAAGATAAGTTCAAAATGCTGCATCCAGGGAGAAAGAATCGCCAACACACCTACAGAGGTTACTTTCTAAGTCACAGCAGCAGAAAGGGATCTTGGAGTGATAGTCGACTCCAAAATGAACAACAGTTGTCAATGTGAACAAGTGATAAGTAAAGCCAACCACACTCTTTCATGCATTAGAAGGTGCAACACAAGCAGGTATAAGGAGATGATACTTCCCTTTTATGCAGCATTGGTAAGACTGCAGCTGGAGTACTGTGTCCAGTTCTGGCCACTGCACTTCAAGGGGGTTGTAGATAACCTTGAGAGGGTTCAGAGGAGGCCTACTCATATGGTTAGGGGCCTGCTGGTAAGATCCTATGAGGAGAGACTGAGGGATCTGAATCTCTTCAGCCTCTGCAAAAGAAGGCTGAGAGGAGATCTTGTGGCCATCTACAAATTCATTGGGGGGAAAGGGGGGAAGGCAGCAAGTAATAGGGGATATCCTGTTTACCTAGTAACCCTTGGGGTTACTAGGAACAATGGCCATAAACTGATGGAGAGCAGATTTAGATTAGACATTAGGAAAAAATTATTTATGTCAAGGGTTGCCAAAATCTGGAATCAGCTTCCAAGGGAGGTGGTGCTCTCCCCTACCTTGGAGGTCTTTAAGAGGAGACTAAACAAGCACCTAGCTGGGGTCATCTGACCCCAGCACTCTTTCCTGCCCAGGGCAGGGGGTCGGACTTGAGGATCTACTGAGGTCCCTTCCAACCCTAAAAATCTATGAAATCTATTAGATTCCTGATGTGCTCCTGGGGCAAAATAATCATGGCTTCTCTCTTTCTCAGCATTTGGAGTTACTACACAATCTAGCCCTTTGGTATTTTTATTTAAATTTCATAAATGGAGCACAAAATGACTAATTATTTCAAAATTGAAAGCACCCTTAGGATAAGGGTGAAGGAACTTTTTTTCTCCTATTTGCCAGGCTCCTATATGCTAGTGGAAAAGTCCTAGGTTGGAGATCCCATATGTAATGAGCGGGAAGCAAGTTCATTGTTATTCAGCCTGCAGGCATGGATCTGGAATATAAGTGGAATACAGTAGCATAACTGGGGGGAAGAGAGTGGAGAGAGTGATCTGAAGGGGGTGGCAGTATGGCCCCTTCCCCCCTGGATTCTTTGCTGTGACAGGTGCACATCAGCACTGCCCAGCCATAGCCACTGGGCAGGCCCAGACACTGTACTCAGCGGTGTATCTGGGGGGCAGGCAGTGGAATGTTCCCCACTTGGGGGAGGCTTTGCCACAGCAGGCACAGTCCTATGCTAAGGGGATGGAGAAAAACAGGGCACCGGGAGGGACCTTCAGAGATCCTTTGCCACTGCCTCTTTCTCAGCTGCAGCAGCCCAAGTCCGCACTAACATGGCAGCAGCTGAGCAATAGCAGACTTCGCCCAGGAGAGCCCAGTCAAGTAAGACTTCACTCTTCTCCCTTCCCCTCTGCCACCCTCTTCAATGGTCAGCATAATTCTCTCTCTGTTGGCCTTCTCCCATGCACCAGGTGCTAAAAGAGATTGCTAGACTCTGGTGGAAATTTTGGGTTTTAGTGAAGAACCCATTTGTAGGTCCTGTAGTGGAAAGTCTTACAAGAGAAAGAGGGGCCTGCACTAGGCACCTATAATTTTGCTTCTGTCAAGGCAACTGTAGGAAGCCAGCACAACTTAAGGGTGAAATGACCATGGATTGCCATGATCATTAAAGTGCCCTGATCTAAAGTTGTTCCAGTTCACAACATTTCTAGAGATGCTCAAGGGAAATTAAAGATGGTGTATTCAAATGGAATCACTGTTCTCCTGGTACTGGTTTTTATTTAATCATTTCTTAAGCCAAATAGGTAGAGCCAGATGCTATTTCACTTATTAGGGTGTGCACATGGACTTAGGTGCCTAAGTACAATTCTAATCCACTTCACTTGAATCCTTGGAAAACAGCTAATTGCGAAGATAGCTGAGTCCTTACCTTCCTCTCTGTTTTTTTTGGCTCAGTCTTAAGAATCATATAATGGCATATCATTGAGTGCTACAAAAGTTATTGTAATATGGATTTTCAGACTTTAACACGTTTGAATTCAATTGTATTTAGGTGCATAAGTCCACTTAGATGTTCAGTAGATGGCTAGAATATGGTCCTTAGACATCTAGAAATAGTTTAAAATAAGTCTTGTGAATCAAACTTATTTTTCTTTAAAAAATACATAAGGGATAAATACTTCTTATATGTTTGATGGAATAAAGAATGGCCCAGGTACAAAATTATTGTAGTATATAGTACTTGTAAATTTCATTTAAAGACTAGTAGCACTAACTACCATAGTATTTTTGCTAAAAAGAAAAAGGAAAAGAAAACTTTCTTAAAGTAAAAGTTGTAACTGGTAAAACTGTGGGAGATAATATTCTTTCTGAAAATTAAATTAATAACCAGACAGGTTTAATGTACAATTCAGAATTAATGTCTGGCAGCATTTAACTATGCTAATCAGGTGTCTATGAATAGTGATAATTTAAATTTCACAACTCTCTGGGCAACAAACTTTAAATAACTTTGATCATGCTGTCCTGTAGGATTACCTTGATGCTCCTTTGCAGCAGTTTTATCACTTGTAGGTAGATGTTGTCTTATCAGCAGATGCATTACTATCCCTGCATCCTCTTTAATCTTATATTATTCCAACATAATTATGACTATACTATGTATTAACTATATTAACAACAGGAATAATTCTTCCAAATTAACTAATAAGAAGCTAATAAGAAAAAATCACTTGTTGATCTCTAAGTAATACAAACTACCATTAAACAAGACTAAATCCTGTCTCACATGCCCATTAAGGGCTGTAAGCATGTGCAAGGACTCCTTAATCTCTTGTATGGATTACTTTGCAGCAAGGCTGCTATCATGAAAAGGATAGCAGCCTCCATGAGTTGCTACTCCTCATAGCCCAAGAATGTGTGCAGATTTACTCATTTTTATAAAGCTCTAGCCAGTGCATCTGGGCCAGTGTGTCGAAGGAAGCAATCTGCCATTTGGAGACCTCCATTAAAACTTACCTGTATCATTGCTTCAAAACAAGAGGTAAAAGAGATTGTGATACACTTAATCTTTCTAATTCTAAGTTCAGACACACAGTGTCAGTGTACTTTCATGTAGCAGACCCCAAATCAAACTCTGGCCTTTTGAGATGAGAAAGGAAGTGGAACAGGGTGGTGTAAGTCATGTGACCTAGACTGCTAATCATTTTAGTTGTTCTCCACTGGACCGTTCCCAGTTTGTTTACATCTTTCTTGAGCTGTGGCATCCAAAACTGGACATGATACTTTAGATGAAATCTTCCTAGGTCTTGACTTATAAGTACTGCTCCTCCTAATACAAGTTGGTATGCAGTTGGCTTGTTTGGCAGCAGTAGCACCCTATTGACTCATATTTAACTTTAGCCAGGAGGCCAGTCATTCCCCAATTTGTACTGGTGCATTCAGTTGTTCCAACCTAAATTCTATCTTATAGTTCAGGGACCAGCAACTTTTATGAGCTGCAGGATGGAACAACCCACCCCTTGTTTGATACAGGCCAGTTGGCTTTGGCAATTGGTCAGCAGTGAGGTGCAGGGAGGGGGTGCCTGCACCTATGCCAGTCTTAGGGCCAAATTAATTAATAAGTTAATAACTGCTTGTCTCAGTGTCCCCCCTCCCAGCCCTCCCTTGGTCCCTGGTTGGAGCATGAGCACAGATTCCAGTCAGGTGGGAACTGAGCCAGAACAGGGCAGCTGGGATCTGTGTCCATGCCACCATCACTTCTACCCACCCCCAAGCCACAGTGTGGGCACATCTGGAAGCTGCCCAGCCCTGGCTCAGTTCCCCAGTGGTGAAGCTGGGTGGGGGAGCAGGGAAAAGTAGCAGTGATGCTATCATAGCTTTCATCTGCCTAGCCCTAACACACAGCTCCTCACTGCCCAGCCCTAGCATGGGCAGAGGCAAAGACATCTGGTTCCATGGACCAGATCGAGGGGCCCCATATGTTGCCAATCCCTACTATAGTTAAGGCTTTTCAATTATAGCCCAATCTATATGAATCATATTGCTTCTCATCTCTGTGACCAATAACTTTTCTTCTATATACTTGGAAGGTGGAAGACTACAACTGGATTGTTCTCTAGATAATTACCTTACTTCATCTTCCACTGCTTTTAACGAATTCTAGAAAGGATATGAAAGGACCAAATTCAAGTCACTTTAATTTATCCAGTTGCCCTCTGAAACACAATTGCCCATCTGCTTTCAGATATGCTTAGCAATGCAAATGTTGGACTTGACCATGAGAGGAGTTGAGTATGTGCCATTTACAATGAGTTCACTTAGAATGATAGACAGTCATTTCTGTTCAGGATGAAGCCAAAGTTGGAGAAAATGTTATCCCTAAAAAAAAGCTACGAATTGCAGGCTGAGATTGCAAATGTCATGGAAACTGAGCTCTTCTTGCATCATTTTCAATCTTACGTTGCTGTTTTCTGTAACTTTATGTAAGTAATATAATAGGTTACAACAAATACATTCTGCTACAAATGTAACTCAAAGAACTTGATGCTATTTTAGTCTGGGTTTATGTTTGGAAGATGCCAAGTTTTGGTGTTTTTGTGATGCAGATACCTGAAATAAGACTACATCTCATTACATATAGGTCTCCTGAAAAGCCATCAGTTGATAATGACTTTCTGTCATACCTATCTAGACTGAATTCAAATCAGCAAGCTATAAATTTATAACTCATGATTGAGCAATCCATTTTTCTCTGAGAATCACATTTTCACCTGCTCTTTTAAAGCCCCATCCACAGCTCGTTGAAACAATGGCATGACCTCAAGTGTATTCACTGGGCTTTGGATTGCTTCTTTACAATGGACAAGGATCTTGATTGGATTGTAGTTCAAACCTCTAAAAGGTCATGAGTGGTCAAAAAGATGTGCACTGACAAAGGTGCCCAAGTCTTCCAATCGCAAGATAATATGATGTGTATTAAAATATGTAACTTAATAGCAATCTGACCTACAGTCCCTGATGTCAGGTCAATTAAATTCTATTATTATTCACTATTATTTTGGCAGTACCTGCAGTTTCTGGATGAGTCAGATATTCCAGTTCTCTCTCATCCCTCCTATTCACAAATGTTAAATGTGTTCTTTCTCATGCAAGTACTTTCCATCTGATCTGTTAGTAAGCAAAATTCCTGCATTTTGTTAAGATTGAACCTCAGCTAATTTTTGTTTGCCATGGTTAGGTAATTAATTTTTGACAGTGTTTAGACTAATGATTTGTAACTCCAATAGGTAGTAGTCTTTTAGTTTTTCTCTCAATAACGTTCATCGTTTTATTGACTTTTGTAAACAAAGGAACGACTGTAGATCACATCTAACTTCCAAATCACGATTTTCAGCATGTTCCTTAAATTGTTCTATTTCCCCCCTTTTTAACTGCCTTGTAAGCATCCAGAGATTCTGAGTGCATCTATTTGATAAATGCAGAGCTTTTAAGCTCACACTCAGCTGTTTGTTTATTATGTTTTCAAACTTCTCCAGCTTCTGTTTAGTATTCAGTGAAATGGTGTAAAGAAAACCATCTGTACTGCAGCTGCAAAGGGATTACCTTTACTTTTGGTTTCCAGTAAGAAATCAAATGTACCCTGTACATATCTCTAGGCATTTGCTCTGTTTTATCAGTGTGTTTATGACATGGTTTTGGATTTAAGGAGTTTAAAAAAAATAGAGAATATAAAATTAACATTTAACCCAAATGAAACAGTTTGAGTGGAAGTGTTGTACTTTATATGATCCACAAAGTCTTTGTTCTCTGTCCCTTTGTTTGCATCCTAGTAAAAGACTGAAAAGTTTCCTATGCATCATTAAAGTATTGAAGAATGCTCATCAGCACCAGACTATTTAAATACACCTCAATTTATATAACTACATGTTCGGTTGCTACATTCTTGAAGAAGTGGAGATAAGATTTAACAGATAGGTCTGGAGCTTTAGGGGAAAGTAGTGGGTTTTGGTTCTCTAAATTTGGTCCAGAGCATGAAAATCTCCATACTAGTAGTCGCATTGGGTTTGCAGTAATAGGGAGCTAATTAAGAATGTTTCATTCAAAGAAGCACTCATGCCATCAGAGTAAAAAACTGAAGGAAGAAATTGTACCTACTTTATTAAATTATTTATGTAAAAGGGAGCTGCTAGATACTATATAAATTATGATAAACTGTTTCCTATAAATTTGAATGTACCATTTGTGTTCAGAAGTGACATGAAAATCATTCTAGTTTTATGGCAAATTATTTTGTAAGTTGGTTCCAGTAAAAGACAAACAGAAAGCTCTGTGAATGTAATCCCAGTGAAACAAGCCAGAAGGACGTAAACCAGAAACAGACTTGCATATTGACTTTAAAGTTTAAGCACTGAATTTGTCCATAATGATTCTGAAGAAAATGAGCTATTTTAAAATGATTTTTAGAAGTGAATTAAAACAGATTTACAGAGACATTCCAATGTGTTGAAACTGATGCTTTCAGACTCCTCCTGTCTTGAATCAAATTATATATAAAACCTTTCTTGTCCATCCCTTGTTCTACAAAAAACATTGATTTGGAAACACACAGTTAAATATAATTAGTAGAATGAAAGTTTTTTACAAGTTTCTGTCCCTAGCACAGAATGCCTGTCTTTGAGAAGCTATAGCCTAGGGCAGTGATTTTCAACCAGGGTGTGCCAGATCCTTTGAAGGGTTCCACAAGGTATTAGGGGATATGTGAGGCATGAGGAGATAAGCAGATGAGCCCTGCTCAGGCTTATTCCTTCCTGGACATTTTTCCACCCTTACAGCCCAGCCCACGTGTAAGGAAGGTAAGCACTGTAATAAATAAATTAATTTTTGAAATTGGGTGCCACTCATTTCAGAAAACTTATGGAGGGGTGCCTCAAGTCCAGTGAGGGTGCCTTAAGTCCAAAAAGGTTGAGAAGCACTGCTTAATACTTACACACACAAATTCTGACGGAAACAGAATTCATTGAGAGAGTTTGCAGCACAAGTTGCTGCTGGAGTTCCATATAGGCTAAGAAGACATCCTGAGTCACCTAACCAAAAAGAAAGAAATGTTGT
>NW_017729022.1:7340333-7350429 GCF_001723915.1 Gavialis gangeticus
TTTTCCTGAGAGAAGAGAAACTAAAGGGCTTTCTCTGGGAGATCATCATGATTGAAAATATGTTTTTAAGAAGCTGGGTTGAAAATATGTTTTTAGAAGTGTGGTTGTTTTCTTTTTCCTACACCAAGCAGAACTTGAGGTAGGGAAAAGGAAGATGAAGTTAATATATAGTTGTAAAAGGCTAAAAATGGAACTGTTTTTTTCAAGTTACTCTGAATTTTGTGATGGGAGCTTGGGTATTATATGTGCTACACACTGCAGAAAAGCAGCTATCTGCTATTAGCTGCAGTAACTTTTTATTCATGGAATCCCCTTGAAATCAGTGAGAAGCAAAGTATTGATTCCAGTGGGAACCTTAAGGAAAGATTTTTTTCTTTATTTCTAAATGGTTCCCTGTGGTCACTTCTCTTTATATCTATATTTTATACCTTTCAGTGGATTTGAATCAGAAAGGGACAAGGGGTAGTGAAAATGTCCCAGGCCAGAAGTAGCACTTATATCATTGCTTTGGGGGAAAGAAGGCAGAATGGAAGTCTCCCTTCATTTTTCTAGAGGTGGGTGTGTTCAACCTTAAATGATCCTGTAGGTTAGCTCCGGTTATGCAGGTTATAACAGTTTTGTGTGTTGCATATTGTATTTGGTAGGGTTTTTTTTGACATGTTGTTCCTCTTGCATCCATTATGCCCTTTCACTGTCCTCTGTGTCATATAGAGGACTTAGAAAATAAAATCTCACAGCGTACTTCTTCACCAGGTTCTGTGCCTGGGACTGCATTTTGAACTATGAGATAAAAACCAGAGATCTAGTCCATCTGCTAACTCAAATTCCCCTTTGGGGGTAGAACACAGGTGCCTATTTGAGAAAGTTTATTGAATACTTGATCTGATTTGCCTCATGCTTATGGGGGAACAAAAGGTCAACACTTTCATTTATTGAGCTTTCAGCTATTACATGAGTGACTGTTTTGAAAGTATCTATATAAACATCAGAAAAGAAATGATTGTGACCTTTACAGTAAAAGCCAAATTCAGCTTTGGAATAACAGGCTCAACTCTCTGAACTGGGCCTACCATGTATATTTATGTATGTTTTTCATGGTTTATCTCGTTGGGGCCAGATACAGACATTACTTTTACCAGTATAAGTGATCAGAAACAGGTCTATACCCAGAACAGAACAGAAGTTTGGCACATGTAGACTGGTTAAAAAATGGTAGAACCTGGTTTCAGATTTCTGCCCCTGCCCGCTTTGTGCCCCCATCCCCTCCCCTCTGGAGTGAACTTGTGTTCTGTTTGCTATTGACCTAAACTACACCTCTTACAGAAAACCACATAACTCTATATGTTTTTCCTATGTACCTCAAGGTATCAGGTGTGGCTCGTGAATGCTGAGATCGTGGGGCGGATGGAGCGTTCCAGAGGAACGGGGGGAGGGTTCCCCCACACGCTCAGTGGTGGACCTGGAAATGCCAGTCCACTTCCGAGTCCACCACTGAGTGCACGGGGGGGACTCCTCCCCACATCCCCCCAGCTCAGTGATAGGCTGTGGGGAGACCCCGGTGCCCCCCCAGACCCAGGAGGCACCAGTCGTTGAGCCGGGGGGCAGGGGATTCCCCCATGTGCAGCATGCCAGACCTAGAAGTGGACCAGAAGCACTTCTGGTCCACTTTCGGGTTTGCTGCTGAGTGTGTGAGGGCCCCCCTACACCCCTGTGGGATGCTTCATCTGCCCAACCATCTCAGAGTTCACAAGCCATGCCTGGTACCTCAAGATACATAGAAAAAACATATAAAGCTGTGCCCAAATTTTGTTGAATCTCTCCAAATTTCTCCAAATCAATTTGGAGGCTTCCAATTTGATTCAGAGAAATTAAAAGGTGATTGAGATTCAGAGATTTGGCCACTGAATCAAGCCGAATCTCCTTTGAATCGAATCAGTGACCGAAGCTTCACACAGCCTTAATAAATGTTATAAAAGCTAGCCCAAGTAATGAGATAAGAATCCAGAATTTCTGTTGAGACCATACTTAACTCCATCCAATCTGTTGATTTCTTGTGATTCAATGTCACGTTCAAGTTGGGTTTTTTTTGTTTTCTTTTAGTTTTTTATAACAGTTTTGTTGTTTAAGAACAGCTACTCTGAGGTCAGCAAGGAAATACCCACAGAGGTTAAACTGTTGTGTCACAGGCTTTTGTATCTTTCTGGAATTTCATAGATTTCATAGACATTGGGGCTGGAAGGGACCTCTGGGTCCGACCACGGAGCTAATTTCCCAGCCAGTGAATCATGGTGGACCCAAGGCCACAATTGGCCAGTTAATGCCAAACCAGTGTCCATTGAATCTTTCATGTAGGGAACATCCCATCTATCCTATGTAGGCAGGCACCTGTAAGCCGGTGATGGCATATACCATATACCAGGAGCAGGTGAATGGATCCCTGATATTATAATCCAAGTGTTTGGTCCAGTGATGATATGGTCTGTGTAGATGAGGGGGCACAGTTGGTATCTGGGTCTGAATCAAGGCCTAGTGCCTTGATAAGAAGAGGAATTAGGCAGTTTGTTGCTGGAGAAACATCATTTGAGGTTGGGGGGGCTGCCCTAAGCCAAGACAGTATTGTCTCCCAAGGCTACCTTGAGATGGTCATTATATTTCAGAAGACATTGCAGGTCATTAATGATGTGTCCAAAGTATTCAAGCTGTGGCCTGGAAGTGGCTACGAGAGATTCTGTTGCCTTTGTCTTAGGGTTGGTGTTATAACAGGTCAGAGTGGGGTCTGAATCTTGCTCTGTTTATTTGAGTGAACATGGTTTTAGGATTATATCATGAATATAGGAATCCTTGCCAGCTCCATAAGGTGTGCATCCCATTTGGTGGGATTGGAGCAAATGTGGTTGTAGCAGACAGCTTGTCTATAGACAGTGGATCTAGTGATGTGCTTAGGACACAACAAGTGGCATGGAGTTAGCTCTCGCATTGCGGCAGTCGTGCGGACGGTGCAACACTTCACAGTGATGCTCAAGAAATGAATTTGATGTGTGGAATATTTAAAAATCCATTTTATGGATGATTGGAAGTTGTTAAAGTCTGGGACTTTATCTGAACATGTCTACTAGCTACTTTTATGTTTTGATTCCCAAGCAGGCTCACTCTTAGGAAGGGAATAAAGGTCATTTGCCTTCTCTCCTTGGAAACTTGACTCAGTGGATTTAATATTGCAGCTTAGTAGTATTTTTGAGACCTATTTATACAGCAAATTTCCTTTTGCTTAGGACGCTTTCTGGTTCTTGTCCATTTGAATCTAAATTATGAAACAACTTTGCATTCTGTAGCATTGCAGAGTAGCATGCTGCAGATTCCAATAAATGTAATAATTTATTTAAATAATAATTTAATATGAATAATTAAAGGCATTTATACATGTTCTCTGGGTGTGGGGAGGGCTCCAAGAGCTGCTTTAATTAAAGCTTGTTGAATGAGCTTTAGTTAAAGTGCCCCACCACCATTTTTCAGTGCAGGACTGATACGCAAGACCCTGGAGTCTGCTGAAGCATGGTAATTACCACGCTCCAGGAGACTCGATTAATCAAGTCTGCTCCAACACTCTGTAATTACAGCGTTTCAGTATAGCCTTGCTGCATGTGTACAGGCACCTTAAATGACTATGGTATTCCTTTTGTTTAATTGAAATTTAAATTCATTATGTTATATTGCCCTACATATTTAATATTAAATATGCTGTAGTTCTAATACTGGAAATGCACAACTGTTGTGGGGAAAGTTGAAGATTTTGGCAGATGGGTATAGGAAATGTTGAACCTAGAAAATGTGAGAGACAGGACTGTGGGATAATCACAGCAGGTTGATGATTTTGCAGTAATGTTTCTTGAAGGAGCCCTATGCTTTTCTATCATCACCAGGACATTTTTTGTCACTTACAGCAGTGCTCTACTCTGAGGTTAGTGAATGATGGTACAAACAAACCTCACTGTGCTCAGCTGCCACTATTTGTAAAGGATGGTGCTAAACTGACCTTTTTCTGACAGTCCAGTTTTATTCCTGTGAAAAGGTACCATGGCTCTGTAGGGGATTCTGGGGACTCATCATTGCAGGCATGGAGGAAGACAGCTCCAAGTCCACTTGAATAAGAGGAAAAAGCCCCATAGGTATCTTTGCTAAAATGCCTGTGCCAAAATCCTGGGAAAATAAGGTTTCAAGCACAAAGTGGAACCAGTGAACTATATCACCACAACAGGGCCTTTCATTACCTGACAAAGCAGTATTTTCTGCACCACTTCATCATTCCCGGAGCTTTTGTGAGGTTTGTTTAGCTTGGAGATCAGGACATTGGTTGTATTAGAAAAATCGCACAGTGTATTTGACATATGATCAGTCTGTTCCAGTCAGGGAGTGTTTGACTCTGCCCTGCTTTTGCACACGCACACACACACGCGCGCGCGCACACACACACACGCGCACACACATACACACACACACACACACACACACACACACACACACACACACACACCCACCCACACCCCTACCATACAGCCATACTTCCATGACCCAGAAATGTTTAAATAATCCATTTTCATTGCACATCAGAAGTGTATCCTCACATCAGGAGTTACTGTCTTTGCATTATTATCCTATTTGCCACCCTCCCACTCTCTTCTGTTATGAACAGTCCAAACTTCTTCGCGTCAGGTTCTGGGTATCCTGCCTTTTCCCCTTCCCACTGGGTCAGGGCTTCTGTGTATCTTCATTTGCACTTTTTCATCATGCTAGTGGCTTACATTTACCTCTTACCTCATCCCCTTGTTTCCCCTTTTTCCACCATGGCATGGACTGTATACTCCCACCTCCCACATACCCTTCCTCAACTTTCTCTTTACCATTAGTATTTCATTTGTTTTCATTTGGTACATAAGGCATTAAGGGTATGAACGTGTCAAATATGCATTGGGAGAATTAGCAGAGCTGAGACTGGGTACTGCTGCCAGTATTAATGAGAGAAATACCATTAAATTAAGTGTAAGACCATGCTTCACATGGATAATAATTATTATTGTTATTTCTTACTTGTATAAGACATTCATTTTCATAACTAGGTATATTTTACAGTTTAGATTTGGATCCTAAATATTCTGAAATTTGAGGTCAAAATACAGTATTCTTCTCCAATGTCCAAAGCTATAAAACAAAATACTGAGAAGGATCTAGCCAGTCAGCCAAGAACCAAGGATTTCATAGCTCATTAATGAGAGGAAGTCTGAAAAAAAAAGATTTGTGTTCACAAATGTGGCTAGGTTTTTGCTTAAGTATTTCTGAAGACAGTGAATTTCAGAACAGTGTAGAATAGTTATCAAGAATACTGTGCTTCCATTTCCCACAAGCTTCATCTTTGAGTTGATGAATCTCAATGGGCTACCACTCTATAAGTGCCACATATTTTATTCCATTTGACTTATACCAGTAACCTAAATGAACAGATGAAGGAAGATAGTGAATTAAATCAACCAGTGATAACCTGCCCCCTCCCCCAACACACACAGACAAAGATTAGCATGAAGCAAAAATCACTAATGGAACAGTGTTCACACAAGAGCTGTCAAAGAATGCATAATGTAACAATGCTGATTTTAACTGCAGACTCACACATTAATTAATTTTAACATTTTCATTTAAGCTTGTTTCCACAGCTTTGAGGAGCTGACCTTTGAAGTGGTCCCTGATGAGAATACACTTGACTATATTAATAGCCATATCCTGAGAAAGTGTTTCAATTTCAAACTGAAAATAGCTCAAAGTTATAGGCTATATAAATAGGACTCACGCAAGTGCTACATGTTCATGCTACCAGCATTTTGTAGAGAGCACACAGAGAAATGTATAATGGAACTTGAAGAATTATATGGAAAATTAAAAGTTGAAAGGCAGGTTTTCAAATTCTTTGGAACATTATTTACCTGAAAATAGTTTAAAATAAACAGGTGTATGTAAATAGATGACGAGTGGCCTGCTTCACCGTGACATAATTTTAGATCTCTGTTTGTAAATCTAATAGTTTTCACTATAGAGAAAGACATCAGTTGACTCTGGTGACTACTATCAGGTCCTTTATGTAGAGACAACTGTGTGCCAATTAAGACATAACCAATCTAAAATTAATGAAGTTTAAAAAATGGCTGAAATACTGAACTACTTTTCTAAATTTTTTTAGCAAAAATTGAAGAAGTAGTCTGTGTAATTGGGAAGTAATAGAAAACATGTAAAGCCATAAAACAAGCTAGGGGAAATTTGACTGTGTACAAAGCAAGTATTTAGAGCATTGATAAAATGGATAAAATTGATAACATGTCAGAAGCTATGGAATCACTGATGATAATGTGAATGAAAAATCATGAGCACACAGTATTATGAATCTAAAATGAAGGAAGGCAAATGTAAAAGCTGTTTTCAGGTAAGGAAATATTAGTGATCCTTCTCTTTATTATTCCAGACACCAAAAAAGTCACGGATTCTGAAGTGTCTGGGGGCCTGTTCTTACTGAAAAGAGTAGTAAATTGATTTCTGTGGAAGAAGGATTGGGTTTCTAAAGAGTAGTGGAACTATGATTAAATTGGTAGTTTTGGATTATTAATGTGTCATAAATGTGGTTGTTTTTTGATAGAATTACAATATTACTGAATAAGGGAACTGCAGTAGATCTATTATGTGATGTTGTATAACAAAAATTTTAAAAATCCCATTAAGCTTCATTGAAAAATTAAGATGATTCGGATAGGGAAAGCATCATATGGCTGGAAGTCAGACTAATGGACCACAAGGAATAGTACTGAAAAAGGATTATGTCATGATACTTTCCTATTGTTATTACAAAAAGGGCTGAGTTTAGCACTAGCCTTATCAAAAATCTTCCTTAATAGTATGAAAGAGGAGGTACAGAGCACATCAGTAACATCGGCAGATGATAATAAAGAAGCAGAAGTGGTGAACATCAGTGGCTATAGAAAAACAAATTCAAAGGCACCCTGAAGAATTAGAAAGCATAGGTAGAAAAAAAATGAAATTTATCTTAAGAAGGTAAACAAATGCAGCTCCCATACATTATAGGAGAGAGAAGTTTAGGAAGCCAAAATACTTAGAGAATATCTAGAGATGACAGTAAGTAGCAAAATATTGCTGTCTTGTCAATGGCTTATTACTGCAATAAAGGCCAATTCATTTGAGAAGAGAACCATCCAGAAGAGTTGACCTTATTCATGTTGCTTTGGTACAGCTGTTCAATTTAGAGTACTACCTTACCAGAAAGATAGTGACAAATTGCAGGATGTTCAGTAAACAGCAACACTTATGAAGCATGATTTAAGCTTAAACTGAAGTGAAGAAGTGGAAAATGTTATCTGCAAACAAACAAAACAACCAAAATTTATTTATTTATACATGGATTTATATAGTGTTTAATACAATCTAATTGTATAGTTATTATATATTGTTTAATACAATATAAAGTTATATCATTTAATACAATGTAGTGATTTTAAGGGCAAGTTTCATGACTTCTGAACATTTGTGGTTGGCAGTACTGTTTGTTTTCACAAGGGATTCTCATATTCTCATGGATAAAAATTACTTATTGCATTAAGTGGAAGTTGGAAAACACCAGATGAGAAGGCAATTTTATTTTTACCCTTTGTACAAAATTCATGAGAAAAATCATGTCGCTAGTTTTACTACTAGTGTGAAAATGATTAAGAAACTCAAGTGAAATTCAAGTAGATGTGATGGTATAATATACCAACAAGTTGTAAATTTTAGCTAGGAAAGTGCAAACCAGTTTGAGAAGACTAAGAACTGGCTTGAAATTTCAAACTCAAAATCAAATTGCAGCAAATGTTTATTGTGCCTAGAAAAGTTCAAACAATTTCATCACCTTTATTTTTTATTTTTGTTGGCTTAAATGTTCCTAATTGACTAGTACTAAAAATGCTGGCATTCTGCATTAGAGGCTGTTCTCAGAGCCTTTACAGCTCTACTACAAGAAAACAGCTCAAACAATCTCATAAATCAACCTATTATCATAAGATTTTCAGTTTTTGCAGATTTCAGAGGTTCTGTTTCTTTGCATAAATTCCAGATAAGCACTAAAATTTTGGAGGCACCTAAGGAAAACCAGGTCTCTAAATTTACTCATCACTCATCATGGCCACATTTATGAGCTATTACTATGCAAATAAAGTCCAATTTCTCCTCTCAGTAACACATCCATAATTCTACTGAAGACTGAAGCTAAAAGGAGGATCTGGGAAATCAAATATCAGTGGTTGCAAGATAAAGCCAAGGAGATCCAGCTCTGTGCTGAGAAACAGGGCATGCATAGCTTTTTACATGCAACCAAAGCCATCTATGGCCCAGCTTCCATGGCCCTACTTTCCTGTGATCACAGGATAGCTTGATGCTCCTCAAAGGTAATTAGTCTATTTAAGATGGATGGAAAGATGAATTAGAGGCACTCTTGAACCATGAGTCAGCTGTGATGGATACCATCATTGAGTCCATCCACCAACACCCTGAAACGGGATACGTTACCAACCCTCCAATCCTAGAAGAAGTCTGTTGTGTCATCAAGAACATGAAGAACAATAAATTACTGGACTGGATGGCATACCTGTTGAACTTTCCAAGGTTGGAGGCAAGGAACTGGTTTTGAGATTCCACAAGTTTATTTTCTGAATTTGGAACAATAAAGAGCTTCTTGGGGACTTGAGGAATGCCAACATAATGACTATCTTTAAGAAAGGAGATAAATCTGTGTGTAGGAACTATTGAGGTATCACCCTCCTTTGCACAGTAAGGAAAACCCTCTCCAACATCCTCCTGAACTGTCTTCTACCTCTCGTTGAGGAAGTCCTACTAGAATCTCAGTGTGGTTTCAGACCATCCTGTGGGCCATGATCGCTGTTGCCCATTAGATCCAAGAAATGTATCAGGAACAATATCAGGATGTGTAGATAGCCTTCATTGACCTTACTAAAGCCTATGATTCTATCAATTGCAAAGCCTTGTGGAAAATACTGGCCAGATTAAGATGTCCAGAAAAGTACATCAAGGTCCTGAGGCTTTTTCAGAACCAGGTGATTATGACCATTCTTTGTAGCATATCAGAAACAGTTCCATTTGTCATCAGAACTGGGGTCAAAGTTCCTATGTGAGATTCACAGTCCCATCTTCTCCCTCAGGATTTGAGTGTATAAGTAGTTGTTCAGGGTACGGGAACTCACTCTTTTATATCATGGCTGCCTGAGAAGGTGATTCTAGTTGTGCTGATACTCATCTTTTCTACAGTATCCCTATAGTTATGGATTCACCCAGGTGTCAGGAAACCTGAGTTTAATTACCTCCTTAACAAAAGGAATTTACACTCCCATCTTGTAAGAGAGTGCCCTAATTACCAGGCTGTAAGAAGGGCTAGGGTGAGGACCTGTGGAAGCTGTGCTGTAAGGAATGCAAAATTCCTGGGGCCAAAGGCTGTTAAAGAGGAGGTTGAGGTTTGAAGTCCAGTCAGAGAATGTTTACTTGGGAAAATGGAGTTCTGGATGCAATTTCCTGCTTCCAGGACTCTTTGCAATGCACAGGAATATTCACTGGCTAACATATGCTGGGCTTTGAAGTCTTGCTCCTTCACATGCTCTGTTTTTGGCCACATGAATTTTGATTTCCTCTCACCCAGTGGCCTGCCAACCAGATTGTTTCCCTCAGAGGATCTAAGTAGTCTGAGGATCCCAAATAGGTTTTGGCCTGAGATCACACTGAGATGTCTAATCCTGCCATAACTCCAGCAGTTCCAGGCTTCTCTTGTAATAGAATGCTAGACTCCAAGGAGCTTTACTGGTGAAGCCTTAAGCTACTGAAAATTCTTAAGTGTTTTAAGGTATGTCGTGGATTTCAGTTTGGGAGTTAGGCTCTTAGGGCATTTATACATGTGCTCTGGGAGGAGGGGGAGGGGGACACTTTAATTAGAGTGGCTCCAAAAGCCGCTCTAATTAAAGCGCCCAGGGTGTCATGTGTATCAGTGTCCCTGTGCTGAAAA
>NW_017729022.1:7355429-7356129 GCF_001723915.1 Gavialis gangeticus
AATTAGAGTGGCTCCAAAAGCCGCTCTAATTAAAGCGCCCAGGGTGTCATGTGTATCAGTGTCCCTGTGCTGAAAAATAGTGGCGGAGGGGCTTTAACTAAAGCTAATTGAACAAGTTTTAGTTAAAGCATCTCTACTGCCATTTTTCAGTGTGGAGACGCTGATACATGTGACACCGGAGTCTGCTGGAGCGCAGTAATTACCACACTCCAGCAGCCTCAGTTGACATGTAGAGGTGCGCTTTTGAGGAAAGTGGATCTGGCTAAATATAGATCTATCAGCCTGACTTCTATCCTGGGGAAGGTCTTAGAAAAGTTTATTCAAGAGGCCATCCTTAATGGACTGGCCAACGCCAACATCCTGAGGGATAGCCAGCACGGGTTTGTTGCGGGTAGGTCTCGCTTGACCAATCTCATTTCCTTCTACGACCAGGTGACCTGTCACCTGGACAAGGGAGAAGAGATTGATGTCATATATCTTGACTTCAAAAAAGCCTTCAATATGGTATCCCATGATCACCTTTTGGCGAAACTGGCCAGTTGTGGCCTTGGGTCCACCACGATCCACTGGCTGGGAAATTGGCTCCGTGGTCAGACCCAGAGAGTAATAATTGATGGAAGTCAATCATCATGGTGCCCTGTGACCAGTGGGGTCCCCCAAGGCTCTGTCCTTGGACCCATATTGTTCAACATCTTCATTA
>NW_017729022.1:7361129-7361694 GCF_001723915.1 Gavialis gangeticus
TGTTCACCAGAGCACCCCAAGGGATGACAAGGTTGACCGGTTATAAACTACTACAAGACCATTTCAGGCTAGACATAAGGAAGAACTTCTTTACTGTCTGAGTCCTCAAGGTCTGGAACAGCCTGCCATCAGAGGCGGTTCAAGCACCAACATTGAACACCTACAAGAGTAAATTGGATGCTTATCTTGCTGGGCTTCTATGACCCCAGCTGACTTCCTGCCCTTCAGGCAGGGGGCTGGACTTGATGATCTTCTGAGGTCCCTTCCAGCCCTAATGTCTATGAAATCTATGAAATCTTTACATGTGCTCCAAATTGAGGGGGAAAGGGGAGCTTTAATTAGAGCGCTTGCAGCATCACGTGTATTCAGCATTCTGTGCTGCACAGTGGCAGTGGGGGTGCTTTAACTAAAGCTTGTTTGATAAGCTTTAGTTAAAGCACCCCTGCTGCCATTTTGAAGCACAGAGATGCTGAATACACATGATGTGGAGTCTGCTGGAGCATGCTAATTATCATGCTCCAGCAGTCTCAGTTAATCAAGTCTGCTCTGACACATGCTAATTAGC
>NW_017729022.1:7363491-7380095 GCF_001723915.1 Gavialis gangeticus
ACCACAAGATGAACATGAGCCTGCAATGCGATGCTGTGGCTAGTAAAGCGACCAGAATGCTGGCTTGCATCCATAGATGCTTCTCAAGCAAATCCCAAGACGTCATTCTCCCCTTGTACTCGGCCTTGGTGAGGCCGCAGTTGGAGTACTGCATTCAGTTTTGGGCTCCACAATTCAAAAAGGATGTGGAGAAGCTTGAGAGTCCAGAAAAGAGCCACACGCATGATCAGAGGTCAGGAAAACAGACCTTACAATGACAGGCTGAGAGCCATGGGGCTCTTTAGCCTGGAAAAGCGCAGGCTCAGGGGCGATCTGATGGCCACCTATAAGTTTATCAGGGGTGACCACCAGTTTCTGGGGGAATGATTGTTCACCAGAGCACCCCAAGGGATGACAAGGTTGACCGGTTATAAACTACTACAAGACCATTTCAGGCTAGACATAAGGAAGAACTTCTTTACTGTCTGAGTCCTCAAGGTCTGGAACAGCCTGCCATCAGAGGCGGTTCAAGCACCAACATTGAACACCTACAAGAGTAAATTGGATGCTTATCTTGCTGGGCTTCTATGACCCCAGCTGACTTCCTGCCCTTCAGGCAGGGGGCTGGACTTGATGATCTTCTGAGGTCCCTTCCAGCCCTAATGTCTATGAAATCTATGAAATCTTTACATGTGCTCCAAATTGAGGGGGAAAGGGGAGCTTTAATTAGAGCGCTTGCAGCATCACGTGTATTCAGCATTCTGTGCTGCACAGTGGCAGTGGGGGTGCTTTAACTAAAGCTTGTTTGATAAGCTTTAGTTAAAGCACCCCTGCTGCCATTTTGAAGCACAGAGATGCTGAATACACATGATGTGGAGTCTGCTGGAGCATGCTAATTATCATGCTCCAGCAGTCTCAGTTAATCAAGTCTGCTCTGACACATGCTAATTAGCATATGTCAGAGAAAATGTCTGGCATGTGTATAGGTGCCCTTAAATTCTGTTTAGGTCCCAGTTTAGTCATCTAAGTCTTTTTGTGGATCTGGGCTTAAACATTTATGGTAATATGTTTGGTATTGCTATAGCTTTGGTTCCTAGGATTGCATCTGTGTAAAAGATTACAAGTCAATTTTGAGGTTTAATATCATTATATCCTCTAATAATAACCCAGGCAGACTACATATACAAAAGCTAGTTTCCTAGGTATGTCTGTAGAACAGGGATACGTATTCAAATGTTGTCCCAATAGAAAATGTATCTACAAAGAGCATCTGGGAAAATTGACCTATCATACCATTAGTTAATAAATGAAAACGTGGTTAAAAAGCTTGCAAAAACTACTAGCTTCATAATGTGCACCACACAATGTCACAGCAACTCCAAAGAAATCCTGCATAGGCCTTCAGAATTCTACATCTAGCAGTTTCAGCCTTCAGCTGAAAACATGTCTGTTGTCGTACAGCCTACATGAGGTGTGTACCTTCAGTATAGACTTTGGTCTGTAGTAGATTGAATATTAAGTCATGTACTATGGATTATACTGAAGTTTTTGCCCTGGTGAAAATAAAAAAGATTACACCAGACACAGAACACTTCAATATAATGAAAAAAACTGCTGCAAAAAAACAGCATTCCTTTATGTCAAGCTTTAGATGCAGCATCCAAAGAAAAGATTTGAAAAAAATGTTTTGAAAACCATAAAATACATATTCACAACACCTATAATACAATTATGTATTTGTTGAATATCTATAAAATTTTAACATAAGAACAACATCTGTGAAGCAAAAGTGAGTAAAAGTTTTTGAAAGCATTACGAAGACAGCACATTACTCTTGTCATGAAAATTTTTCTGACAAACCCCATTTCACACAACTGGCTTGTGATTTTATTAATGCTATGAACAATTTTTCATCCCCAGCAGGTGTGACATTATAAATATGGAAGGTCTACCATGGAATGACATTCTTCAGTTAAGCTTGCACTACAAATGAAACTGCAGGCCCTAAAGAGCTTATGTTAGTGACTATAAGACTTGCCTATCAATAGCTGCTTTATGGAAGTCACCAGTCCTTTATACATCTTTCAAAAATGCATTTTTCCCTATGCTTTAAATAACTGAGAATGTTGGCTACTGGGAGCTGTAGTTCTATTCTGTCCCAAGGGGGAAAAAAGCCAGATAATGAGGATGGTTTGTCATAGGCCACTAACCCCAGAAGGATAAGACAGGAGAACAGAACATCCAGGAAAAGGCAGGAACTAATCTTCCACAGTGGGTTTATTTCTTAGCACACAGACTAGCAATACTGCAGAGCTAAGCACAGTAAATTGTATCTAAAGGGAAAGACAGTTTATGTTGTGGGGGACAAGAGAGGGGAAATAGCTTTGTAGTTTTTTCCTTGAAGCACAGTTGTCCTATTAAATATACTCTGTAAAAATGCAATTGGGTGGTTCCATGTTTATTGCCTCCCAGTGATTTCAAGATTCGATAACAGTTAAAGAATCATAATTTTCTGTCTGCCATATGACAAACTCATGTCTAGGCTCTGTGAGTCCAGCTGGTTGGCTTTCTTTTGAATTATCACCTGCAATATGCAGCATTCTTCCCAATGTTCAATTCCTTGTATCTGTGAAGACTGAAATGTATCTGTATTTCTGCTTCTCACTCACCTAATCATGTTAATTCCCTTGAAGTTCCTCCATTTCTTCTGTAGTAATAAAAAAAATAAGTTCCCTACTGTTGATAACTCCAGATCAAATCCTTTATAGGAACAATGGTGTTAGCTTAGTTTAGATTGCTTCATGGTGCTTCTGGTACTTGAACCACTATGATACATAGAACTAATCTGGGCAGGTTTAAACAACTTGGTGAATGAAATGATGCCAGTTACTTAGAGTTGTAGTTGCACTGTTGCTTCCTTTGCTGCTACTGTGAAAGTAGTAGTTAGCAATGGTGTACACTTTTTATAGGAAAAAATTTATATAGCTCCGGGGTCCTATCTAACTTGTAGCAACCTCAGCTGGCTGCCTTATGAATTGTAACCCTAGCCAAAATCTCTTAGAGCTACATGCTTTGACCTAACCCCTAATATGCCCTGTTGCTCTAGACAACAAAGCCATCTGCTTCTACACCTGTGCTTACAGGGAGATCATCTGAAAGAAGTCTCTCGTCTGTAAAAATGTAGAATTAAGGGAATCCTTTCCTTGCTGGATATGAGGCTTTAAGAGTTCCTTTATACTCTTTTGAGCTTTTTATCTGATGTAAAAGTATCATGGTAGAGTTGAGGGTCTCACTCCTATTTCCCCTAAATGCTAAGTCTATGCTCTCAGAGAATACAAGTGCATGTGTCTGTGTTTATATACATACACTTATCCCTATTACTTTGAATGGACAAGTTTTTAAGAAGAAGCTTTCTTTCCTAGTTCATCTTCTGTGAGTTTTTTTCTGTAATTCAATCATTCTTAGTAATCCAAGTGTTCACAATGGTGATGCATAGATACCATAGCAAGATAGGCTGGCCATTGCTGCTTATGCTTCTATGCATGTTTCCAGGAAAAGAACAAAGAGGGTGCATAGTCTAAAACTACTTATTGTATTTAGTACAAATGAGAACAGGACTAGAGTAGATCTTATTAGGGTGCATAGCCTGCCTGGTTTATGTCCGTTTCCTGTATGCTAATCATAATGGTCAATTTTCAGGTACTGTCTTGCACCTGCTTTTTATTTGGTCGGATGCTGTTCAGCCCTATTCTTATGTAACATATATAAAAAAGCAGATGCACAAATGACAACAGTGACCAGACCTATTGGTTAGTAATGCCATGCTATTCAATGACCTATACTTTATCTAATAATGGATTGACTTTCTGTTGTGTTATATCTTCATCCTTACATCTTAATCATTTTAAGTTTCTAGAGATTATGCTACACATTATTCTCAGTAGGAAATGAAACTGTAAAGGGCTAGAGAAGCAATGATTAAATTGTCCTAGGTAATTCTTTCCTATGCTGTCCCAATGCTTTCTCATCTTGCTTGTGTTTGAAATGGGGATGGGGGGAGGAGGGGGAATACAGAACTCATCATTAGTTCTTTCTCTGATTATCTGAATGTATTAACTTTAATACCGTTAATGAAACCAAGGAATCAAAATACAGCTTAACTCAACCCAGACAGCCCATAGCATCTTCATTTCCTGCTCTGAAGTGTGAAATTTAGAATGTACTGTGGCTTCAGCACAGCTGATAAAATTGCATATGACAGTGACTACAGAACGTTTAATACAGGAGATGATTAATTGCCTTTCTTTTCTTAACATCAACACAAAATTCCTTCCAAGCTCTGCTTTTTGCACAAGGCATACCATATGATGTTGATGAAGATTCAAATTAGCCGAGACATTGCAGTAAGAGTGGAATTTTGCTAAATTTTAAGTAGTTTATTTTAAACTGAGTTAATGTTTAAGCATTACAGGCAGCAATTGTTATCTGAAATGTGAGTTTATTGAGAGAATTATTTCAGTATTTGCATTAGTAAAATTACTGAGATGGTTGTGATCATTTCACAAATTTTTGAAGTTTGCTACTTTAAGAAAAAGGTGAATTTCATGTTTTGTGGTAAAAATAAGCAAGGACACTTAGCAGGAATAGACACCCAGATTGGAGAAAGATGCTTAGGCCACTCCTCTAGGACAAGAGAGCTATGTTGAACTGTTCGCTGTGCTACAGAATACCTTTGTGACCTTGGGAAGGCCAGTAATTTTCTCTGTCCATCCCCATGTACAAAATGGGGATGATTGTACTGCCTTGCACCAGGAGGTCGTAAAAAGTGAGGAAGTCAGAGCGTAGGAAAATGGGGGCCATAAGATAGGAAAAAACAGAAAAAGCTAAAGAAAACTTGGCAAAAAGTACTGGACACAAAAAGGAGTAACATTGTTTTTTTGTTCCAGAGTGTGTATTTTATTCACAAACTACTAATATATCTTTTATTTGTCATTATCATCACTCATCCACTGTGTGCCATGTATCATGTTTTCTTCCGAAGTAAGCACTAGTAAATTGTTGCAAAGCAATAATTCTAGACTGCTAGGTAATATATTATGCACTACGTATTAACTGTGGCAAAGTGATGAGAACAGTAAACAATTTTTAGGTACCCCCTGAAGAGTCTATCCACCTTTTTCATTGACCTAAAGTAGAATTCCAGCCCTAGGGTTAAAAATAAGAAGTGTCTGACCCTGAATTATGGGCTATCAGTGACAACTCCCCCACCTCATCAAACTTAGTAACATTTTTCCTGCTTTCAGTACCTGACTTTTATGCTTTATTATGTGTATTGCTACAGTAGTTGATGTATAGCTGCTATGCCAATATTTGAACTGTTTGTCGGGGTGGTTCCATGAAAAGTACAGCCAGTGCATAGTCTGTCCTTCAAGAGACTGTCAGCTCAGTTTAATGATAACAGTAGCATTATTGACAAAAAACCTTCATCATTTCCTTGTGCACCGAAGAGCCTAAATGTCTTATATAAGATAGTTTTTTATTCTTAGAACCCAGCTCATATAAGGTCATTTGCTTGTGTCATGATTCATGGTTCTAGATCTTATTGGCAACTGTAAATGCTACATATAGATACTTACTACATATCTAACCATATTTATTTAATGACATACAGACACTTGTGACTTATATAGCATTATGAAGAATATAAATTAGGAAAAGTTACTTCCCTGCCAAAACCGTAATAAAATTACAGTTTCCTGGACCATATGCTATATATGACGTAGTATAAACTTCTGGACAAAGCCTTTGAGATGAGAGGAGGTCTGGGGTTTTTTTGGTTCATTGTTTCTTTCTAGTTCTACTATTCAGGTTTTCCTGAGCAAAGGAAAGCCTCACAGCTGTGAAGGCAGTGGAGCAAAGCATTTTGTTCTACAAAGGATATGTGTGAGTCTGGAAACGTGGGGACGGAGGAAGGCTCTGCAGCTAGTAACCCAGACTGTCTTGATAGAACCCAATACTAATGGGCTTCATTGAGATCAATGGAGAGACTCAACTTCAGTGGAAGCTTTTTCAGGGGTTCACCTGAACTTACAGGCTTGATTTTGAAAACAAGAGGAAAAGGGGAACTGAAAACACGAATGTCTAGAGAGAGGATGCAACCTCCGAGGACACTACAGTGTTTTAAAGAAGAAAGGAAATCTATATTATCAATTTTCTACATTCTTATGTGATTTTTCTGTCTTGCTTCCCCTTTTCTCAGTACAGAAATGTGTGAAATTCGCTACATAGAGGTGTGCGAGCTTGTCAAGCAGCATGCTGTGTGCACAAGGAAATGCTGAGAATAAAGCCTAAAATGTGATGCTTAAATGAAGCACATATTACATGTGCAGCACACCTGCTAAACTTGTTAGGGGTCATTTGGATGAAGAACTTTTGCAGTGAAAATGTCTTTTTGTAGCAATTAAAAATGAAAGTATTACAGCTACTTCTTCAAAGAAAACGAAAGACAAAAAGGTTTTGCTGCCTCGTTGCAAAATCTCCATATTGCCTATGTTGCTTGTCATCATAAAGTTGTTACCTTGCTGTTTTCTACTATGAAAACACTTGGATGATTACATCATACTTCATATAAAGAGTGCCACATAAGATGTGATAAATTTAGGTATTGCTACTGAACATTAACTGTGATGGCAGAGGCGACACAACAGGTACCTGTATTAATGGGAGCTCACCTAGGTTATGACAGTATGCTGGATTTTGCATCTTGGAGCAGAGTCAAAGTCAAAGGTTATGAAATAAATAAAAATCCAACCTAACAGATTGTGCCAGAAGCTGTCTGACTATATGGAGCAAAATAGTCATTTGTATAAGCCAACTACTATACCTCTACTAAGTATGTGACTTCTTTTCAACTTGAAAGACTTTCTTCTTCTGTTTGATTGTAGGCCTTTGAAGTCTGGCATTGCAGAAAGGTAACTCTAAGCATGCATATGCAAATTCAAAGTCTAAACAGCTGAAAACAGTAAAGCTCAGTGCTTATTTTAAATTTTATTTTATGCTGTGCTATTCTACTCAGATGGTATCTTTGGCATTCATCTAGTAGTGACTTGGCTTCAAGTCAATGGTAACCCACATCACCTGGCAGCTAAAGAAAAGTAATAAAGAAAAAATGTCTTAGGTTTAAGTCAGCCATTACAATAAGAGCTCTTTATTGAACTGTGGACACACTCAACAATGGTATTTTTAACTCATTGATATTGTTGGCTTGCAGCATTATGAAGGAGTGCCTGATTAAAAGGAAGTCAGCAAGTTAATTCCCAACATGCCCCTTGGCAGCTTTTTCATTTCACTTAGAGGTGGGAGCAGGTGGTGTAATTTAGAATTAAATACATCATGTCTAAGTTGGCAGGAAAACAGCATTCAGTGATGAAATGTCCCTGCAATGAATCTCATTAATTGTTCACCAATTTTTGGTAATTTTACTTATATTTGCATACTGTAATGCAAGTACAATGAGGTATCATATAGTTGAGTTGTATTTAGTGTTCAGTTTAGCTAAAAGCAACAAAAGATCTGAGCCACCGCTTTGAGATTTAATCTATCTGTTACATCTGTTTACTAAAATAAGGAAGAAATATTTTCTGTTTCTTAAATTTGCCACTTAAGGAAAGAGCTTCACGGAGTGACAATTCTTAAATTGTTCTATCACCTATTTTGGGAATGCTATATTATTAGCATCTGTGCAGCATAAAATACATATCCCATTCCTATTCTGTCTTGTTTTCTGTGGCATTACATTATTTTAACTTATGCTACATTTGCATGTAAAATTCTCATTTTCAATGGGAACACATATAGGCTAATGCTGTTTGTTATGGAAAATCAAAGGGAAATCTTCCCCCCCCCCCCATGATTTTTTTTCATTGCAAGCAGATTGGTGTTAAGCTTCTAAAAATACTCATTCACCACATCCACATGAGCAGGAGTGTGTATTTGCAGCAGCACAAATAGTAGCCGCACAAATTTGTGCCATTACCTTGTGCTGCAGTGCACATGCCTGCTCATGTGGTTTGCAGCTGGACATATTGTCCTGCTGCTCCGTTTGCTACTGCCAGGGACACAGGGTGCCTCAGTTTGAGGCTAGCTGGCAGGCAGCCCCACAGTGAGGTACCCCATGCCTCAGCCAGTTGGGGAGTAGCACATGAAGACAGGGGAGTAGGCATCCCAGGGTTGCAGGCTTCTGCATCTCCACATGCTGCAAAGCCCTTGCACCCCAGCCAGGTACTCCCTGGCTGGCTAGGACCCACTGTGCCTCAAGATGGGGAGTGGGCAGCACATGGAGCTCCCATCATGAGGTGCACTGTGCTCCAGCCATCCACAAAGCAGTTGGCTGGGGTGCAATGTGCCTTGAGATGGGGGCTCCATGTGCCTCAGCCCTGGGCCTGAGACATGCGGAATCAGGGGAGCAGCCAGCCCAGGGCTGCCTACTCCCCCATTAGAATGGGCATGGTGGGAATGACTGTCTTCTTATTGTTGACATTGAGCTGGTGGGATCAGTTAGAAAAGTTAGACATTTGTAAGTCAGCAGGACTGGATGAACTTCATCTGAGAGTGCTGAAAGAGCTGGCCAAAGTCATTGTGGGACCTCTGGTGAAACTTTTCCAAAACTTGTGGTGCTTGGGGGAGGTCACTGAAGACTGGAAGAGGGCCAATGTTGTGTCCATCTTCAAGACGAGGAGAAGAGAGAACCTGGGCAACCATAGGCCAGTTAGCCTAACTTCTGTTCCAGGGAAAATCCTGGAAAAATTCATCAAGGAGTCTATGGGTGATATGCTTGCAGAAGGTAGGATTCTGAATGACAGCCAGCATGTCTTCATCATGGGCAGGACCTAGGCAGGCTGGCAAGTTGGACATCTTGAAACCCGATAAAATTCAACATTGAGAAGTGTAAAGTGCTCCACCTGGGGACAAAGAATCCCCAACATGCAGGCTTGGTGGTGTCAAACTGACTAGCACCACGACTGAAAGGAACCTAGGGGTAATAATAGACCATAGTATGAACATGAGCCATCAGTGTGATGCTGCAGCAACTGGAAAATCACAATAGCAAATTTTTTCCCAGCACTACTAATTAGCAGTGCAATGCACAGTTTAATGTGCAACAGGTCCTGCTGGTGGTGCCTCAAAGAGGTTTGCATGTCTGGATCTGGCCGTTAAGTGCACCATAGTTGCTTATGGGTGTAGCTCTGCATTGGGATTAAGCCCTTAAACCTTCAGCAGTGTGTGGGGTTTCAGCAGCCCTGGAGTCCAGTGCTCCCCTCTGCACCTGCCAGCTCCATTAACCAGTAAGGAGTGAAAGCCCCTATGCCACGGCTCTTTCCCTTCCTCCTTTGAGCTTGCTGCACTTGGGAAAAACATGAACCAC
The DNA here is from genome assembly GCF_001723915.1 of Gavialis gangeticus. NCBI lineage: Eukaryota > Metazoa > Chordata > Crocodylia > Gavialidae > Gavialis > Gavialis gangeticus. Next base: position 7,372,895 of record NW_017729022.1, read on the forward strand.
TATTATGCTTATTCTCAAAACAGAGGGCTTGAGATGATGAAAGTTTACAGCATTGAACCAAAACTCAAATTGAACATCAAAACTTGTTCCGTTTTCAAAAGAGGAGGGGTGGGAGTTTCATTACTTTTTTCCATATCTGCAATCCTGTACCTTTTGATTTACAGTACTTTCAGGTTTAACTGTTACTGTGTTGAGAATTTGTCTGAAGTAAAACTACAGGACTGGAGCTTCGTTGAAAACAGCTATCAGAAACCCTAACCAGGAGTAGTTTGGATAAGTCTCCCTTTTATCATAATATGTGGAGCTATAGACCTTCTTAATCGATATTTATAGGCAGAACATTAAATTTCAAACAGAATAAACTGTCTCCCATTTTTGTATACTCAAGACCACTCCCCTTCAATAAACCTACATACATCTGGTGGCTAAGCAGCACTTTGAAAACATTATGCTTTCATGACGAGAAAAGATGGATGCAACTTACATTAGAAACTGAACTGAAAATAACCAGCAATACTGATGATAAGCTACTAATGCACTACCATATTGTTCTGATGTTCAGTCAACCTTGTATATAAATTGAGCCCATATTTTCAGATTTAATTTTAGGAAAAACATTTTTTTCCTGAATATGATCTGACAACTATGGATAAGGACCTGGAACCATGACCCTTGCTGTGACCCTTACAAAATTCCATAGGAAAACCAAATGACCAAGAAAAGAGCCCAAGGATGAAATGCACTAAAAATACTAAAATTAAACCTCCTCTGAAAAAATTGTCTTGGCATTTTTGTTGCATTTACAAAAATGCTGCAAGTATAAAGTCAAGATTGTACCCAATCTCATTTTCAGTGGGGTCAGAAATGAGCTAATGCTATTTTTTAAGGAAAATGGAAAGGAAAACTTTCTTTCCCCCTCTGATTTTTTTTTCTTTGCAGGCAGATCAGTTAGCCTTTTCTAAAAATCCTCATTATGTGCATAATAGTTGCTTATGGGTGCAGCCTTGCATTGGGATTGAGGGGCCCTACGGTCCAACAATACATCAAACATGTGCATAAAGCCAGTGGATTTTTATGATTTTTTTGAAGAAAAAAAAAGGTAGACTTATAATCAGAACAATCCAGAATACATACAATTCTATTGTATTTTATGTTGTATTAGTAACAGCAAATAAAAAGAAAACTGAAACACAGGTCAGCACTAGAAGAACCAATGTAGCAACTCCCTTCTATCAGTCTTAGTCTCTGTTTTAAGTTTACTAGCATAAATGGATTTACCATTTTTCTGTTTTACTTAACAATTACATAAGTAACCTCACGCAGCTTTCGGCATTTTGATATTGTTTCATCAGCTGTTTCATTTAATCCATTTTAGCTCATCTCTGCTACACAGAGCAGTTCTATTCCACCTCTGCCCTGTTCATCTAATTTAGCTAAGATCTTTTTTTGGGGGGTCTATTAATGCCTCAGTCTGATTCAGTTCATAAGGCTTCATAATGTTATTCATGGCAAATTTCTGTGTTCTATTAAAGCAATTATTTTAAAGAGCACCTTAATACTTATTTTTTCCAAACAAATATGTTTTATAATGAACCTTAAATTAGTCTGAGCAGCTCAGAGACACTGGACAGAACAATAGTAGCTAGGAAACAGTCTCTCTTTTACATTTTGTTTTAGAGAATAATTAACTAAGTATTAAATGCTAGAGAAATATTTGTGTCATTTTTTCATCTTTGTACGTCTGTACGTCTGTTGCTTGAAAATTGTCTTGTCTGTTTGAGAAGTGTCCTTTTACTCTTATCTTGTTTTCACCTGTCTGCATTTCATGTAAAAGATTTCAATACCAAAAAGAAAAGATCTGACCTTTGTATGATGGTCCTTTTAATATGTTGCCATGATTTTAAAACTGACACAGACAATGATTATAATAATTAATGTTATAATGACTTCCCTGTTGCTATTATTGAGATCCTTTTTTTTCATTATCATCCAATGTTAAGATCTAATTTAACTTATGAGGTACATGCCAGGCAATTACTGTTGAACTAAAAACAACCCACAAGTTTCATTATAACTCATTGACTTCAGAGTTAAATACAGCGAACAACCTAACAAAGTTTTTATAAAATTGGTTAGAAATGTGGCTTTATTCAAATGCCTCATTTAGAAAGAGCTGTATTATCAGGCAATATATTAACATACAGTATTAATGATGCAAAACATTTTAACAAGAGCAAGCATTAACCTTTTCAAAGTTTCATAGATATTAATAATTGAAGATTTACATTTCCAAAAGTGATGAAGGATTTTTTGGTGCTTCAATTTTGAGAGTCAACTTAATAAATGCAAAGGCTTGATGTTTTAACAGGCGAGTGTTCATCAGTTTTTGAGGTTCATACCCCTTTTCAGTGCTTCAGACTTGGCACCCAAAAAGTGAAAGACCTAGAATCATTAATCACATTTAGGTAGTGCTGGAGTGATATTGTGACTGTGATGGTCTAGGAAACGTGCAAGAAAGAGGCAAGGATTTTTGTGAAATTTTCTTTCTCAGGTCACCTGAAGAGGAATTCACTGCATTTGAAAAGATTGTTTAAACCTAAAAAAAAGGCATTACATTTGTCCCCGAATAAACCATTTTATCCCAAAACAAAATGCAGTCATTCAGACGTCTATGTACATTGTTTCGGGATAAATCCTAAAAAAAGTTTCATGGAATGAGAAGTACTGGCAGAAAGGTGGCAGTTCATTCAGTAAACCCTGGTTAGAATGTGGTATGTTTTACATGCCAATCCTGGGATATTTCTGTTCCAGAACAGGCACAACTTGTCCAGGGACAAATGCAACATCTGTCCTAGCCTAAGACTATCTCAACCATGCAGTTGGTCCAATAAAATATATCATCAAAAAAAATCTTTAATCACATTTAGAACTCCCACAACTCCTGCTATGGCTAGATCTATGGCTAGATTTTATAGGATCATCTGAACATACTTTACCTAATAAATATCCTGCTACTGCAGTGCACAAGGCATTCATAATTCCCTTGTCCTCCTGTCCTCCCCCTACCCGGGCACACACCATAGGGCTTTATTGAATCCTTTATGTCTGTGGGGTGTGATCACAGTTAAATCAAAAGTTCAAGATATTCCATAGTTGTCTAGAAAACAGCAGTATTACTGATGACTGGCCCAAACCATATAAAAAGCTGAATTTATTTTTCATTTCATGTCACTGTTTTCTAAAATATCCAGAAAATGGAATGCAGGAGGAGAACGATAAGAATTCTATAGTCAGATGAAGCTAAGGCAATGCACATAATATGTTTTTGTATTATTTGAAAAACCTAATAATGTACATACTTTACATTTAAAATTTAATAACATTTAAACATTGAAGGAATATATATACTGGTGTATGCTAAGGGTTTTTACTCACAGTAATACTCAGAATGAATATAGATGTTCTTTGCTATTAAAAAAGAGGATGTGCAGTTCTTTCCTTTACTGTCAAATTAATAAATGTATTCCTTCAATGGATTAGGAGTATAAGATAAAATACATTACTGTAGAAAAATCACAACCATTTCTGGTTTCTTCCAATTAATGCCACAGAATATATGTAAGTAATATTGGTTTCAGTGGCCCATAGGAGATCGTGGAAAACTGAAAACAATAAATAGAGATTTGCATTCCAATACTGCAGTTTCAATAACATTATGGCAAGATAATACATGTCTGAATACTATCAAAATACTTAAATGCTAAAGACTGATATTGCCTCTAGCACAAAAGTTTTGTCTGCTTCTGCTTTTTAGACCAACATGGCTACAAGCTATGTCCCTGAACAACTGAGTGTCACTCTTGACTGCATTCCTGTCATCTTTTACTTTATGGTAGGGCTAAAATGTGTATGTAGGTTTGTTGAAAATGAAAATTGGGTAGATATAGATCCACAGAACTTAAAACTAAGCTTCATTTTTGACGTGATGTACTACCAGATATCTAGTTCTGCTTACCGGCCTGGCATTTATAAAGTATTGATGTAATAGACTTCTGTAAGACATTGGATTTGGCACCACACACTGCATTCTGGAGAAAAGCAGAATGCTTCTTCATAGTACATAGATTAAAAACTGATTAACTGGTAAGTATTCAAATGTAATTTTAAAGGATGTGTTTCTAGTGGAGTCTCACCAGGATGGTTCTTCACCCTACACTAAATTTAATTTTTTTATCACTGTGAGATCATTACTGATAAAATTTGTCTGTGACACCAGGCTTGGGGGAGATATATCACTGAAACACAATAATCTTGCTTGCTTGATAGGCTTGTTGAAGTCGAATAATGTTGGTTTCCTAAGACCCAAATGTAAGGTTATCAATTTAGGAAAAAAGAATGCAATTGGGACACTAATTTGAGAAAGCAGTAACTCTAAAAACAAAAAAATCAAGAGGGTCATGGGAGGTAATTAGCAGAGAACATGAATTCTCAGAATTGTCAGAACTGTGGCTAAAAAGATTAGAGTGATTCTTGAACGTATAAACAAGGGGGGGATATTGAGTAGAAATAGAGAAGATCATATTTGTCACTGCTGCTGGAATACTGTGTCCAGTTCTGGTTTCCATATTTTAAGAAGGATTCAGAGAAAAGACATAAGTGACTGAAGGATTAGAAACCATGTTTCAGAGCGAGATATGCAAACAGTTGAGTCAAACATTCCTTTTTGCACAATTGGCCCCAGCTGCAAAAGGAGGGATGATAAGTGTTCTTAGCAATGCTCAGAGTCTCTCTTGGTGGTTAGGGCACTTTCCGGGGAAGCAGGAGATAGGCTTTGAGTTCCCACAGGCAGAGGATTCCCTACAAATTAGATTTCCCAACTTCCTGGGCAAATGCTCTTACCAGTAGATTATAAAGGAAAAGGTGATCACCAGCAACACTTGTTTCTCCTTCTCCAGCTCTTTTTTAACAGAAAAGAAAGAGTCTGCATGTCTGGGTTTCCTAGCCTCCTGGTTTTGTCAGATGGTTGTGCTCCCTTGTGAGCATTTTAGCTTGTTATCATAAGCAATATAGTCCTTAGGTAACAAATCAGAGAATAAGCCAATAAGATAAAATTGTTGTCTGTCCTAGTGTACGCCCCTCCAGAAGAGGGTTGGGCATATTTGTTCCCTGCAACTTTTCCTTGCTACCTTTCCTTTCTGAGCTGTCTGTCAGTGGCTTGCTCACCACACTTGGGGTAAGCTGACATGAACTCAAGCTTGTAGAGCACCTGGATTGCTGAATGCCAAGTCCGTGTCTGGTGGAAGTCACCCAGGCCCTACCCAAGTTTGCTCTAGATGCACTGGTTAGCCTGGTGCTCACTGCTCACTGTTCAGGACCACAGGCTCCCTTCACAGTGGGACATGTCCAAGCACAGGATTGGCAACCTGGAGTCAGGTCATCCTCTTTATGCCTCCATTGACCTTTCTGGGTGCAGCCTACAGGCAGTCTCTCACTACCCTCAATCATATTGGTCAACCCCGGCTTCTTGTGCCATACTGGATGTGTTGCCCTGTAGGGTCAGACCAACTCTCAAGATCTCAATATTGCGATGTTAGACAGGAGGATGTGACACAATTGCACATACACAAATATACAAATCCGTCAGGTGCATACACATGCACACTATCAGCTCAGGCACATATACCATACACCCCAGAAGTTAGACACAGATCACTAATTCGTATATCATGCACACAATGTCATATATATATATACACACACACACATACATACACACACTCACACTAGCAACTCAGATACACTCACATTCAAAATAACTAGTTTAGGTTCATACACACCTATCACCAGTTTAAGCCCATACATGCTACACTCACCAAATTTAGACAGAATCAGTTACCAGTTACCAACGCCTGCACATCCAATACACATATGTGGATTACTAATTCATATACCCCCCACAGACACACAATGATATCTATAGATGTATTATATATGTGTATTCACTAATTTACACACATACCACCCACCTACACATACACACAAGTGAGTTCCTAAATTGGGTATTGTGATATGTATGTATGTGCTTGGTGTACTTGAGATACCTGGGGAAAGGTTAAGGTAAGAAAATAGAAGTGTAGGGAGTGAAACTTTCTGGAAATGAAAGTCACCGGGACTGGGATTAGAACCGGTAGACTACAGGGGCCTGGGCTGAAGAACTGAAGATCGGGGATAACTTTAGGTTAATTGACCTTAATTGTTCAAAAGACAATGCCCAAAGCCTGCAGAACAGGGAAGCAATGCCAGCACAGAGGCTGAGGCTGGGACTGGAGCCAAATATGGGGGAGCTAAAAAGGTAGGTGGGGAGAGGGAAAATGGGACTAAGGGAAAGTGTGGGTGTTGAAGAGGGGCTCTGGATGTGGGGAGCCAGAGGATGGCTCCGGGGCAGCTAGAGATGTTGCAGGGAGCGGCAGTAGGTGCTGGGAGCTGAAGAAAGGCTCCAGCTGCTGGAGAAAACTGCAGGACAGCCACGAGGAGCTGGAAAGCTTTGGGGGGGATGACTACAGAAGGTGCAGGGAAAGCCTGAAAACAGAGAGACGGACAGCAGAAAATCACAGGAAAAGCAGCAGGAGAGACTGAAAGGTAGTAGGGGCAGCTGGAAAGCAGAGAAAGGCAGCAGAAAGTCACAGGGAAAAGGCAGTAGGAATTGAGAGGAGATCGGGCAACTAGTGGAGAGGAGTGGGGGCTGGAATTGAGAGACAGAGACAGAGAGACAGAGAGAAAGTGAGAGAGAACGAGGCTAGAATTTAAGATAAGGAAGGGACTGAGATTCAGTAAAACATGACCCAACTCAGGGTTGCAAATGACAGTGGCCTTATTGAATGGGGGAGATGGTGACATAATGTCTTATTGGTACCCTTGCACCCACACCCACACACATACACACACACGCACACATAATGGCAGCAGGGGTTAGAGAGGCTTGGTGCAGGGGCTGAAGTCCACTGAAGTCCAGGAGGAGAGAGAGACACACAGAGAGAGAGTCCAAATTGTAGGAGGAGGTGTGCAGGTAATATCTACCTATTCAGGCTGGAAAGAGGTCCTTGTCCAGTAGGTGTTATCCAGAGGGGGGTTGCCAGCAGGGCCTCTGGGTAGATAGGTGGTGTGGTATGGTGCTGGTCCAGATGGAGAGGGTGTCCCACTG
>NW_017729022.1:7380663-7387641 GCF_001723915.1 Gavialis gangeticus
TAGGCTTGACATATAAAATGGAAACTTGACATGACTTTTGGTCACTTACAAACACAGGCCTAAACCATACAATATCCATATGAAACAATAAAAATCAATACGAAAATGATAATAATACAATATACAACAGTAAGAATCAGTACAAAACTAATAATAATACAATATAAAACAGTGGATATCCAAAACCAAGAACTTGCTACCAAAATAAAAATGTTAAAGCTTATCCTACCCTTGTCCTGGCATCACCTCAACCACTAACACACAATCTCCATACCGTGGGTTAGCGTTATCTTTGGGCCATTCTTCTTTGAGTCAGACAAACTGGAATGCAAATAAGGCTTGACACTTATCTGTCTCACCATGGTGCTGCTGTCAGTTTTCCTTGTCTGGCTACCATTCGAGCCAGCCTGCAGTGATTCTGCAGTTGTTCCTTTCTCTTTCTCTGTTGCTGCCAGGAGCCTTGCTCCCTGCAGGACTCCTGCAGCTTCTCTCCCCCTGCCCCTGCCCCTGTCCTGGGTCTGGACACACATATGGTCAGTGTGGGTCACCTGACCCTGGTACTTCTGCCCTGGGTCCTCTGGCATCCCTCTCTCTCCTGCCCCCTCCACTTGCTGGCCTGCTATGGCAAAGCCATCATCAGATACTAACGGTACACATGCATGGAAAGGGAGGAGAGGAATGGGTTGGAAGAGCAGAAGGGCAAAACATGCTGGGCTCTAGGGAGACCAAAGGGCTGCCTCAGACACCCATATCATCCTGGTAATGGGGAGGAACCATTACATGTGGGCACTTGAGGGGGGCCCACTGGCTCCCAGTGTAGCAACCTGGGCTACTCTTTTAGCAGGCAGTTGCAGTCACTACTTGCTTCCTCCTCTCAAGCTATCCTTTCATAGTCTTCTTTCTCAGCCCTCTCCTCTGGGGTTTTTAAACACCTAGTGGAATATCCTATCATTAGCAGAAGGCCCACAGGTGAATGCCTCTTCTTAAGGGACAGAGCACCCTGTTACAGTCCTGTACATAAAGGGATGAGTCCAGTGCCTATGCCTTATACCATTTTTTCATCTGTGAATTAGTTTGATGTAGGCACCTAACTTGGAGCTGCACATAAACACTGAACTTCCTTCTGTAAATCTTTTCTAAACCTCTCCTTTGTTACCTCTGCCCCTTGGTTGGGTTTGAGGAATTTCCATCCCTTATACTCTAGTCCCTTGTGGACAAGTGAGAAAGAACTGATTCTTAATTGGACTGCATTTGTTGTTTAGTTGGAAAATGCCTATTGTTTGGCTAGAAAACAGTTGTTAAATTTAATTGCATCCATCTTTTTCTAGTCTGATAGATAGTTGCTAGAGGTCTTGTCAGCAAATATGGCCATACATTCACAAGGAAGCATTTACTTTCATAGTAGCAGCTGCACAAGAACTTAATAGAATCACCCAGGATTCATAAGTCATGCATAGGTACCCCAAATTCTCACAGACCCCCTCACTGTTTGGCCTCATAAAACATTTATAAAATAAAGACCGGCTTCAATATATTGCACTGTGCCATATCACTCGTTACCTTTATAAATCACTGTTTCTGGACATAAGGAAATGTTGAGGATTTCGGGAGAAATGCATTTATTGAAAATTTTGTTCAAAAGTATTGTCTTGAGGTTTACAGGCTGGCAGGTAAACCATTCTAACAAACTGTCACCGGTCATACCAAATAATTGAGTTTTGTACAATTTACCAATGTAAATTAAAAAGAAAAAGTTTAAGATTAAAAACAGTGAGGAACTTCAGTCAAGTAGTTATGTAAGTGGCTTCTATTGAGTTTATTCCAGTTCCAAGAGCAGAGAAAGAAACTACTTGCATTCAAATGTCTCTCTAAACATTTAGAGAATAACACATAGTTTGATGAATGGTGAGTAAAAGTGGCAGGTTAACAGTAAGAAAGAAGTTATTCTTCAGTGTTTCAGTTAACTGTTGAATACTACCTCATCAGAACCACATGCCCCTAAAACTCCCTACCTTCCAAAGCAGGGCTCCTGTTTTAGATAACGGGGTCTCAGAAAGTGGTTCATAGCTACAGGAGAATCTATAAAGGTCAGTCACCAGCTAAAGCCTACAGGGGAACATGAAAGAGAACTTTGTAGGGGACTCATACTTATTGAAGCAATTATACTTACTAGCTTCAGTGAACACATTTTTATGTAAAGTAATTGTGGGCAGAAAGTAGAGCATGAGGCTTCATCTGGCTTAGTTCCCCTAGTCTGCCTCTCTCCTTCCTGGCTCCCTTCTAGTTCCTCAGCTCCTTCCTTTCCTGAATTGCCTAGTGTTGTACAAAGCTGGCTTGCTCCCTGATGAATCAGACGGTACGCTATGATGTCTTCAAATCTTCCAGTTATGCAAAGCCTTAGTTATCCACAGATTTTAGTTATGCTTTGAGATGCTGTGAATATAAAATTCATTGGAAATATACATGGAAAGGTGGGCAACCCAGAAGGATCCCTTTTAGATTTATAAAAGATGCTATTCAGTTAGTATGCACCCATTCCTTGTTCTTGAAGAAGGTTCAGAAAGGCATATGGTTTTGTAGGTGAAAGCCTACCTTGTCAGATTGTTTTGGGGCCTTTACAACAGTTTCAACAGACATTGTCTTTTTTAAAAACAGATTTCATAGATTTCATAGACATTGAGGCTAGAAGGGACCTTGTGAGATCATCAGGTCCAGCCCCCCTGCCCAAGGGGTAGGAAGTCAGCTGGGTCAGGTCACCCCAGCAAGATAAACTTCCAAGCATTTCTAAAAGGTATCCAGAGTAGGTGCTTGCACTACTTCTGAGGGGAGTCTATTCCAGACTCTGGAGACTCGGAGGGTAAAGAAGTTTTTCCTTATGTTCAATCTAAAATGGTCTTTCAGCAGTTTGTGACTGTTAGACCTTATCTTCCCTTGAGGTGCCCTGGTGAACAGACATTCTCCCAGTTCCTGATGCCCTTATATACTTGTAGGCTGCCACCAGGTCACCCTTGAGCCTTCAGTTCTCCAGGATGAAAAGTCCCATGCCTCTCAGCCTCTCCTCATAAGGCCTGTTCACTTGAACTCTAATCATGTGCATGGCTCTCCTCTGGACTTTCTCAAGCTTCTCCACATCTTTTCTAAAGTGTGTAGCCCATAATTGGATGGAGTAGTCAAGCTGTGGCCTCACTAAGGCTGAGTAAAGTGGGAGGATGGCTTCTTGGGTGTTGCTTGAGATGCATCGCTAGCTGCAAGCCAGATTTTTATTTGCTTTGCTGGCCACGGCATTGTGCTGGTGGCTTGTGTTCATTTTGTAGTCAGTCATGACCCCCAAGTCTCTTTGGTCATAGTGCTAGTGAGTGTAGCACTGCCGAGCCTATAAGTATGATGTGGGTATTTTCTCCTGAGGTGGAGTACCTGGCATTTCGCCATGTTGAATGTTATCAGGTTTTGATCCTCCTACCTTGTGAGTCTGTCCAGGTTGGCCTGAATTGCCAGCCTATCCTCTGGTGTGACCGCACTTTCCCATAATTTTGTGTCATTTGTGAATTTAGCCAGTTCACTTCTGACACCTGAATCCAGATCATTTATGAATGTATTAAAAAGTACTCATCTGAGTAATGAGCCCTGGGGGACACCATTGGTCACCATGTGCCATGTTGGCTCAGTTCCATTGACTGTCACTCTCTGGGTCCAACCATGGAGCCAGTTCCCCAGCCATTGAACCGTAATATTGTTGAGACCACAGTTGCCCAATTTTACTGTGAGGACATCATGGGAGACCAAGTTAAAGTCCTTTTTGAAATCTAAATATATGACATCAACCTCTTCTCCTTTGTCCAGGTGATGCGTCACCTGGTCATAGAAGGACATGAGGTTGGTCAGGCAAGACCTACCCACAACAAAGCCATGTTGGCGCTCTCTCAGAATGCTGCTTTCCATTAGCCTGTTGTTGATGGTTTCTTTGATGATTTTTTCCAAAATCTTTCCAGGGATTGAGGTCAAACTGATTGGCCTGTAGTTTCCTGGATCTTCCTTCCTTTCTTCATTCCACTTTGGACGCACCGGACCAGGCTTGCTTGGAGCTGCTTGGGGCGATCCTGAGCTTAAGACTCCCCGGCTTCCTATCTCTTTTCTTTTCTCACTCCCACCTGTCTAAAGGTCTCTAGCCTCAGTTTATCTTGCTTTCTGATTCTTTTCTTGTCTTTTTGTAGCTTTTTTTCCCCTTTTCTCTCCTCTTTGTCCCATCCCCCCATACTTCCGGTTTCCCCGTCTTCACAGCCTTCTTTCTTACTGTCTCTTTCTCTTTCTTTCTCTCTTTTCTTTTCTGTTTGCTTGTAATGGGGAGTTATCTTCCATTAGCTTGCCTTTCGCGGGGTGCTCTTAATTACCCCTTCCCCCCCCTTTTTTTGTTTTTCTATTTTTTTTCCGCTTTTTCAAACCCCAGACGCTTTTTTTCCTCTGCCCCTTCCCCCCTCCCATCTAGAGTTTTGTGGCCGCTTTCCCGGACACTTATCTTTTTTAGTTACTATAAACTTTTGTTGTTGTTGCTTTGCCTAGCTATAGTTGGGAATTAACCCTGTCCTATCAGAAATGGCTGCTCCTACACCCAGCAGCTAGCCTGAGGATGCCTCCCAGAACCTCCCCATTACTCATGGGTTGAGGGTGCACACCCCTCCCTTCGTTGGGGTTGAGGCCTGCGTGGATGCTCTGGCTAGTCTCTTGGGACAGCATACCATCCGTTACGCAGGTTGTGTCAACACGGTCCCGATGATCTACCTGAGCGACCCCGCCCTAGTCCTCAGGGTGTGCATAGCGGGCCTGGACATTGCGGGCGCGCATTATTTTGTCACCCCCCTAGACATGCTAGCAGTGAGGTTGGTGATTTCTAATGTGCCCCCGCATGTGACCGATTGAGACCTGGCCAGAGTACTCAAGCCCTGTGGGGTGCTTGTGAGTCCCATTCGCCGGTTGACCATCCGGAGTAAAAACCCCAAACTGAGGCATGTCCTGTCTTTTTGAAGGCAGGTGTTCATGCTCTTTAGGGAGGGCTCACGGCCTCTGCCTCGGTCCGTAAGCCTCTTGTTCAACGGGCGGAGGTATGTGGTCTATTTTTCTTGTGAGGAGACCACATGCTTTCAGTGTGGGAGCTCTTCGCACCTAGCAGCTCAGTGCCCACGGGGGGGATCGGCCAAAACATTGGCGACTGCAGCGACGTCAACAGACGGCCCATCCACTTCTGGGATGCAGGCCCCACCCAGTGAGGCCGGGAGCCTTTCCCGACCTCCTTCTGCCCTGTTCCATCTGAGGGGACTGAAGTCTCTGGCGTGGGAAAGCCGTCCGGCGGAGGGGCTGGGGCTAGGCCCCAACCCTCCCCCCCACTCATTCCACCTACGGTGCCCACCCCCACCAGTGCAGAGGCACCACCAGGTGGGGAGGTAGATGCTTCCACTTCCCCCCTGCCTGCTCTGACCTCCCCGATGGAGGCTGGGGTGGTTGGCTTTTGTGGCACCCAGGCCCCGTCAGATGATGGGGCTCAGGTCTCCTGCCAGTTGCCCTCCACCACGGCTTCGGCTGAGGTGGCTGGCTCGGGGGAGATAGGCCAGGAGCAGTCTGGCCCATCCTGTATGAAGGATGGGCCATCTGCCACAAAACAGAAGAAGAAGAAGAGCAACAAGGAGAGGAAAGCGAAAGGGATCCCTCAGGACTCCCCATCCCCACTGAGGCCTTCCTTAGCTGGTGCTGTGGAAGTCCCCGCTGGAGAGCTGGGCCGGGCTCCGGCTGTCACGTCAGTGACCCTACTGACCGGGGATGAGGGCAGTTTCGAGGTGGGGGAGGTGAAGACAGGGGTCATTAACGCCTCGCTTATCTCCCAGCCCTCAGAGATGGGGGGCAAGAAGACGTACGCACAATGTGTCGCTTCTGGAGAGCTGACCCGGGGAGCAGCGGAAGAGTCTGCTGACCTCTTGGTCACGGCCCAGGCCACTGAATCAGATGAGGAGGCTTGTGAGATGGAAGTCCAGCTCTTTGAGTGTCGCAAGCAACCTCGGGAGCGGGATGACATCTCCCCCCGCAAGAAGGTGGGGCTTGCTCTTCAAGAGCCAGACCTCGACCTAGATGATCAGAGGAGGTTGATGGGCTTAGATATTGAGGGAGTGGATGCAGCGCTCCTGGCCAGTGTGTGGCCTTGCCGCTTCTCTGTGGGAAATGTGCAGCCCATGTTGGGAGACCCCCCTGGGTTGGTCCTGACTATGGGGGGCTCTTGACCTTTCTGAAGCAAACAGAAGGACAAAAGAACATAGTGGCGCGCATCACCCAATGGTGCATGGACCCGAAAGTGTTCATCAAGGCTGCCAGGGCTGCGGCCAAGCTCATGCAGCAGGATCTGGGCACTAGGCAGATGACCTGTCGTCTGGAGAAGCTCGCCCAGCGGGTGAGAGATGAGTGGGGCTTGGTGGGGTCCCTGGACTAGAGTAGGGCATGATAGGCCTTTCTTTTTCAATCTGTCTCTGCCTTGGCTCGGCTCTTGGGGGCTTGCTCTTTTATCTACGCCTTACCTCGCTCTTCCTCTCCCATACTCACACCCATGGCAGCCACAACCATTGGCACTTTTAACTTCAATGGCTGTCGAGATCCGGTGAAGCGGGAGGCCGTCCTGGAGCTCCTGCGCCAGAAGTGGCTGGCTGTCGCCTTCCTCCAGGAGACGCACTCTGACAGGCACAACCAGTTGGCCTGGCACGCTGCCTGGCAAGGCCAGGTGTTCTTGAGTCATGGCACCAACCTCAGTGCCGGGGTCGCAACTCTCCTATTGTCACATCTACAGCATGACGTGGCCGCGGCATGAGAGGTTGTCCCCGGCCGCCTGTTGATGGTCCACGTCACCCTAGCACAACACCATCTGCTACTCATCAACATCTATGCACCTTCTGATGGCCAGGAGAGGGTCACTTTCTTTGAGACCTTGGCCGGCCTTTTGCGCGA
>NW_017729022.1:7387652-7388234 GCF_001723915.1 Gavialis gangeticus
TGCCGGTTTCTGCAGAGGGTGGGGGCCCTCGGCTTTGACCAGGATATCTTCCTGTTGGACCTTACGCTTTTGAAATGGGCGGTGCTTCCAGCCTTTTACCGTAGCGTGGTACAAGCCTGGCAAGCCACTTTCCACCTCCAGTCCCAGGCCCGTCACCTCCAGTTCCTGCAGTTGCTGGGGGAGCCCCTGGTGCACAACCCAGCGCTGAGGCGCCCCGTGCCGAGCCTGGCCTCTGCCAGTCTCACGGCCGCTCTTACTCAGGCGCAAGTTCTCCGCCTGAGTCACCTCCTTGACCCCGCTCGGTCAGCCTGGCTGTCGCCCGAGGCCTTGAGCAGCCGGCTGGGCATGCGCTCCGTTCGCAGCGTGGGCCATCTTCTGTGTGACATCCGGGCTGCCCTCCCATTGGAGGAGGCAGCCGCCCTGGAGGCCCATCTCCAGGTGGGCCAGGTCCCCTGCACCGGGGATGCCCTGAGTGAGGCTTTCCCTGCTTTACCAGTCACCCCAGCCGTGGCCGACGATCTGGCCGGTGGCCCTGGCACCCTGCTGATGCTCCCTGTGCCTCCTGACAGTGACATGGGTTGT
>NW_017729022.1:7388494-7419853 GCF_001723915.1 Gavialis gangeticus
GCATCCTAGCCACTGGCACGTTTGCGTCCCACTTGGACCCAGCCGCCTCGACAGCCTGAACCTTCTGCCTGGGGGGTGTTGAGGAGACCCTCTTTCATGACTTCCTTGACTGTCCCCGGCTGCAGCTGCTCTTTGTCACTCTCGGGCCGCTGCTGCGGGCGCTGAGCAGGAGCTTTTCAGAGACCACCTATGTGTGCTCCTACCCGTATCGGGCAGCTGAGAAGGGCCCCATCTGCCTGGCCAACTTCTTACTGGGTCAGGCCAAGTTGGCCGTCCTCAAGAGCCGCCGAAACCGGCTTGCCGGGACAGGCTCAGATGATGCCCTGCGGCTTTTCCGCCTCCTGGTGCAGGTGCGCCTCTCACTGGAGCTTGAGCGTGCTGTGCTCCGGCGGGCGGTGCCCACCTTTGAGACACGCTGGGCCCTGGAGGGAGCATTGTGCCATGTGGAGGACGGCCGTCTCAAATATGCGCTCCGATGTCATGACTGGTCTGGGCGACCGGGCTGGCTCGGTGTCGAACTATGACTTCCAGCTCGTGCCGTGTCCTGGGCCCTCACCAGGCTGCTTTTTTGCTTTTTTTGTGTGTGGGAAGTTGAAGTTTTGTTACATGTTTGATGGGATGGAGCAGGGTATGAATTGTTTATCTATATAGTTATGACATGACATGAGATGCAGCAAAGGTGTCTGTCATGGTGTGATGTGTTGAATGCAAATGACATGGTGTTGTTTGGTTTGATAGTAATTTGTTTGTTTTTTTTGCTTTGTAAGCGGCCACCCTTTTGTATACCTGAACCCCTGAATAAAGTAATTAAAAGTCCTTCCTTCCTTCCTTGAAGATAGGCACCACAATGGCCCTCTGCCAATCTTCAGGAACCTCTCCTGAGCTCCACACATTCTCAAATATTCTGGCCATTGGTCATTCTATAATGTCAGCCAACTCTTGTAGCATTCTTGGGTTCATTCTATCTGGGCCAGGTGACTTGTGGATGTCCAGCCTTTCAAGCTGTTTCCTCAGAAGATCTTTGCCAACTATAGGCATCTGATCACCCTTACCCTGCTAGTCCTGCATCATGTCAGACGGGGTGATCCCCTTTGGCTGGTGGGAAACTGACACAAAGTAATTGTTGAGGAGATTAGCTTTCTCTTGTGTGTCAGTTGTTAGCTGCCCCATTTGGTTCAGCAAGGGTCCGATGTTGCCCTTGTTTGGGGTTTTTCCCGACTTCCCACGTATTTGAAGGACCTTTTATTGTCCTTGATTCCCATAGCCAGTTTGAGTTTGGTTTCAGCCTTGGCTTTTCTGGTCAACTCCCTACAGGTGCAGGCCAGTGCTGTATAATCCTCCTTAGTAATAGTTCCTGACTTCTATCCCTTATAAGCTTCTCTTTTCAGATTTAGGAGGTCCATGATTTCCCTAATTAGCCAAAGACGTCTCCCAGCCCTTTTGCTACCTTTCCTATGGGCTGGAATGGACTTCCCTTGTGCTTTTAGGATCACATCCTTAAGGAGTAGCCACTCATCATGGACTCTCCTCTCTGTCAGATCATGGTCTCTCAGGGTCTCAACAGCCAACCTCCTGAACTTGTGAAAATCAGCTTTCCTAAAGTGGAGGATTTCTGCATTGCTGACTGATTTGCCAGCTTTGCAATGGATAGCAAAAGTGATCAACTCGTGATCACTGTCACCAAGCTTCCCTTCAGTCCTCAGGTCACTGACCAGATCATCCCCTCTGGCCAGTACCAGATCAAGAAGCAGTCAGTCCATAGACTTCTTGAGTCAAATAAAGCTCATCAATGCAAGTGAGGAAGTTTTGTGACTGAATAGATTGGCTGAATGCTCTTCCCATAAGATGTCAGGGTGGTTTAAGTCAACCAAGATTGTGCAGCATCTGAGTTCTCTAGTGAATTCATGCTCAAGCTCTTCCTCCTGGCTAGTAGGTCTGTAATAGACTCCTACAGTTATATCCCCTTCATCATGCTCTCCCTATATTCTAACCCAGGGGATCTCAAGTCCTCCTTGGGTGCCAATCTCTGCTTGTAGGGAAGTGTACTGTTCCTTCACATAGAGAGCTACACCCCACCATTCCTTGCAACATGATCCCTCCTGTACAAGGGATAGCCATCAATCCTTGTGGTCCAGTCATAGGTAGAGTCCCACCAGATCTCCGTTAATTCTATGAGAGTGTATTCATTTTTGCTTAGCAGAAAGGCCAATTCCTTCTGTTTGTTCCCCATGGTCCTGGCATTTGTGTACAGGCAGCTAAGCTTACTGTCAGAAGCTCTGGGCATCCCTGTCCTCTTAGAGTCCCATCTTTGGGCTGGGGGAGGAGTGAGTTCCCTTGTGTTACCTGACCTGCTGATTCTGTGGTTGTCACTTCCAGGGCTTGCATTAGCGATTGTCCAGCTGTCCCCGGTAATCTTAGTTTAAAGTCCCATGAAGCAGGTCAGCCATTCTGGCTGAGAAGAGCTTCTTTCCCATCAGAGTAAGGTGGAGGTTATCTCTTCCCAACAAACTGCTGCCTCTGTCTCTGAAGTGTGGACTGTGATCAAAGAAGCTGAAACCTTTGCAGTGGCACCAGCACCACAGTCTTCGGTTGACTTTTTCAACACGTCTCTCCCTCCTGGGCCCATGAATTGTAACTGAAACAGTTGAGGAGAAAGGTACCTGTGCACCCAACTTTCTGATCCTAGCTCCCAGATCCCTGTAGTGACTCATGATTCAGCCAGGATTGCTCTGAGCTATGTCATTTGGGCCCACATGGATGAGGAGCATGGGGTAGTGGTTGGAGGGCCAGACAAGTTTAGGAATCCTTTCTTCTGGATATGGATGCCAGGAGGCAGCAGACCTCATGGGCCAGGGGGTCAGGGTGGCAGATTGCTCCCTCTGTCCCTCTCAGGGGGGAGGCACCCACCATAACCACCCTGTATCTCTTTTTAGGGGTGAAAGCTAGCTGCCTCCCCCATCCAGAGCCAGTAAGCTCTGACTTACAGAGTCAGGCTCTTCTCCTGAAGGATGAAGTCATCAATCTCCTGCTCATGGGCCCTGATGGCACAAAGTCTGCCTACCTGGGCCTGGAACTCAGTCACCTGGGGACTCCTGGGACCTCACTAAGGGGCATACACCACAGATGGTGGTGACTTTGCTCCCATTCCCAGTTGCTGGCAGCTATGCCAGGGAGCCCTTGAAGCCAGGGTCTCCATCTGAGTGGAGGCCAGAACCATGGGTTCCATCTGGGTAGAGGGCTCAGTCATGAAAGGGAAGGGAGCATCAGCTGGAGCCAAGGTGGGAAGCTGCGGTGTATGACACCCCACTATCATTGTATGGCAGTAGGCTATGCTACTACCCATGAATTTGCCTAGGAATGACCTGTGAACTGCTTCCCCTGTTTGCAGTCCCTGTTTGCTGGCTTCCTGGTCACAGCATCCCTGGTCACCTGGCACCCCAGGTCTCCTTTTATACTCTTCTGGGCTTGGGCTGACTCAGCTTCCTTGTTAGGGCTTGTGTCAGACCCAGGCAGCAATCACTCAGCAATCACTCACTCAGCAGTCAGCAATCCCTCAGCAATCACTGAGCAGTCAGCAATTGTTCCCAGCTTCTCAGAGCACACACCCCAAACACACACAGCCCATCAAACAAACACTTAGCAAAACCAAAGGCACAGACAGCTGGACCACTTACCTTTACTGGGCAGGATCTGGTGCCTGGCTTCTCTCCTCCTTCCTTCCCTTGCCTCCAGCAACTGCTTGCAAAGTTATTAATATTGGTACAGGAGGAAAAGCAGATTTCAGAATCAAGGAACTTTTGTGAAGAATGATTTACTTGGAGCTCCATCCCATTAATAGCAAGGATGATGCACTTTAGGCAGGGCCACCCCAGAATTTTTTGGGGCCCCTGCAAGAAATAGTTTTGGGGCCCCCTGCCTTGAGCAAGCCAGCAGAGGTGGTAGGGGGGAGAGGGGGTGGTGAGCAGCTGGATGCAGGGGGGCCCCTTACCTGTGGGGACCCCTGTGGCTGCAGGTTTCACAGTATAGGATGGGCCAGCTCTGACTTCAGGACTGTCCAGTGTGTGGCCCCTGGAGTTAATTTGTCTTGTGCACAGGAAACTGAAGTCTGGGGAACCTCCATATGTCATAGCAGTGTGGGGGGTAAGTGTCAGCAGCATGGGTTGGCTGGGGGGTGGGGGACAATGGCACCAGCAGCAGCCTGGCGCACCCCGGGCCTGTGTGCATGGCCCATGCAGCATGAGGGCCCAAGCTGCTTCGACAGCCCTGCTTGGTTGATTACGAATGGGCTAATGTCATTTCTTTTACTAAGGTATATGTGGATATGTAGCTGTTCTGCAGTGGCAGCAATTGAGAACTGTTGCTGTTGTTATTTTTGTTTTCTTTTGAGTGTATACAAAGAGTATTTTTCCACATGCAAGTATTTGGGCAATATTTGATTAAGGAGATATAGATACCTGAGTTATAGTTTGGACAGGATAGCAAAAATAAGAGCCAAAGCCAAAAATACATTAGAATCTTTTAGTCAAGACTTCAACTTTAAAACTTAGCAAAAAGAAGCAGTTCCAACAAGACAATATACCCAGACACTATTATTCTGGATTATTGTAGCATGCATCATTCTGAATCACCACCCTTCTCGGTTTCCTTGTAGATCTCTGTCCCATTTAGAAGCCAGTCCAAACTTCTTTAGCTAATAATGACATCTCAATCCAAGATTATATAAACACTATTTTAGAATAAAAGACTTATTTAAGCATTTTAATCATAAAAGGACATCACTAACTGAATATGCTGTGAAATATGGAACATATATAAGTAGCAAGTTCTATAACTACATTCAATTGGACATAAGTCCTAAGATTTGAAAAAGTCTTACTAAAATGAATGACGTGTGTCAAAATGATATTAATTTTAGCATTTGTGAACATTAAAGCACTTTTATATAGGTGACAAGATGTGGTGTTAGTGCCTTCTTTATGCTTCTAAATTGGACAGTTTGTGAATTTGGTTTTACATCATCATCATCTTTTTATTTTGCAATATAAAGGACAACAACTGTACACAGCATAAGCATTATGGCAAATAACAATAATAATAGCAACAATAATAACAGCGTTAATACTGGAGGGGGGGAGGGGCAACAATTGAGGGAATACAAGCAAAACCTGGGATTCCCATAAGAGACATTTCCTTAGAATCCTTGAATTAATTTCTTATTACAATTCCTTGTTGAAGAGAGCATTTGGAAAAAGTAAAAGAATCCTAGGACAAAGAAAAGAGGCTACAGGTTCACTGTTTATTATGATGAACTCAAAAAGAATTTAATAGAACTTTGTAAGAAACTCTTCTTGTATATGATACTGTCCCAAAGGAAAGAATCGATTTATTTTTTCATAATTTATTATGCTCCTCCAGGTATGTTTGAGTTTGAACAAAATCTTTTTAAATTACTTGTCTGCAAGGGACAGTGAACTAATGTGTGGAAACTACAAAAGCAATTTGTGATCAGAAGACTGACACAAGACAGCATTTATATAGAACATGGCTGAGGACAGGGCTTCAATAATGGAACCAATGAGGCAAGGTAAAAAAAAGTGCAAGGGGGCAATTCAAGAAAAGATGCTGTGTACTTTGTTTGCTGTGTGTTTTGCATTCTCTAAAATAACTGTGTAAATGTAGCCACCTTTTGCCAATATAACAGTCTTTGAATGTGTAAATCATCTCTAGGTGTTTTTCAGAACAGCTCCATTATGGAGTATTATGGTGTATTTTGACAATGCAAACTGCCTGCTCTTACCCAAGTTGTCAGTTATTAGGTGGAGTATGCATATTCAAGCTGCCTAACCTCCTGCGCACTGCCTTCCAAGCATTATTTATGTTCTTGATGAAATCATTTACTCCAATGAGAATTTCAAGTTCCTTGTGAGCCAATGGAATTCAAATGTTCTTTACCACTATCATGCTGCCATTTGGCTCAAACATTTTCAGAGCTTTTAAAGGCAGGAATTTGATTCTGCAGTCACAAGAAATTTTCTTGGAAACAGGTTGCAATTTTAGTTGATTTGAAGCAGGAACTGTAATCTTGTAGACACTAGAGGAGTGGTACACCCTTCAGAAGTAAAACTCATTTCTAAGGCAATGGGAATACTCTTTGAACATCAGACACAAGTACTTTGAAATAAGAAACCAAAGGACTTCCAAGACAAAATATCTAATGCAGATTATATTTAAGATAAAACTCAGAATGCTACTTCCAAAATATTCCTATTATATAGTGAATGGATTCTGTTATTTGTCAACTTAGCCAGTGGCCTGTGGCTCTAAAAGAGAGATAAAAGCTGTTTTTACCTCACTTCTGAAGTTTAAGGAACTTGATAGTCAAAGAGCTTAAGTCCTCATGAAAATTATTAATCAGCAATTAACCTAAAGATTTTATTGCTTTTTTTGCTGAAGTGACCTACTTCATCTGTAAAGGTCTGTGTTTTAAATTATGGAGACTCTTTCAAAACCACTTGAACTTTTGATCATTATTTATAAATAGAAATTGAAAGAGAGATTTGCAGAAGTCTGCATTGTATTTAGGATTTCTATACAATTCCTCTGAGTATTACTGAGGGAAAATTAGCATTTAGGCCATGAACAGATATGCATGCTTCAGTTTGCAGCACTATAATTTTGTGGAGTGTTTCAGGCCATGGCCATGTACAGCTGTCTGCCCTGTGCCTCTTTTGAAGCACTTCAAACTCATGGCAGCAGCATACAGGTGGCTTACTTGATTTTGTTGTCCTGTGGCACAGCCAGTGAGTGCTGTCCTGGATTTTCAGCTTCCAGTATCCTAGTTCCAGAGGCTGATAATATACAGGTCCTTCTCTCTAGCTCTGGGCCTGAAGAAAATGATTTCATCCCAGAGATTGCTGAGGAATATGGAGCACTCCCTCATTGGAAGTGGGAGACTGAAGGCAGAGGCATGCAGAAGTTCCTGCTCTCCAGCCCTAGAGCTGGAAAGAAACATTCCTTTCATGGCTCTCCAGGTTCTGGAGTTTGTTAAAAACAACAAACCATATAGGAGAGTGGAGCACTGTGAGGTGCTATTGGACCGAACAACTCTTCTATTGCACTCTCTAGAGCACACAGAGGTTCCACAAATTGCCTTAAAAGAAAACGCTTCAAAACCGTTCTCCATTTTTTTTTTTTTGAGAACATGTGCTTCTTTGGCTGTGACCTACCATGCACTCACTGTTTGGGCTACTTCAAAGATATTTGAACATTATGTCTGTCTAGGACCCTGGACAAGATCTCTGATCTCTGACAAGAACAATCATGGGGTCAGGAAGGAATTTTACCTATGGTCAGAATAGCATGGACTGTTTTTGCTTCCCTCTGTAGAGCAGGGCATTGCCTTCTTTGGATCTCTCAAGAGTATTTTAACAACTCCTTTAACATCAGCATTTTGTCCCCCTGCTTTACCTGTGACAAGTTAGGATGTTATGCCTTATGGTTGTGTGACAAGGCTGCCTGTGTAGCTTTAGTAATAGGTTAAACAAGGATTTATAAGGAATACTTTAAATAGGGAAGATCCTGCCTCGGGCAGGCATTGGACTAGATGACCTTCAAAGGTCCCTTCCAGCCCTACTTTCCTATGCTTCTATGATCTGTGATATACAATGACTCAGTAATGGCTTGGCAATCTTGTTTCAGTTCACAAAATCAATTATAAGGACATAATAATGGATTTTTTTCAGGGAAAATAGTAGAAAACCTGGCAGTAGGTATTGTTGCAAAGTTGTGAAATGACATTTTCTTAAACATTTTTTCAATTAGTGTAGCTGTATTAAGGATAACATTTGGTTGCTTGTACAACCAGTGAAGGAAAAAAACACCTGCTGAAGATGAAATATCAGTATCTTAAAATGGAAGCATTCCTTTTGAATATTCAAGTGCTAGTTAATACATGCTCTTTATTATTTTAAAATAAGCTAGCAGCATGGCACGATTTGTTGTAAAAAAGTTAATTTACATCATTGGACATACTTTCATTAAAGTGGTTGTGTATGAGACAGTTTCTTTGTTGCCAATGCCTCATTTAATTCAGAAACCTAACCAAAAAAATCTGTAAAGAGAAACATGGGTGGTAGGTTGGGAGAAAGGCTCAATTTAAGAATTTGTCCCAAATCCAAAAATGTATGTGGGTGGCCCTGAGACCAAATGATAAATTATCTCTTTTCGTATATAACTTTTTTCCTGGCAATTTGATAATCTAAGTGTTTTAGAGCTGTATTGTAATATTTTAGCATAAAATAGTTATTGAAAAAATGTTATTTCATGTCTTCAAGTCACTGAACTGAAATATTTTACTACTTGTGCTGCCTAATTACAAACAAAGGCTAATTATCCCCAGCCACATTAGCATTCTTGGGAATGTTTGCACATACACTAATGAGTGCCATTATATTGAGGGCACATTGCATGTGGAGGAATGTCTTCATGCAGTAATGAGTTTGCATAAATGCAAATGGCTAACCATGAATTGTCAAGAAATTTAGATATGGATGGGGAAGGATGTGCGCTGTTCTGTGTGTACAGCTTCATGCATTGTATGTGCAGTTATGAGATGAGCAAGGTCTTAGAGTAGAATTTTCAAAAGTGAAAACATGGCAGAGAAGTGAAATGTGAAAACAAGTCCCATTGCAAATGAAGCTGCAGTCTTTAATGTGTGTATGTTATGTATGGGTCAAGATACTAGAACTGTGAAAAGTAAAGAGCCCACAGATTAACCCCTCTTGGACAGCCATGGTCTGGAGCATTTGGTTTTGGTCAGTGTAAGATACCAGGTACTGAAGCAGATGCACTTCAGATCTTAACTGGTATACCAATTCCTATGGTTCTGCATGCAATTATAGCTTGCATTTAGTTCTTGCTTAAAGTCTCCTTATAGTTAAGTGCAGGCGTTCAGGGGTGTTAGGTGGAGGTTAAATCAGTTGAACATGGCTGCACAAGATCAGGTAAATCAAGATGGAGGGGCTAGTGGGGAGGTTGGAGGTCCAGCAGGCTGGAGGGGATTGGGGATCTGCCATGGGATTGGGGGGCAGTGACCCATGAGGGATTGGGGGGAGTCATTACCTGCTAGGAGTGGGGAGGTGTGGCTCACAGGGTTTTGCTGGGGTCTGGAAGTGTCTGACAGGATTGGGGGGGTGGGGCTCATGGGATCCATAGGTAGGCTTAGGAGGATTAGGGGTTACTTTTAGCCCCCCAACCCCCCACAGAGAACCTACACTCCCATTCTTCCTGTCCCTCCATGAACCAGGACTGACTTGTTTGGCTCTGGCAGCAGTGAATCCTCATAAGAGTGGCTTCACCTGGAGTGGCTTGTGGGAAGTTGGTTGAGAGGGCTGGCCGGCCTGGGGGGTGAGAGGGGAGCAAGGGCCTAGCAGGGGGCAAAAAAATACCCAGTGCAGGACAGGGGTGAAAAGAGCAGCCCTGGGGTTGGGGCCACTGGCTGGGTTTTCCCAGCCTTGGGTCTGCACGGGGAAAGTGTACAGTTGTTCCATACACCAATTTAACCTAAAGCAAATATTACATAGATCCAGATTTATCTTAAACTGGATTCTGCAATTTTTTGACCTGTATGTATATATGTATGGACAGGTTTAGACTGATTTCTGGTCACTGAGACTAGATCTGTAAGTGTTAGGTCATCACCAGGACAAGCTAAGTTTAAATCAGGTGACTGTTTTCAACCCAATTTAACCTCTCCAAATGTCTGTACTTAGCCTGTGTGATCAAAATGCTGAGACAGCTCAGAAGCAAAAAGTTGTGTTTATTTTTTAAACAGGAAACACATATATTTGAAACAAAAATGAGATAAATAGTGGGGAAGTGGGGAGGAGACGTGGTAGCAGAAGAACTACTTAATATTAGGCTGGATAAAACAGAGATCTAATTCTTAAACTACTCAAACTACCTTTAAAAATAAGCACATCTGTCAAAATTACTTCTCTCCTTCTAGGAAGATGCTCATCTTTTATCCATTTTTTTCTCTTCAGTATTTGTTTTCCTTTTTAGTCTTTTATTCAGAGACATTAGTCTGTTTCTTATGTCAGCAGATGGTGATGGTACAATAAGAAGTTTTAGTGATGTCATCCCTTGTATATGAGAAGGTTACATAGCCAAGTGTAATCTCCAAGAAAGATAATAAAATGATTCTTATGAGGCATTTTACAAGCTAGATTTTTTTATGAGGCAAGATGTTCTTACAAATCAATTTTAGAATACTTGCTGTTTGAAAAAAACCAAAGCTTGATAAAAACGGTTGCTAATCTTGAAGCTGAATTTGTACAGATCTAGACTGCCTTTTGAAGGTGGAAAGTAGTTGCAGGAAAGAGAAGCAGGAAGAGAGGAAAATATATAAGTAATGCTAATTTCTGTGAGTGTGTATGAATGTTACACATGTCAGTTTGGGTCTGCAAAACCTATTAAAGGCACAGTTGATCTGGATTTTACCTTAACAGGAATATGGTGACCTTTCCAGCTGCATTTTTGTGATGTTCATTTCCATTTGGAGCCATATCTCACCACTCTGTTGCTTATTGATATGACATGTGTCAAACCAATATGATATTCCTCTGTTGTGGGTGATGAAATACAAAAAATAAATGTACTGACATATTTAAAACTTAACCAACAGCCCACAAGAAAAAATTCTGTACTTACAATCTGCCGAGAACTTGTGGTGTAACTTTGGAACAGATCATACAACTCACTTGGCTGGAGTCACTACATTGCAAAAGCTAGACTTGCTCTGGGCACTTACCTCCACTTTGTGTTTAAATTAATGGAGCCTTGTTGAATGCACGTGGTAATTGAAAAATATATTATATGCAGAGCTCAAGTAGATAGCAGACTACAGTCAAAGACAGACACAAACTTCTCATGATGCCTTTGATGTCTCTACATATAGTTTCCCATCCCAGTCTTAGTCTTGGCCTTCTGTTCTCTGAGATTCATAATCCCACACCCCTCCTGTTTACAGTTTGGTGTAACAGAGTGTTTCAAACTTAACTTTCACTCTGTGCATCATTTGATTGGTATGATGTTTAGTTGAAGTGATGAAAAAAGTGGGGAATCTATCATCACTCCCACATGTACCCATCCTGCCTAACAATTAATTCTACTCTCCAACCTTCACGACAGTTCCATACCCCAGTCAATTCTGTCTCCACATCAGAGCTGCTCACCCTACACCTTTCACCTGTACTTATTCCGTAGGTATTGAAGTTCTTTACCCTTTCTCTGTCTGGTCACATTGGGACTGACAAGCATATCCCTCCCCCACTTTCCAAGCCATGTGTGGCAGGAGAGGAGAGGGGTAGTGAGAAGGAAGCAAAGGAGTGATGGAGGAAAGGTGCAGAGGGACAAGAGTTTGAAGCAGCACTGAGCTGGGTGTTGCAGCCCGCGCTGCAAAGTACTGAGAATGAAGACCATCTGAGTTTTCTACCGCGCATGGTCCTGAGGGAAAATAAATTATATATATCACACAGAGATAGTAGCTATTGAAACTGAAAAGCAGGAGTCCCTCTTTAATCCTCCTATACTATAAAGATAAGTAGTGTTATGTTGATTGAAAGTGATGCTCATTGGATAAGGTACTACAATAAGACAAAGGGCTGTGAAGAAGCACCAGTCTGTAGTATGGTTCAATTGCCTGGAGGCTTCCTGGTTCCTAGTTTCATGGCAGGAAGCCTGGAAGTCCTCATTACTCCAAAGGATTCTAAGTAATCTTGTAGGGACTTGGAAGACCTGAGATCCTTCAGCCTCTAGTAGCATTTGTGGGGGTGGGAGCTATTCCAGTTTTGCATGGAGCCTGAAAATCCTAATCCTTGCTGACTCCAAAGCAGTCCACATAGAAGAGCCACCCTGGAGTTGTAGACTCTGGAAGTATGGCTTTACCATCAGCCCATCAAGAGAGGTTTTAGGAAAACTGGAAGGTTTTAGCAGAAGCTTATCAAAGCCAAGGCACTTTTATGAAGTTTCATTTTGACAAAATGGTATTTTCTGACAAAAATCTGTTTTGTCAGAATATTCCCAACCAGTTCTTTGGTTCATATGGTTCATGCAGAAATATCAAAATGATATAATATCAATTATACAGAGCAACCTACATTGATTAGTAAAAAGGGCTAACTTAAGTAATTTGTCTTTTAACGCAAGTAAAATGCAAGGTCTTACTCTTTAAGAACAAAGGGTGCCTGTACACATGCAGTGAGGCTGCTCTGACACACTGTAATTACGGCACATTGGAGCAGAGTCAGTTAACTGAGTCTGCTGCAGCATGGTAATTACCACACTCCAGCAGCCTCAAGCATCAGTGTATTAGCATCCCCATGTTGAAAACTGGCAGTGGGGATGCTTTAAGTAAACCTCATTCTGATGAGCTTTAGTTAAAGCGCTCGCTTCTACCCCCCCTATTTTTCAGTGCAGGGACGCTGATACACGTGATGCTCCGAGTGCTACAGTTAGAGCGACTCTCGGAGGCCAGAGCCATCTTTGGAGTCACTTCTCCCAAAAAGACAATTCTCCATCCAGTAGGTATGAGCTACATTCTTTGGATATGTATACATGAGCACATGTATAAATGTCCAAAGAATGTAGATCATACCTACTGGATGGAGGTCTTTTTGGGAGTAGTGACTCCAAAGAGGGCTGAACATGAGTCTGGACAAGAAACAAACGGGATCCTTAGATACACAAGGAGAGCCATATCAAATAGAAATAAGGATGTGTTATTATCACTGTCCCTTGTGCTGGTGTTAACGCGATCATTACTGGCATATTTAGGGCTGTGATGGTGTCAACATTTTTTAAAAGGTTGTTAAATCAGAAAGGTTTGAGAAAAGAGGTGAAAGAATGATTTGCGATGTAGAAAGCCGTATACTAAGAGGTTAAAGCCACACACAATCTATTTAGCCAACCTACCTGAAATTTAATGGTTACATAAATATTAGATACACAATTTTTGAAAGTGGGGATTTCTGTAATGTGGAAAGTAGTGGAAAAGAAGATGCAATGGTTGGAAAGTATATTTAGAAAAAAATAGACTAGAAATAAAGGTGGGAAATTGATGATGAAGGTAATTAAACTTTAAGCCCGTTTGAAGTCTTAAATCAAGGTGTCCCCTCCTTCTAAAGGATATGCTTTAGCTCATAGAAGTTATAAATTGATTAAGAATCAGTTGATGAAATTCTCTAGTTTATATCATGCTGAAGGTCAGACTAGATAATCTTAATTATCCTTTCTGGCCTTAACATCTATGAAGCTGTGAACAGTGCTGTGCATGTACACTCATCCCTCCCTATCCTAACAACATTGGATTTCTTCATAGATTAATAAATTGTAAAGGTCAGAAGGGACCATTAGATCATCCAATCCCATCTCCCATATAACTGAAGGCACAGAATTTAATCCTGCATTGAGCCATTTTCTTGCAGTGAGCGCATCCTCTCATAAATCATAGTGACCATGTTAGTAAAAAGACCACTTATTTAAATGTGTGATAGAAGAGTGTAAGAGGCAAGGATTTCTTAGGGTGCTATCTTGTATTGGACCAACTATGTAGCTGGGATGAAATTAGACAAACCCTTTAATGAAAGACATTTTTCCTTATGTCTCTGATCACAGGAAGGCAAACTATGTTGCCTTGGCTTCCTGCAATGGAAAACCTGAGAGAGAATGTTTTCCATCTGAAAGCTTGTTTGACTTTATCTAAACTACATAATTGGTCCGATAAAAGATATTACCCTGGAAATCCTTGCCCCTTGCATAATCTCTGAGCCATCATGGCTAAAACATCACTCTTATAGTACCTGATAGATGAGTATACAGAGCACATGATGTGTTTAGAAAGAAACAATGTACACATATCAGACATGTATGTGCCTCTTCTGGGAGAGTGTTTTTGTGAGTGTTTGTCATTAATATATTCCCAGACACAAACATTTGTTAAGATGAGATTAAGGTTGGAAATAAATGTATATATTTTTAAGAAATCTCATTACACATATTACTTTAACAAGTAAGGTAAACATTTGAAAATCAAAGAAGAGGTTACTTTACTCTGAAACTGAGAGAGTATGCGATTTAATACTTTGACAATGCTAGGTGGACCACAAATGAGAGAGTTCAGAATAAAATAATATGGAAGTCCTGTTGTAAACAGCATAGGAAGCCTTCAGTATATATTGCCTTAAATATTTGTTTTTGTAAACTTAACAGCTCCAGAAAGCCATTCACATAAGCATTTTCAGCTTACAGTGTAGGAATTTAGCTTGAAAACTCCTATGAGTAATGCAGTGTGGAGTCTGGAAACTTTCATTCTGATCCTGTCTATTGTGCATGTATATAATTAGGCATTTTAGATTGCAAATCAAAAGTTTAGATTGAAAATCAAAAGTTAAATCCTGCTCACAATGTATTCATACAAAGGTACAAAATCTAGGGGGAGGCATATAGAACAGTCTGAGAACAGCAGACATTACAAAATGTAAGAGATACAGTTTGTGTCCTACCAACATGGAATTGTTCGCTAAACTAGGCTCTACGGGCACGTCCACACATGCAGGCACATGTGTTTGCAGGAGCTCAAATAGCACAGTGGCACAAATTTGTGCTGGAGATTTGTGTCAAAGCATGTCCTCCTGGCCTCAAATGGCCAGGAGGTCAACCATCACATTTGCGCTCCAGCTGGATCTCAGGTGCCAGCCTGTGGCAGGCTCCTCTGCCTGGGTCCTGCCACTTGCCTCACTATCAGGAATCCTGGTGTTCCTTGTTTAAAAATTACAATGATAAAAATTCCCAAATTCATTCTTTAAAATATGCAGAAATCCATGTTTTTCCACAATTAAAACAAAATGTCACTATGGATAGATAGATATTTTTATTTTATATATATATAGAGCGAGAGAGAGAGAGAGAGAGAGATCAGTTGGGCAATGTTTTATTGATACATTTACAAGTTTAAAGAAATTTGGAAACCTGCCAGTGGCTCTATCATCATCATAAAATAAATTCTAAATATCTGTATGCTTTGTTGTTTGCTTTTTTTTTTTTAATATAGAAAAATCAGAGCTCCCCCTGACCCCTTAGCTAACCAGGATGTGGGGACAGCTGCCTCTGCAGCCACAGCTCCTGCTAGCAGGTCCCATCCTGTCTGGCAGGTGGGCACACAGGGTATGAGGTATGGGGAATGTGGGGTTTGCAGGAAGGCGTGTGGGGGTAGGTGTGGGGTTCTTCGGTGAGCATGTGTGTGGGGAGTATGTGTGGACTTTGTGGGTGGGTGTGTGGGGGTCTGTGTATAAGGTGATGTGGGGTGTGTGGGTCAGTGTGTTGGGGTGGGAGGATATAGGGTTTGTGGGTTGGTATAGGGTTTGTGGAGGTGGGTTTGTGAGTGTTGGGTTTGTGGGGTAGGTTTGAGGAGGGGCTGCCACATGCCCCCCCCCACCTGTGGTGCACAGCCCCTAGGGCTGACAGCAGCAGTTAGCTGGATCATCGGGGTCATGGCCCACTTCAGGCAAAGCCCCATGGTGGTGTGGTGCTACCTGATCTGGGGGTCTGCACATGGGAAATGGAACTGGCCTAATCTGGCCCAGCCCAGCCTGCCCTGCTAGCACGGGACTTTGGACAAGACTGGGATGACTCCTGGCACCATCCATAGCTCCTGTCCAAAGGTGGGCACTAGTGGGGTGGCCCTGGTTGGGCCAGGATGGGCTGGCTCTTTCCGCCATATGCAGACCCTGGGTCATGTGGCACTACACTGCCACAGGGCTGTGCCAGGAGTGGGTCATGGCCCCAATGGCCCAGTTGGCTGCTGCTGCCAGCGCTGGGGCTGTGTACCACAAAGGGTGGGGGGCATATGGCACCCCATCTGAACCTTCCCCACAATCCGCCTCCCTCACCCACCCACATACCCCTTGCCTGGGTGTGGGTCACCACTGCAGCCTTATCCTGCTCTGATTTGCCCCAGCATGCTGAGACAGTGTGCTGGGTCAGCAGGGGCATGGGGTAGCTATAGAGATGCTCAGGCCAGATACCAGAGCGTCTCTCTGGAGGACTCAGACTCTGGTCTCTGGACTCAGCATGCCCTATGCTGCTTTTCTCTGCATGTTTTTTTTTTTTTATAGTGGAATTTCCCAGTATCAAATTTAGAGTCCGCACGGCAAATATGCGATGCAGGGAACATTTTTTCATTCTTAGCGTGCCTTTTGCTGCATCTCAAACTGCCTTGAGATGCTGCAACAGGCATGGGCGTACTCATCTAGATGTGCCTTATGGGTTTGCCCATTCAACTTTAAAATAATATAAACAACAAACATTGACAGACTTTTTCTGTAGCCTGATCTGTGTACATTGTTTTTTTTATAATAATTATTCCTAAAATGTGCTTAGGTTCCTTCTATTCATAATCCTAGTTATAACCTCTGTACATGTGTGAGCCATTCCTTCCTCTCCTTGTATTCTTCATCCTCCCTTTTGCAGTGAAGTAATTAAATAGTGAAACAAACATGGAAAGGTTACTTCAGAGTTTGGAGAGGAGAAGCTGGAGCCTTCTTTCTCTAGCAAAGAAGGTAAGAGCAAATGTATCCTAAGAATTAGATATATGAAGACAGATTTAAAGCTTTATTTCTTCCATCCTACCCCCATCCCAAGTAGCTGAATGGGATGAGAGATCCTCCTCCATTGTGTGTGTGTAATTGTATGTTTTAGAATGATAATTGAAAGTTCAAGATTATCCCGCAAAGTATGTGTTACGTGCATCAGTAGAGTGTAAGGGAGATATGTTCAACAGGAATATCTAGTTTCTTAAAACCAAACAAATGTATGAAACTTTGCAAGATTGGGGTAAAAGTGAAACAAAAGGCAGGTAATTCTTATTTATTTAAAGTGGAAGCCTGAACTTCAAGACATTAGTTTAATTTCAGTTTTAAAATATTTGTTATTTTCTTGATTGGCTGGTTTTGTTTTTTATTTGCATTGACAGTGTATCTTGTATCTCTCTACCGATGTGTAATTTTCTCCATTTCCAACCCTCTTCTTTTCTAAACAGAGATCATGCTTGAAATCACAATCCCATGCTTATGTTTTATAATATGTTACTATGGAGATATTACCGTACACACAGGGTGGTAGTTTTATTGCATACAATCAAGCTGGATAAGAATGTTGATTAAAATGGTTGTACAAAAATCTCATTATGAGCAGTAATAGAGAAGGAAAAATGGAATAAAACCAAATAGTAGTTGGTTTACATTTTTAAACATCACTTTGATCACATAATTGTTTACATTTTAAGCTTAGACTTCCTTGTGTTTGTGTTAAATCTATTATGGAAATCTCATTTTTCTTTATAGGAAAAAAAATCTTAATTTATGCAGCTAAATAAATAATGATAGGATAAGGAAAATTATAACAGAATGACAGCTATTCCATGATTAAGGCTGTGTTAGCTTTTCCCATTACAGAAGTCAATGATAAATAATCCCCGTGGCCTTAAACTGGAACTTCAAAGTCAGTCTCAAAGTGTCAGTCTCATATCTGAAAGACAGGAAGAAATCCTTCAGCTTTATTCTTCATATAAAACGTAAAAATATTTTGAACGTTTTTTGACGAATTTCAGTTTTTTAAAGTGTCCACCTCAAAAATAGCTTGTTTTTACATCTCAGTTTACCTGATGAGTGATGACTCTTATGAACATTTTGGAATATTTCTTTGCATCCACATAGCTAACTCATAATTTAATACAAATATTTTCTCTATAATATATACCAGTGCCTACTGTTCTATATAATCCTATATCTTTTCTTATAAGTGAGTTATGATGATTGTTATTACTATGAACCTCTAATGATGTACAGAAAAGGCTTTGTTAATCAGAACCCATGGGAAATGGGGGGCACCGGATAACAAAATGTGCCAGTTAACTGAGAGGCCCGAACAGGAGTCTTTGCCTGTTCGGGCCACCGCCGCTCCCACCGCGTCGTTGACCCTTGCGCGGGCCCTGAGGAACAGGGAGGCAGGCCCTGTGCAGGCTGCTGTGCCCTGGGCTGTAGGGGCTTGGCAGTGCAGCCTGCTTTGACGTGGGGGCTCGGCAAAACCAGAAGTGCCACAATGGGCACTTTTGGTTTTGCTTTTTCCTTACAAGCTGGCATGCTGGTTAATAGGGCATGCCGGCTTGTAAGGTGCTGGTTAAGGCAGCTTTTACTGTATATAGCTCTACACTGATACAAAACAGTCAGTAATTCATCAAGGTACTTGGCATGTGCATAACTTGATTATATTGAGACTATTTATGTACTTAAACCTCTTGCTAAATCAGGCTATGAAAATAATCACTGCTTTGACTATCTTTCAGTCTAAAGAGAGGCTTCTCTTAGATAAACTGGGAGTGTTGAAGATAAATCAGTTTTAAATATGAGGGTCAGGTGGAAAACAATGTATACTATTTTCTTATCTCAGCCAAATATTCTTGAAAAAAATATTAAACCTGTAAATGTGTACATCGTAAGTAAAAACTTATTTTTCAACATACGCTCCTTCCCTATCAGTGAACTTTTTCCACCAGTGAAAAAGGGCATGTATCATAGTATCACAGGAAATTAGGACTGGAAAAGACCTCATGAAGTCAACTAGTCCAGCCTCTGCTCAAGGCAGGATCATCCCTGACTAAAACATCCCAGTCAAGTGTTGAATTAACCTGCTCTTGAAAATTTTGGGGGATGGAGAATCCACAACTTCTCTAGGCAGACTGTACCAATGCCTGACCACCGTCATAGTCAAAAGGTTCTTCCTGATCTCCAACCTAAATTTCTTCTGCTGCAGTTAGAGGCCATTGCTCCTAGTCCTGTCCCCAACAGTCAAAGAGAGAAGTCAGTCATCCTCTTTATAATCATCTCTCAGTCTACTCTTTTCCAAACTAAATAACCCTAGCTCTTTCAGCATTTTCTCATAAATCATGTTTCCCAGGCCTCTGATCTCTTGTGTTGCTCTCTGCCAGACTCTTTCCAGCCTGGTCATATCTTTTTTTAAGTGTGGGGCCCAAAACTGGACACAGTACTCTAGGTGAGGTCTCACCAGTGCTGAATAGAGGGGAAGAATCAGTTCCCTTGATTTGCAAGTGACACCGGTTAATGCAACTCAGTAACCTGCTGGCCTTTTGCAGCCAGAGGACACCATTGGCTTATATTCAGTTTATCCTCATTGTAACCCCCAGGTCCCTCTTAGTAGTTTTACAGCCTAACCAATTATTCCCCAGTCTCTATCTGTGCATACAATTACTCCATCCCAAGTGCAGAATTTCCATTTTTCCTTGAATTTCATCTAATTGATTTTGGACCATTTCTCTAGTTTATCTAGGTCATTCTGGATCCTAGTCCTACCCTCCAGAGCACCATGATCCAACCAGTTGTGTATTCACGTTTAGATATTTTGGCTTCATTATACAGCACTTATAACTCTAATTTAATTTTATTAGGAGAATTAATGTAGTGTTGTATTGTACTTTAGAAATGCAATGTAGTGAGGATGTGCTTTCAAAGTTATAGGCTAGGGACAGACATTACACATAAACTGGTTTAGGTGATCAGAGACTGATTTAAACCTGTACCAGAACAGATGTTCAGTGTACATAAACCATTCTGAAAATGGCTGAAGCTGGTTTGAGATAAACCTGCTTGAAGGTAGTATCAGACTTAATTGATTTGGGTCAAACTGGTTTGTGCAATGTCTGTCCCAGACCCCTTCCTGGTTTAAGTTAAATCAGAGTCCCCCAGAATCCCAGATGCTTTGCTGGGTGGGGCTCTGCTCTCTGCTCCAGCCCAGCAGGACTGGATCCTCCCCTCTACTTTCTGGCTGCAGCTCTGGCAGAGACTGCAGACACAGTAGGCTCTGCCTAGCGCAGACACAGCAGGCTCTCCTGCTCCCTTGCCCCCACTCCCTGTTCAAGTAGGTGTTCCCCCCTCCCCTCTGCCTTACACAGATGCCTCTCAGCATTAGCTAACAAACCACATGTTTCCTACAGTCTGTGCTGTGGGAGACAGGACAAAGGTAGACAGCACTGTGCTGCCTAGTGGTTTTTGGAGCTAATCAACAGGTAGCTGGTAATGTCCCTCGTTCTGTATTTGGAAAAGCGTGTTTAAGAAAAGCTTGAAATAATGGACAGAGGCTGTTGTTTTCTTGATGGGCTGATAAACACTGAATTAGGAGTGATAAACACTGATCAACTCCCTGCTGGGCTGCTTGGGTGGGGGTGGCGGCGGGGAACCCTCCCTAATCAGAGTCCTGCCAGGCCTGGCCATGCCTCCCCTCAGCCCAGCATGTGGCAGGGAAGGGAGGGCTGCTCTAGAGCCCCACTTTCCCCCCCCCCGCCAGCTTCTGGTCTGAGCCACTGCAGGCATGTGCCTGAATTGTTTCAGTCCAGAGGGGATGTCTGTTCAGTTACAAACCAATTTAATTTAGCCAGGTTAGACTAACCTGCAAAGATTGAATCAGTTTTTTGAAGTCTTCAGTTTTATACTTTGTGATGCTCAGTACATTTTAACAACTTTGATTCCTTTTCTTGTGTGATACAAAACCAAAATTAAATATAAAGCTGCTAAAATGATTATGAATATGTATCTTACTGTTCCTTAAAGATGAATCTGTTAGAGATTGTTGAATTTTACAGCAAGTGTAGAACTTTCATTTGTCCAGCAAAAGCATCTTTTATTTTTCCTTTTTCAGAACTTTACTGACTTTTACTTGAGTTGTTTGTTGCGATGAGTATTGAAGTGCTGACTATCACAAAAACTCGGAGTTGAGCAAAATAATAAAATGATGGCAATAGACGCACTGAATCTCCTTCATTTATCCCTTAGAGGTATTCCAGTTTGAGAAGGCATATGTTCTGCAAACTGAGCCCACAACCACTGGGAACAGTACATACAATCCATATCTGTCAGCATGTGACATCAATACTGTATATATCTAACTAACATCCTGGCAGGAATACCAATAAGTACAGAAGGGAGCCCAGAATTCTCATCCGCCTCTAACTCTGAGTTCTGAGCTTTATTAATTGTGTTATAGAAGGCTCATTAGACTTTAATTTGGGATAAAGAAAAATTAGTATAGCTGTATGAAAGATTGCAATTTATCTTTAAAAGGCAATTGGGAATCTGCTGCCCACTTGGCAGTAATTTGTTTGAAAGTCCTGTTTTATTTCCTGTTACTATTTTAATAAAGAGGTCTTAATTTTGCCTGCCCACTTCTGAATAAGGAGTTGACTCCATTGAAAAACAGAAACATATACTTTGAACTGGGAGGGTGTGCGTACAGGTTTTCTTTCTTAGGTGTAGGCAGTTTAGCAGATTAATTCCTTGCAAACTATTTGATACATGTATTTTTATACCTATATTTTGACATTTTTATACACATATTTTAGTTTAATCATTCCAATCAATATTTATGCTCTAGTACTACAGTTCTACTATAGATGTACAGCAGGAATGGCTGGATTAGCTTATCAAACAGGTCTTTTGAAGAACAGCTTTGTAGGTTGTACATTTTGGATGAGAAACTTTTTTCTGGTAATCACTGATGATAGCTCAGGTGGAAGTTCATGTTCACATGTTCATGTAAGAGGCTGAGAGCATGTAGTTAGGTACAGATAAAGTTGTCTCCCAGTTATATTCCTCTCCTTTATTTTATTAATAAAATAAAATTTAATAAAATGTAATCAGTTCTCCAAAGTGGACTATGGCTACTCTGCTGAACCCCTGAGTAAAATGCCCAGAAGGCAGGTTATAACTCAGCTTTTTGGGTCAGTGTTCCTTGTCTCAATAAAATTGGCTTGGATTTCAAGTCTGTGTGATCTTTAAAATGATGTTGCATACATAATAGTTTAGAATTCTTTATTTGCTTACCCTACACCACCTGTAGTTAAGTGATTACTTAGCACTTAAGAGGTAAATTTTTCAGCTGAAGGTGCTATATGAGACCAAACTATCTGTAACAAAGATAATGTGTTAATGATGTGCAAAGTGAAGAAAGCACTTGTGAGCTAAAAGCATCAGGTTGCTAACCTTAAATAACCAATTTGCTTTCTTCTTATGCATTAGTTTATGTGCACAGGGGCCCAAAGTACATCAGAAGAGTCTTCAAAGGACTCTGGTTCATATTCAGAGCCTCACCACCTTGCTGTAAAAGGCAGATTTTCAGATATAACTGAAGACCTAAAGTGATTCACTTGTGACCTCAGCAATTTACTCACATTTCAATGCCAAAAGTAGTTGTATTCATACAAAGAGACCATAGACCATAGTGGACAAGCAGATCAAGTGAGTTTCTTGAGTGTTTCTCTTCTAATGGTTTCTCTTCTAATGCTAAAAACTTTGTGACAAACAAGGAACAGTCTCCAGATTGTCTGAAACATGAGCATTTTGTTACCAGCCTGGCTAAGTGGGAGTTAGATAAATGACAGAAAGGTGCACATGCGGTAGGATATGG
Source organism: Gavialis gangeticus (assembly GCF_001723915.1). NCBI lineage: Eukaryota > Metazoa > Chordata > Crocodylia > Gavialidae > Gavialis > Gavialis gangeticus. The sequence goes on from NW_017729022.1 coordinate 7,411,025, forward strand.
AAAGCAGGAACATTTGGCTGAAAGCCAAGTGAGTCTCTCTGGGATGGCAGCAGACAGAGACGTTCAAATGTGTCATCAGCCCCATAAGAGGCCATACTCCTTGCAGGTTAATAAACTTCTTCCAGCACCTGGCTGGGAGCAGTCTTAAAAAAGGTTATGGTTAGGATGTGATGAAGTCTACATGAGGAGGTTTTGGAAAAGCTGTTGGGAAGCATCACATATCTGGCAGCCTACGTTTAGTTTGGTTTGTCAGGAAGATGTTGCTTGATTTGCTGTGTTGGTGGGGCCGGGTTATTACTGGCTCCAGTGCCTCACTTAAGTATAATGCCGTTTTCCATACACAAACATGTCCTTGTCACAGTTCATATTCTTAAAACTATAAACTTGCAATCATTGTATTATTCTTGTGAAATAGTTATGCCTTTCATATATTAGTTCTTTTGGTTTAGGATTCACATAATACTTCTAAGCAGAGAACAAAGAGAAGAAGAGTTTGGACAAGTAGAAGCAGTTTATTGTTGCACTCTTAGTTAGTGTATTTGCTTCAGGATTAAAGCTAAGACTATACTTTTAAACCTGCTTTGCATTCATTTCTGTAACAAAGTTGTAAATAATTTCCACACTACAGGGACCTCTTCTGGGAAAATCAGGGTACAGCAACCACAAAGCTACTCCACAGCTGCTTACTCACCGAGACTTTTGCTTCCAAAGCAAAAGTAATTCCTGATTATAACTGCATCCATAGTTTGGCAGAGGATTCAGACTCATGTATTGCCAGGATTTATTTACTGTCTGTACTACTCTGTGGCTGTCAAGAAAAGCTGCATAACTTCACTATGGAAAAGTGGATTGATTTGTTAAAGGGGCACTATCAACTTGAAAATCAAACTTCTGTCAGAAAAATGCTGTGCTTGCACTAGTTATACCCAGGATGGAAAGGAGTTAGCACATTTTCTTGATTTTCTTTTTTCAGTGCATTGCTCTTTGTATCTGACAGCATTTTGTGAATAATCAATGGGACTGTTTAGTGTATTACACCCTGATGCTGCAATTTTTGCAAGAAGGATAGACTCCTGTGTTTGCATGAAACCCCCTGAAGTCAATGGGGATTTGTGCAGATCACATTGTTGTCACATAGTCTTGGTGACTCATTTGTCATTTCTTTGACTTAGGCTGATAATGTCACTGATGCAATTAATCTATTTGCATTAAGAAACTGATAAACACACAATAAAATATTTTATTCACTATGAAATTTTCATTTGTATTTGCACTTAGCAAACTGGAAGTTACATGTATATATTATAAGGTGAATATAAACAATGTAGGACTTAATTCTGTGTTCTTTGTACACTTATAACTTGCATTAACATCAATTCTTCAGCAGGAGTTCTGAGAACAAAGTAGTAAAAACTTGGTATCAAAGCATGGAATAAAGATTATTTTCGTTGGTACCTATTATTTGTCACAGGCCGAGCAAAGCAACAAGATGCAGGCTCGTCCTTACACAGATGGAAGGGGTAAGGAGCATTGTCCTCAGCTTACTTAAGAACCCGAACTGGAACTAGAGATCATGGACTTAGGGGCATAGGGTCTTTTACTGAGTTGCTTCTCCACCATAAGAATTTGACTGATGGGAAGAAAGAAAGAAAGAAACATGTTGTACCTTAACTTCACCCCTCACTTTCCTTAAAAGGGAATAGATTGCTTTATCCTCCTCCAAGGTGTGGTGCTGCTCTAAGCAGCATTGTAGTGCAGCCTCAAAACTGTACATCAAAGTCTAGCTGAAAATTATTTCTAAAAGGTATCAGATGCTCTGAGATTGATGAGTTTTGCCATTGACATGGTGCAGACAGAAGTGAGAATGTTTGCTGTCTGGCCCCTGAAAACACTGTACAGCCATGACCAAACACAAGTGCATGGCTGCAGAGCACTTCAAAAGGGCCCAATCCTACAACAAGCTGAGCCCTCAATACATGAGGCTTCTTAATCTTGTTTGCCTGGTGAATTCCTTTAAGACTTGGTTGTTAAAAGCTTGAGAAAAGGAGCAGGAATGTCCAAACTAAAGAAAATGAAGCAGGGTTAATAGATGAATGAAAGAGCAAGGCATTTTTTCCACGTCTCTGCTACTGTCCTTTGTATAGACTGCAGATGTTGTATATGTTAAACATAGTATTTCACTGGTATTCCAGTATTCACATGCAAATAATGACATGTTGACAAACATTCATGAAAACTTTGATTTCCCTTTGGCAAACAGACTTTTTAAAACTAAATTTTGCATCTAGGCATGAAAGCCTCGATTTCTACAGAATGGGCATATGGGTCCCTCAGTTCTTCTGTCTATAATTGGGAGTAACGGTATGGCCTTGGTAAAGTGCTTTGAGATATACTGATGAAAAGTGCTATAGAAGAGCTAGGAATTATTATTACTATTTAATTAAAAAGCTGCCATAGAACATCCATTTGTATTGAGCCATATTCCTTTGAATAAAAGATGCCTTTGAATTCATCCAAAATTTTGATCCTGAATTTATGGGGGGGGGAAAAATCAAATAAAGCCATACTTACAAGCATACAGTGTCTCTGTTGCATAAGCGTTATTTATTTATTTATTTTTACTCAAATTTAAGACAGGCCATTTTTAGAAAAAGTGGTACGTCTTATATTAAAAGAAATACAATCAATTAAAGATATATTTACACATATAGAAGCTGTGTAGTTTGGAACTGAACCAGTATCAGAGCACATTAATATTAATCCTGCTGTCTCTGGCCTAAACTGGCCTTGCCTCAAGTTACATATTACATCTCAAGCCAGAATTCCAGTATTTTGCCCCTAATATTTTTGAGATTTTGGAACTTTAATTTTCTGAGTTGTTACAGTGTCTGCATGAATTTGTCAATGTTGTTTGCATAGGCCTATTTAAAAACAATCCCTCTACAGTGTTGTAGAAGAGCTGGTGAGCTCAACTGAGTAGCAAGTCTGTCCTCTAATGCAGTGACATAACTTTTCATTGACAAAGATACTCTTGCAACTAGCTTGATACATCACCTGTGTTGATGTGCTACTCCAAGCAAACAGATCAACAGACAGGAACTATAATTGTGCTTTCATTTTTTTAAAAGTGTAAAAAATGTACAGTGTATAGAAGGAAATAAGCCTAAAATTCAAAGCTGTCATTGCAAATTTGATCTCACCCTCAGAATCTTAAAGAAATTCTTGCACAGTCTGGATATAGAAGGTTTTATTTTAGTGCCGTTATTTTGCCAGTGCAATTAAAAACCTGCCAAACTTGTTCCAAATTCTTATTTGTGGAGAGATCGTGTATGCAAAAAAAAAATCTCTGAACTGAAATGTGGCAGATAATTTTATTCCAGCAACTATTTATTTTTTAGCAAAATTTGAATATATTTTTTAAAGTTGTTTATTGTTGCAGTTAGTGGCTTAGATGCTTTTACTGCTTCTAGAATGAGATCACTTAAAAAACGCTAACACGATTTCACCCATTCATTTCTGGGGTGCTGTATACCAAACTGAAAGTCCTGTGACTGATGTAAATCAGAACTCATGGTAGAGGTACTATGTTTTATTACACCAACTAGATTAGTAAAGGCAGAACACAAACCCCCCTCCCTGCCCCCCCCCCACCTCTGCTCAGGTGGAGCAGAGCTGAGAAAGGTGGGGATAGATGCGTGCTGCCTGCTGTGGGCTCAGAGCTCCCTGCCCTGCTGCCTTTTTCCTGGAAGCTCCATGCCACCATGGCAATGTGCCCCTGCCTGATTGGCAGTAGCAGGGGTCACAACTCCACACAGCTGCTGCCCCCACTACTGGGTGGGCAGGAGGCATATTGCCATGGTGGCACGGGGCTCCCAGGGGAAAGGCAACAGGCCAGAGAGCATGAAGCCCGAGCAGGCAGCTGACATCTATCCCTGCCTTGCCCTCCCCCTCCCAGGGGGTGTGTGCAGCAGTGGGGAACCACCCCCCTATTCCCCACACCCCTAGGACAAGCCTCTTTTGTCTCCATCCCACTCCATGCCCTGCCCCATGTGCATGTGTGCAGGCACACACATGCACATGGTGCCCCCTGCTTCTGGCAGCCCCTTGCAGGCCGGAATGCTGCCAGCCTGCAAAGGGAAACCCATTGTTTTCTGCAGATCCCTGCATGATGCTGCAGATCTGGGACAAGTGCTGTCCCAGAGTCATGCAGCCAAGGACCAGGACTTGAGCTTCCCGTTCTGCGACTGTCCCACCCAGTTAGGGATGGGTGGTAACCCGGCCTGTGCAAAATGGCAAGTATTCACTTTGGATTCAGATTTGGTCAATTCAGAGGACACTGATTCAATTCGGAGATTCAAATCACTGTCCCGATTTGATTCAGCTGAATCAGATCTGAAAGATTTGGTGCCACGTTGGCGGTTCAGCCATAAACTAAACAGTTTTGTAAGTCTAACTGAGCTAAACTGAGTAGCAAGTCTATCCTTTCATAAGTCTTTGTAAATCTAACTGAACTGGGGATGTGAATGAGTGTTTACTAGGTAGTAAACAGACCAGCAACTCATTTGCCACATGCCAGCAAGCAGCCCTCACATTATTTAATGCCTTTCACTCACTCTAACCTGAGTTAGGTGTGAATCGTTTCTTACTTCAGAGACATCCAATTCCTCAGCATTGCAATCAACATTGAAAAAAATAGTCATATTGTTAGACACTCATTGGACTTCTACCTTGAATGTCACATGACTAATTTGTCATGTTTGTTTATTTTATACTCTATGTAGGAAAGTTTAGCAGGATGGGCCTCGTCAGTCCTTGACTCCTTGTTAAAACCAGTTAAATTTTTTTTTCTCCAGTTTATTTTTCATGGAGTATAAATCTGTAATCATAGGTGATTTGCTGCAAAACCACAAAGCTATTCAAGATTATAGCTAAAAATAACTGAATTAAAAATGCACAGAAATAGCTGATGGAGCTGATATGATCTGTGAATTTTAAATGTTCTAAAAGGCCGTGTCCAGATGAGTGTGCCCATGCAGTATATGGCCCTGCAGACACATCTGCACCACATACTGAACATTCAGCATATCTCTTCACTGCAAGGGACCAGCATGGCGGGGGTGAAGGGGAACAGCATGTGCCACTTAAACCGGAGCCTGGTTGGGCAAACCCCCCCCCCCCCAAAAAAAAAGTGGAACAACAGTGGGGGCAGTGTGTGTCACTCAAAATGGAGGCTGGCCATCCAGAGGCATTCTTTCGCTGCCAGCCAGGTTCTGAGTGGCAAGATCACCACTTCTGTAGCCCCAGAAGGTCCCCAGGACCCCAGATAAGGCTACTTGGGTCAGTCAATATAGTTTAGAAAATAAGTTAAAAAAATATGTTTGTAAAATGCTTTAATACACGAAAATCAAAAAAACAGAGAGGCAAGGAACTGTTGACAGGCAAGACTTTTTTGTGTATCTTTTATTGGAACAGCTGTATAGTTGGGAGAGCTGCTGGACCACTGTTAGACCCTGAGGAAGGGCACCTGATACCCATAAGCTTGCCCAACAGCTCTCCGGACTGTACAGTTTGTTCAATAAAAGATATATATAAAGCCTTGCCTATCAGCATTTCCTGGACCATCACAGGTATAACAGCACTCCAACCCTAGTGCAACAACTGAGAGCTCATAATTTTTTGCCTGCCTGCTACACATCTGTAGCAAAAATAAGAACTGGTATTCAGCCAGGGATTCTTTATTGATTCTGTTCTATCAGTTATACTTGCCTGGATTCTCATGTAAATCCATTAATCTAGAGTTAATTTAAAATGCTAATTTGGTCACATCTTATAATAAAGTTCAGGCAATAAACTTTTTGTGAAGGATTAATACATGTTAGAGGTATGAGTGGTGAGCGGTATCAACAGTTATGAATCACCTGTTGACATGTTGGGCCATATAACATTCAGTAACAATTGATTCATCATTTATTAAGATCTCTATTAACAATTTATTAGCCCTTATTTTATAAATGAGTTATAACTGGAAGCTCAGTATCATGGGTGACTGGCGATTTAACATGAAAATGCTCGTTTACTTGGCCATCCCAGCAGTAAATTGGATTTTGTAGATCAGCCTACTTTGGGGAGGTAAGGTTACCCAAGTGGCTACTTTTGGACTATAAGTTCTGAGTGAGTCTGTAATTGGGTTACACTTTTTCAAGTAAGAGAAAGTATCAAAATAGTTTGTTAAGAAGATTGATGGACAATTGATTATTACTTGCCCTTCTAAGAATATTTTAATATGCTGAATCTGCATACATGGGAGGCAGTTTATTGGTGGTAATACGTGTGTATATATTGCTCAGTATATGCTACTTAGTACTTACGTTGGTACTAGTCTATATGAAGCTTTTACTTATTATCAATACTGCTACTGAATCACACACCTTGTTGCATTCTGATAATAGCTATAATTAGAAGGGTCCTCAAGTACCCTGTGATGATGGATGCCAGGGAGGGTGAAGAACAAGAGATGGATCACTCTAGATATACCCTATTCAATGCTCTCCCTCTAAGTATCAGTACTGTAGTAGATTGTCCATTGGTCTTGTCCCAGAGTTGGTTAACCAAGCTCACGGTGTCACGGTTTGGTGGCCGGGTGGTGGCAATTGGACACGGAACAGGCGGGATTTTTGGCATGGAGTTCTGAGGCATGGAAACATAATGGTTTCAAACAAAGTGGGTTTATTTGACTTACGCTTTTGAAAGCATAGGTTGCGATGCTTGCTTCAGTTACAGGGTAAAGTTGCAGAACAGAACGAATGAAACAAAGGGGGTCTGTTGGCCCACAAGGTTCCCCAACGAGCCCTTGCTTTCTAGCCGGAGCTAGGTGCGGCTGCCCATTGGTTAGTCTTAGGGCTGGTCAACAGCTCATAAAGGGTTAAACGAACAATATGAACAAACGACAACAGTAACTCGTTGAGAAGAGTGAGGTGATCGTGATGCCAGTCCAATGGACACTGGGTGGTCGAAGGAAAAGCTGAGGTTGAGAGCCGAGAGGTGAAATAGGGATGAGCCGGATTGTAGTCGATAATAGAAGCCGAGGTCAGTCAAATGCCAGGTAAATAAAAGCCGGAATCAATGTTGGAGCCGTAGAAGTAATCGAAGTCGAGGTCGAGGTCAAAGCCAGTAAGTTCGGTAATCGGAATAATCAGTATGAGAGGAAACGAAATCGAAGGTATGAATTCGCCGTGTGAGATTGTGAAGAGAACCGGGGGATTGACTCCCAAATCGCTCTCTGCCTCGCAGTCCCTGCTGACAGCAGCCTCTGCTACAGATAGCGCACGGTCTCTCACCACTCTCTCACCAACGACGCCCACACAACCCGCACCGAGGTGGGGGTTCACTCACTAATATAGCAGCCCCTTAGCCAATCAGGCCACTTGGCTGTTAGAATTTTCTAGTATGATTACGTCATGCTTTTTTTAACTGAGCATGCGTGAGTTAGAGCTCTGTGCTGTTACTGGGCATGCGCAGGGCTGAAAAGTAGGTCACCGGTGATTGACAGGGCTTCAGGTCACCCGGGGGCATGTGCTGGGCAGGCTGTGGAAATTTCCATGAGCCAGTGTTATCTGCACATGATCAGCCTTAACTCATGTGTTGCCAGCACCTCTTTTGAATTTTACTTGGACAGGTCTGACTCGGGATGACACTTCTTATGTTCTTAAATTCTTTGAACAAGCAGAGATATTGCCAAGAATGAAAAAGATTAAACAACATTAAATGAGATATTAGTACTTTTTGAAAATACATATATAGATATTTGGGAGCCAAGCAGCTCACAGCCTAGAGGGCAAACTGGTGTATTTACTGCATTCAAAGCCTTAGCTTGGGTGGTACTGGTAGCAGACAAACAGGTAAGTAAATATTTATTATATAATGGAATTGATTTTCTCGTACATGCGCTAGGACCAGTACTGGGCAGTAAATGTCCCTGTAACACTTGCCATACAGAATGAGACAGTTTGTTACCAATGACAGAATAAATATCAAAGCATTCCTACAGTCTTATCTTACACAGTAGGTAAATTGAAATATATCTCTACTTACAGATGTGGATCACTTTAGGATGCCGTCTTCGCCTTTGTTATAGAATGTTGGTCAGCAATTCCTTTAAAAAAAAAATTATCAAGAACATTTCTCTAACACCATCAAACCCCCATCTTCCAGTAGGGATGCCTTCCATCTCACCCTCTCACCTCTGCCCCGTCTCAGTGCTATGTTAATATAATGTTCATGATGTAGCACAAAAATCTAAAAGAAGGGAAATTCAAAGTTAAGGATGCAACTCTTTCCTGTATTTAGCTTATTGGACCTAGGAATTGCAATCCCTATGCACAATAGCTAGGTAAAGATTAGAACGCGTTAGGATTTCTTTGCCAAAACATTTTTTTCCTAGGACAATGCAGATTAATTAAAACAGGTTACACAAACACTTCTCCAAGATGGCTTAGACAAGGATGGTTTTGCCTTGAACAGGGGTTTGGACTTAGATGGTTTCCAGCCTTACTTCTATACCATTCTTTAATTCAATGATATTTTTAATAGGAAAAGGTCAGTTTCAGTATATTTCTTGACTAAAAACATTGAAAAAAGACTGAAATGTTTTGTTTCAACAATTTCATAATGAAACTTTCTAGTTTGCCCAAACTATTAATTTAGATCAGTGGTCTCCAACCTTTTTATGGTGCAGATCACTTTTTTGGCACACCAGGATCTACCATGCCCCGCCCACCCAGTGCCCCACCCCTGCCCTGCCCCCTGCCCTGCCCTGTCCCCCGCATCCTG
>NW_017729022.1:7424853-7425560 GCF_001723915.1 Gavialis gangeticus
TGCCCTGCCCCCTGCCCTGCCCTGTCCCCCGCATCCTGGACAAGCTGCTTTGGCCCCACTCACCCAGCCCAGCCCAGGGGGCAGGGGGTGTGGCTCATCCCAGCCATGTGTATCCTTCCGCTCCTGATCATGGAGCCTCGGCAGACTGAGATTGACTGACTGTCAGAGACTCCATGATCAACCAGTCGATCGACATTGACTGATTGGTCACCACTGATTTAGATATTAAAACTAATTATAGTTTGAGTAAATATCTTTAAGGGTTTTTTTTGGTGGGGGGAAGGATTTGTGGTTCATGAAAATGTTGAGATTTAACTTTTTCTGATTTGGCATGTTTGTAATCTAAAAAATATTTTTAGGACAGGATGATGATTTCCAGTCCAGCTGTAGTAAGGATAGTTTAACATATTCTGGTCTGAATATCCTGGATTTTTTTAAACTTAAATAAAGCCCTTAACAACTGAATGATGTGTTATAAGAATTCTGTTAAAATTATTTTTTCATAAAACTCTGTGACAGCGTAATTATTTGTACAAAAACCAATTAGTGAGGAGACAATGTAAAAATAGTTTCATAGTTTCATAGTTTCTAGGGTCGGAAGGGACCTGAGCAGATCATCTAGTCCGACCCCCTGCCATGGCAGGAAGAGCACTGGGGTCAAATGACCCCAGTAAGGTGGTCATCCAACCTCCTCTTAAAAACCCCCA
>NW_017729022.1:7426321-7439825 GCF_001723915.1 Gavialis gangeticus
GCTGACTTAAAAATGTCCAGCCCCTCCAGAAGCTCCCTAACTAAATCCTCACTCACTCTAGGCCCAGGTGAGCCTCCCCCGGGGCCCAAAGGGGGCCCAGCAGGGAGGTGGCAGTTCTGGTCCTTACTGAGGAAGACAGAGGCAAAGAAGTTATTAAATATGTTGGCTTTGTCGTCTGGCGTGACAACCAGATTCCCCGTCTTGTCCTGTAAGGGCCCCACATTTCCTGGGGAGACTATAGGACATGAAAGTAGGATTGGTTCTCAGTAGATAAGTTTTAAGATTTTTTTCTTGAGGTGTCAGCTATAACAATACTGTCTGGAAAATGGCTTTCTGTAGGTAATTTTATTTGCTATATCCTGAAGGGGATGAAGGAAATAAATGAATGAAGAACGGGCTTTGTTATCCCCTGGCCATAAATTACTCATTGGTAAAATGATTTGGAGATGTCAAAGGCAAGAGCTTTTTTGTACTTTTACTTGAGGAATTATTAATTACATTTGGCGTATTGTAGAACTTTATACTCTTTATATCATTCTTTTTCTTTGCTTCTGTGGTCTGTGTTTTCTGTCAAGGAAGAATACAATGTCCTTTACAAAATAGTATAGAAATTTCCTAGAGTTACAGACTTTGAGATGCAGTTTCACTTGCTGTAAATTAGCGCTGCCCATTTGATTAAGCTCTGTTAATTTATACCAGTTGATGAGCAGTCCTTGGACATTTAAGAAACATTTTGCCATCCTTTGGGATGTTGAATTCTTTACTGTGTGAGGAAACCTGAGTGTTTCAATGCATTAAGTTAAATAGTTATGTAGTACGGTACCACCTGAACATGATCGGGGGCAACAAAACAGGATCACACGATTTCCTGCCATGCTGGGTAGTTATGTTGGGGGAGATCATATACTTCTGCAGTAAATGCTAGAGAACTCTTACCACTTCCTGCACCTCTTTTCTCTTACACTTTTTTTTCCTTCCTCCACTAGCCCCAATGCCAAAACTCTTCCTTACTCCTGCTATCCTAGGACTATTCCTCCAAATATTTCCTCAAGAAGATTCAGAAAACTCTAATACCACACATAACTTTTCCTGCTGGGTCTTGTGAGGTTAAGATGTGCATCCCTTTCCCCTTATGCTGTGCCCAGATAAAGTCTCTGTGTACAGTCTAGTGTAGGGAGGGATGTGAAGGCATACTGATACTATACTATGAAGGATGGAGGGGATCTCTATGGAGATTCCATCACTAATATGGTCCACTCTGATTGGATGAAAGCTCTCATTACATTTGCAAATAGAGTAACTGGACTGTACATGCTGGCATATGCACAGACTAATAAATCACCAAGTGAGGAATTACTGTTTTATTTTTCAAATACTGTACTTTTTAGTATACTGAAGTGGTTGAATAAAGAATTATGGTGGGCTCCCAGGATTGCTCTGTTGGGATCTTGTATTAGGGTGTATCAAGTTTGCCAAGCTTATATCATCTCCTCTCACTGAGTAATTTTAAAGCATATTGCACTATTGGCAAATTACCTATATTTGCTTCCTGTTTTCTAAGTAGAGCTTAAAATGCAGGCTTTGATCTCAAAAGTCTTATTTTGTGAGACTCTCTCTCTTCTACTATAATACTATAATTGTCATTGATAGAGAAATCAGGATTCAAAACCCCTGTATGAAAGGGAGAGGCTAGCTAAGAGGGTATTTTCTGTGAGGAGACCTTATTGTTGGAATATGTTTCCCACTTTGTCCCAAACAGTATGACTTTATAGATCAACTAGAATTGCACTTCATAATCCAAATGAATTTTTAATCATTTGGCCAATCAGAAAAAGAAAACCTGAAATGGTGCTATGTTTATAAATTTAACTCTTTGGTTCATCGATTTTGGTTATAGATGTGATGAAAGATAGGGAACTGCCTGAGGGAAATGAATGTTGTGTATGAATGCTGTTATTAAATATTATTAACATTTTGGTAGAAGTATTTTATTTAGGTTTATCAACTGCACTGAAGAACAACATTTAACATTAACCAGTCATGTTTTAGTTCATGGCAAAAACTTGTAGACTCGTTTTTCTATTCAGACAGCACTCAATCTATATTAGCATTTCAACATTACCTTGCTATTTAGGGTATCCTTGCTTTGACAAAGGAAAGAATTTTAACTTGTAGGTTAGGAAAAATCAGCTTACTAACTTCTGCATAATAATTTAAAATTAAAAATAAAATATGCATGTTTTCTAGTGTACCTAATGAAATGCATGTCACACTACTTCATCATGAGTTATACAGTTTAATAGCTACTGTTGCTTGCCTCTAGGTGAATTCATATGAAATCTAGCATTCTAAATGTTTGGCTATAAGAAAACATTTCTAATGGAATCTGTTTTACAAATAATGCTCAACCATTCTATCCTTGTACAACTACTATAGGTATACCTAGCAAATTTGCTGCAACCTTACTTCATTACAAATGTTTTCCTTAAATTCTAAAATTGATTTAAGGATGCACAGGTAAAAGATTCAAAACACGTTAGTTATTAAAAATGACAACTCCAATGTGTATTCCTCTTAGGTTTAGGAGTTTTTAAATAGAATTGTGATCCATAAACTTGGACTGTCAAGTAGAATTTTCTGAAGTTCTTCAGGGACACTCAAAACTTGTATAAAATCAGTGGTTCCATTAATCAGGAGCTTCAGTGAGATCTGCATGAAACCTCCTAATGTGTTGCCAGTGTCATGATATCTATGCTGTCTAGAAGCCTGTAGCCAGAGACCAGGACACAAAGATCCATGCATCTGTGTTTCCTTAATCTATTGTAAATCCATCTTTGTAAGAATATGGGCAAATGTGGTATAGAGACACAAGAAGAAGATTTGTAAGAATAAAGCAACATTCCCTGGAAAAGCTCCAGCTCACGTGAAATGAAATCTGGTGTTGCTCAGATGATGTAGAGATGATATAAGAAAGTAGAGAAAGAGCTGAGAGCGTTCCAGTCCAGTGGAGATTCTTGTTGCATTTTGAGTCTATGTGTATTTTCTGCACTCTATCAACAGAGGATGTTACCCAAATTGCATTATTCTCGTGTTGTTGTTCTGCTTATACCATACAGTGTACAGTAGTTAGTTCTTGTTAATAAGATAGTTCCCTGGCTCCTCCTTTGTAATCTCTCTGGGACAGTAACCCCACAGATGCATGAAAATTCTGCAATGGTTTAACTTCTACCTTATGAGGTCTAGGGGTACTACAGAACTAAAAAATGAAAATTGATTCTTATGGACTTTCATTCAGGGTAACTGAAACATATTCAACATTTAACCGTCATTCAAAAAATCATTGCAGTACAGTTGCAAACTGACTGAGTAAAGTCAGAGGCATATGTCAGAGGCTAGCAGTGTTTCTGCCCTGGGCAAAACTCTGTCTGGAGAAGGGGTGGAGGGATGGGGTGCTGAGTTCAGGGCAAGATGCCAAACACAGGGGGAAGGCAGGAGCCTGCTTGCCTTGGCTATTGCTGCTGCTGCTGCTACAGTTACAGCTGCAGGGTGTCTACACTAGGCTGCTGCTGGAACAACAATGGCATGGGGTTGCTGCTGTTGCCATGGCACACACTCCCTGAGGGACTACCATCTGATGCTCCCACCCTCCTAAGTGAGCACCCAAGTCTCACCTACACCGTTTTGTGCTATTGACTCTTCTCTTTTAACACTGAAATAGAATTTCCCTCCTTGGGAATGTCCAGAAGTTACGATCCCCAATTTTAGGCACTAGAATCCAAGTCAATAGGTATTAAAAGGTGGCTTAATTGTAAAAGTATAAGGTAGGTAAATACACTATGTACTACATTATTGCTAAACAAACAGAATCTTGACTATACCATTATAGAGTAGAACTTGGGATATGACTATTAAGCCTGATCCTTAGATGGAAAAGCTTGCTCTTTCTAAGAAAAGTATTTTGGATCCTTTTTCCAAATGAGCTGCAAATGAGCCACTTTGATTTGTACAGTTTAACTCTGTTTTTCCCGCCCTTTAGAATGATCATGATATTCTTGTTTTAATTCAGCCACATATCTCTCTGTACTTGAATGATTTTCATGGTTGGTTTCTAGTTATCCTTTGAATATTGCGTCAGACCTTCCTGTGGCAATCCACGGTGATTTTTGATTGGGTACTTTAGGTTCCCTTCATTTTCTATGCTATCTTCTTTTAAGGAATGTAGCATGCCTTCCAAACTAATATAGACAGGCACATAGATTCATCTAGAGTTGTAGAATCACAAGAGGATTATACCAAGTACACATCACTTGAGAACAGAAGATTTGTAGAACACCCCCTAATACACAGTTGCAGCATAAAACTTAAATATAATCATCTTTGCAAGTATGTGCGCTCTAGCTCACTTATATGTAAGTTATTTAAATACCATGAAACAGAGAACTAAAATTCACACTATTAGATTAACAGAATCATACAAAACAGTTATAATCATAATAACCTTAAACTATTACAAAAAGCTGCCCTTTCATTAACCCTAAGCAAAACCACTCCGTGATGTCATGTGAGGTAGCAACAATCACACAAGAACTTGATTTTCAGATTAATAACAGTAATATATCAGATGTCATGTATCTAATGATACAACAATAATCTATTTATGTCCATTGTGCTCATACTTATGCATTTTTTGAGGATGTATACATCAAATATTTTTATCTTGAAGCACTTCTTGATGGAATTTGATATTTGCTATTTTAATACCAAGTACCTGGACTTTGTATATGGGACAATATGGGAGAAAATGGATAAAACCATACTCTAAATTTGGAGGCCTAGCATTCTGCACTCTGAGTTGTTCTAATCTTGTAGATCCTCCTTGCAATTATATTTCTCTCTCCATCTGCCTACCCTGACCTTGAAATTGGGGACGACCAATGTGCTTTTGCCTATCAGTGGCTACAGATGAGATGACTTGGATTTCTCACATATAGGACCCAATTTTGAAGTATTTAGGTAAAAATTCTTAAACTGATAGTTTTCTGACTACTAAGTAATAACTGGGTTAGATTTTAGATAGGGACCCTAGAAAAAAAACAAAGAATATTGATTGCACAAGCACTGAAATATAAAAAGAAACTCACTCAGTGGGATGAAGCCAGCAGTTTAAAACTAGAGATGTTTGGGGTTTAATTATGGCCAATGACTAATTTTGTTTTTAGATGAATGTTTCTTGACACTAGTAAAAATGAGTATTTTTGATCATAGTCTTGTATAAAGTAGATTTCTTATTGTTAATGTGACTTCATGGCATAGAACACATGGCTAAGACAGATTGAAAATAGCATACAATAATGTCTTTGTGATTGCTGTGATGAGAGAATCTCTACTAGTGTGCTGATCAGTTTCCTTGACAAAGAATTTTAAAGCCACAAAATTAGGTATAACATATTATTTGGACAGGTGTTTCTTCACTTTATCTTTGCTTTTCTTATACACCCTCACTCCCAGAACTGTCACCTCGTATAATGCTATTTAATAAATTGTATTTGGAAAAAGATTTTACTCCCGTCAGGGTCACTAAAATTTCACAACTTGCAAGCTACTCTTGATAATCTGGTATCAGGTGTTATCATTCTCTTTTAACACTGAACTATAAAAAGAAGAACTTTTGTTAGTATTTTCTGAGAAAGAACATAAATTGTTCATGGAATTGAGAAATAAAGTATTAGCTACTATATACTGATCCTCTGCCATTGAGGTCCAATGGGGGAATCACCACTTACTTTAATTGGTTCAGTATCCAGCCTTTTGGGAAGAGAGACCACGTTATTCATTATTTTAATGCTATTTGTGTTATATCTTTTGACCAAATCGCTTGTTGTTTGGAAAAGTAGCATTCCTGTTAACCCAGGATTAAGTGTCTAATTTATTGGAAATCTGAAAATCTCACAAGAACAGATCTCAGAAAAATTCTTCTCTTCAAGAAGAATACCTGTAAGATGCTTATGCTTGTATCAAAAATTAAATACTAGTCTTCATTTCACCTTAAAAATCAACACTTAGTACTAGCCTAAATCCAAATCCAGACTTACTTATTTTGGATTTATCCAGATAACTGAAAATCCTTCTTCCAAAGTTTCCTGCAACACCCTGCTTATGCTCTGCAGATGAGAACAGCAAGAAGTATTTACATTTTTGACAAAAATTTGTATTTCCCTAAAAGCTCTACTGTTTTTCCTGTCTTCATTTTTGACTGAAATTGTACAATCAAAGCAATCAGGACTCTATTGTACATACTTTATTACCCTTCTAAAAGGTTAGTACCACTCACATTTTTGTGTCAGATAGGGTAATGTGTAGAAGCATCTGTATGAATTAGTCAGCCACTCTAAAGAAGGCACATTAATAGGAAACAACCTAAGTGCAGGCAAATTTGTTAAGCCTTTCTCTGACAAATACCTTATAAAATCCATCAAACTGAATCAGGAGCTATACACAAAGAATGCATAAACCATGGGTGGCAATAATAAAAAAATCTTCTTTCCAAACATTTTTTCCTATATGTATGTGGCCTTGAATACTTAGTTGAGAGACTGAGCCAACTCCATTGCCTTCAGGGGAATTTCATTTACCCTAACACCTACTGAGGAAAATAAACATGTTTCTGGATCAAGGCCACTGCAGTTTGCAGTACAATATGAGTTTTTCACAATAGTCTAAGTCTATTAGAGACAACCTGTTCCACCACCCAGGTCTTGCATTACTGAATAAGGGATACTGAGGTGGGAAGGAAGACCTGCGGGGGTTGCTCATTGTTTGACTAGAGGAGGTTTTTAATGGTAGAAAACCATGGGTCCATTTGCTGCAAAAAGACTTCAGAACATTCTTGTTTCTACAAACAAGTTTCTAAATATTTGAGAAAAAATGGTGACAAAGCTTTTCAAAACTTAGAATTCCACTTAGGTTTGCCATTCTCTCATTTTTATTTCTTTAGCTGACTTAAGTGTACATTTCCTGAGCACTTTAGTAAGTATCATCAAGAAAAACTGTTTCTGTACACTAGTGTCATTAATAAATCTCCTATACTCATTACACGCTCTCAGGTTTCCATGGTAAGTAATACCAGGCTATGGTATTACTAGGTATTGTACCAATTGGAAGTAATAACTCTCATCAAAATATAGTACAATAATGTACGGTCATCAATTTATCTTCAGGTAATGGTACTATGAGGTTTTGGCATTATTATGTATTTACCATTGAAAACAGTGGGATTCAAGGGAGGAGTTAGATGCATGTTTTATAATCTTCCATAAATCTCATTTTCCTTTTTTCATTCTTTTTAAAAGAAAATTACATACAAAATATTATTTATTTAGGGGCAGATTCTGATGTCCTTATACCAGTGAATAACACTTTATTGTAGGAATCATACTGGGGTTTTCCATGGGATTGGTTGCCAAGTACTCTATTGAGTAAGGATGGCAGACATTCAACCTTATTGTTAAAATTGCTGCTGAAACCAAGATATTAGGAAATTCACAGTCAACAGTGACATTTCAAATAGAGAATATATCATTATTTTAAAAATAACACCAAGATATATTGTTGTCTAGAAATAATGCTGTTTTCGTAGTAGGATAATGTTAGATACACTCTCTTAAGCATCCATTTGTTCAGCTGCCGTATCCCCCATTTTAATCACAATTGAGAAATGAGGAAAGACATACTACACTTTGGCAGGAGGTGTGTATTAGATGACAGCCTTAACTATTACTTTGTTTTCTATTATTCTTTGTTTGATTTTGTGATAATTACAATATCATTTTTAGTTTACTATTAGATTTGTATTTGTTTGTTGTATGTGTTTACTAGTGAATTATTACTTTATTTGTTTAGCCTAATTATATTACTATCTAATCCTACACTAATCAGAAGCATATTCTGTAAACTAAAGTACAAATAATAATCACAGAAGTAATGCTGATCCTTATTTTTATCATAAATACTATATAGCATATCGCATTCTAATTTATCTCATTATGAAGAACAAAGTACATTTTATTTCTGACTAAGCGTTTCTAATGATGGGTTTAAACTAAAATTTCCCTTGACTTTGAATGCTTTGAGAATCCAAACTCTGATCCATGTCTAAATTTTATGATTGAGCCATATTCTTAAAATAGGTGAAAACAAAATCCCAGTGCCAAATATCCTCTAAGGCTCGGATGTCATGAGCAACTTGCAGATTCCTGATGGATGCAATGTGACACACAATTCCCTAAGTATCATTACTTACTGAGCTACCATATGTCCAGATGCAGAAAACAAAGAGAGGCAGAATTAAGGTTGTATGAGTATGCCGTGTAGGAAGTGTTTACTTGTGTAATTACCTGTTTCTCTAACATTGTAACACTAAAATTCAACACGTTATTATGGCACCTGAACTAAGCAGTTCCTAGATTTCTAATGTTTGAGTTTATGGTGTCAGTGTGCACATCTACATGGGATGCTGACTGCGCAGTGGCCAAACAATACTGCACAGTAGTGTGTCACAGCACGGTCAGTGCTAATACGCTACTGCACAGTATTAATAGGCTACTGTGCAGTAGTGTCACTTAAAAGATGCTCAGTGGTGCTACTATGTAGTAACTCCAGCTACTGCATATTTATTTATTTGGTACTTGCTAATACAAGTACTAAATAAATACATAGTAATGACTGCGGAGTAGTGTTTCATGTAGATGTGTCCAGTATCTCAGATTCACAGATTCACTGATTCACAGAAGTTTAGGGCTGGAAGGGACCTCATGAGATCATTGGAACCAGCCCCCTGCTCTGGGCAGGAAAGGCTGCTGGGGTCAAATAATCCCAGCAAGGTGTATGTCCAGTCTCCTTTTGAAGATCTCCACGGTAGGTGCCTGTACCACCTCCACTGGGAGTCTTTTCTAGAGTCTGGTCACACAAATAATAAAGAAGTTTTTTCTTATATTCAGTCAGAAACCTTCTTCTTGGAGTTTATGACTGTTGATCCTTGTTTTCTCCTGTGATGCTTTGGTGAACACTTGTTCGCCTAGTCCCTGATGCTCTTCCCTGATATAATTGTAAGCTGCCACCAAATCCCCCTGAAGTCTTCTGTTTTCCAGACTGATCAGTCCCATATCTGTCAGCCTTTCCTTGTATTGTGGAAGGCTGTGAGCACCAGAAGGTACTTGGTATGGAAGGAACCTTAAACTACATTAACAAAGTCCTTTTTCCAAGGGAATAATACAAATGTCATTATTTGGGTATAAACTGGGGCAGTATATCAAGCATAAAATAATGTGGCAGGCTGTCATCTAAAAAACTAATTCTGACATGGCTTTAGGATCCAGTCATACATTATTTATAAACTGTCACATTATGTACTAATAATTCTAATAAGAGTGTTTTGTAGTGTGAGTTACAAACAAAAACCCCAAACCCAAGGCATGTACTGTTAAATATGAGTGTGGTGGAGCACCAGGGGGGTGCTCACCACTTTTAGGGCTATCACAGGCTCTGGGGGAACCTATTTTTCTGAGCAGCAGGGAAAAACCTTCCCTGCTAAACACTGTAAGGGGGAAGGTGGGTGTCAGAGCACCTTACGTGCTCTGCCACTTTTAAGATCTGGTTCAGGCAGCAGGCCCAGCAGGCAGGCCCAGTCCTGACGAGTGGCTATCTTAAGCCCTAGGCCAGCAGGGCTGGAGCCAGCAGTTTGCTGCCAGACACCATGGACACAACATCTCCCCAAGGAGCTGCTGCTCCAAGAACAACTAGGAGGTAAGGGCAGGAGCTTATGGGAATGGATTGGAGGCTCTGCTCCTGGGCACGACTTGAAACTTCACCCTGCTGGGGAAGGGTGGCCTGGTAGGGCTCCTAGTGGTGTGGGAGCACCCAGGAAATGCCAGGCCAGTTACCTCCCCGGTGAAAGGCGAGAAGGGGTGCCTTAACCCCAGTTCCCACCTTTGGGTGGATTATTTAACACCAATGGGCATGTCCTGGTATGGCACCTGGGTGTGCAAGACCCCAGCAAGTGGGTAGTGGGGCCAGGCACAGCTTCACGCACCTGAGTCCATGTGGGGTACAAGACCCCAGAGAGTGAGAGTTGTGGGCCGGGCACACAGATGAGTGGCACCTGAGCCTGCGGGGGTGTTCGACACCAGGCCCCAGAGTAGGAGGCAGAGTAAGTGTCTTACTGGAGGTGGAGCTGCAGACTGGGATGCAGAGGGGCACCAGAAGGTCTGCATGAGTTGTGAGGCCCTGTGAACATGGGGTTATGAGATAAGGCCCTGTCAGTAAGGGGGTATGAGTTGGGTCCCTGTGAGTAAGGGGCTTGAGGGTAGGTCCTGCTAGCATGGGGGCCTGAGTTAAGTCTAGGTAAGCCTTTGGGTGCCTGAGGCTGCATGTGGGTTATTGAAGGGTGGCAGAAGAAGAGCTGCAGGGAAACAACAGGGTGAGTCAGGAGTCCCTTGATTGAGAGCAGTTGAGTAAGTGACTCAGCGAGTGACCAGAGGCTGAGTCAGACTAGTGTTCTGCAAACTGCCCAGTGCTCGCTCAGATGAGGGTAGCAGGAGATACCCAAAAGGCTGTGTGCTTGCTGGCGAGGGAGTGATGGGAATCAAGCCCAAGGACGGCCCTGGGATAGGGCAGGGTGAGTGTGACCCCAGGGAAAGGAGGGGCAGTATGAGTGAGGCCCAGGAAGGGCAGTATGAAAGAGGCCGGGTGAGAGCCGGTGGAGTGAAAGAGGCCTCAGTGAGAGGGAGGCGGTATGAATGTGGCCCATAATAGGGCAGAATGCGAGAGGCCTAACACTGTCCTGAGTTGGGCCTGGCCTCAGGCCACAGCAGAGCACAGCTGTTAGAAAAATCTGCGAGGCATAGGACACAATAAGGGATGGTAGGAATGTGCACTTTCAGCCCATGGAGATCAGGGTCCTTGAAGGGCAGCCTCCTGCCTAATTACCAACTAATTACTGGCAGAGCCACTTAGGGAGTTTTGGTGAGCTGTTGTGGTCACTGAAGAGAGGGTGCTGACCCGACTCAGCATGGCAGGAGGGTGGGGAGAGGGATGTGGGTGCTGACCTAGCCCACAACAGCTCACCAAAACTCCGTAAGTAGCTCTCCAGCCCAAAGAATTGCCCACCCCTGCTCTAAGTAATAAATCTCATATGTCATTCACTAAACTGCCTGAACTTTTATTGTGTAGCAGCTATAATTTCAATATACTAAGTAAGATGTAACTTAAGGTAAATATTATAAATATGGGGTTTGATTCTCTGCCGATTTAAGATTCTCTGTACCTTGGATAAATACATCAAAACAATTTGACAGCATTTTGCATGCACTTCTTCCTAATGTACATGACTGTATGAGGAACAAGGCAATGAAGACCAGGTTTATAATTCTTTTTTTTCTAAATTAGCTTGATCATATCTTTGTGAAAGACCTTGACCTTTATTAGCGAAGACTTATTTTATTAGCCTTGGTCCAATAGGTTCCTGTGTTTCAGTGGCTTTTTTAGTTTCTGATTAGGTGTTTCCATACTGAAGCTACATAGACCCTTACAGAGAGTCACACACAAACAGAATCATAAAGGCCTAGATTAAAATAAATAGATTTGTTTAGCAACAAAAACTGGATATTTTACACACACAACCTTTTAAAAAAAGAAAAGTTAAAGTGATGGGGGGGGGGGCGGCCTTTCTACCTTCCCTGTGTCTAAAATTTACCATTTTCTGTCCTGGAGCTTGTTATGGTAAGCTCCTCAGTTACTTAATGACTCTATAGCAATAGAATTCATCCTTTGTCACCTTGGATTTCATGTTTTTCTTTCAAAAAAATGTTTCTGGCCTTTATGATTGAGGGAATGATCTTGAGAATTACCATAAGTATAAACAGATTTGTGGGTATCCTGCCTGAGTCTACATGGAGGTGGGACCTGTCCCATTAATCTCAATGAAGGCCTTGTGTACTCTGTGATTCTGTGGCCAGAGAATTTGGTAGTTTTCCAGGATGCCAGAGAATTTAGCCTTTTGCTACACAGCTTACTCTTTTGCTGCAGCCAGGCATTGGCAAATTTGTTTTTCTATCTCCTTCCACTTCCAGAACCTGCCTCCAGCTGTTTCTTACTCTCCAGCTTTCCCCACAGAAAAGAAGTTAATTGATTTACAGAGAATTCTCCTTCCACTGTGCCATGGAACCAGGCAACTGAGATCTGAAACCCAGTTCTGGTAGGGAATCACATAGCCAGATCTGGAATTCAGTTCTGCCAGGGAATGAAGTAAAGCAGAAATATAGTTTTGTGAGCTTGGTGAATCCAGTACAAGGTAAGGCACAGGCAGTCTATAAGATGAGCTCCTGGGGCTAGTGAAAAGTTTCCTTTTTCTTGGCCCTCATGGGGAAAAGAGATGCTAAGCTGGACAGAAAGGAGTAGAGGCAAGCTGGCTGGAGAGCGTAGTGATAAACATCTATTCGCCAAAGACTGTCACTGTTAAGAATTACCTGTAACAAATTATGTCAGAGACTTACAGGCTTGTTTGTGTAGGGCTGTAGAGGATATAAGCACATTTTATAGTAGAATAAATTAACTTGCCATAGAACCTACAGTCCAGTTGTTGATTTAGACTGTGGTTATTGCAATGGAATTGATGCATGCTTTAGAATTTAGGAGTTTCTATTGCTTACTCTGAATGTTGCATGCTACAGCTCCAGAGCCGTTAAATGCTGTAGTTTTCAGTGGTGTCTCTGAAGGGCAGCCAGCACTGGCTTTATATCCTACTTTAGCAAAGGTGGAACAGGGCCAGTAGATTTTTCCATAACTTGAGGAAGTGATCATAATTGTTCAAGTGATTTTGAAATTCCATCTGCAGTCTGAAAGCGACTGACACATTACTTAATTCCAAGTCCATTCAAGTTCTTATCCATGGCATGGATTTTAAAATGTAAAAAGGATCAGTATATAGTGAGTCCAAACCATGACACACTAAATAAAGAAGCTAAAAAGGTAATACTTGAACATTTGATAAAAGAAAATGTGGTTCTTAAGACAACGGAGTAAAAACCATGCCATCCTTAGGTCATGAAACATAGGACATTTTATACTCGTGGTCCAGGAGCAGGTTGGAGGTGGAGGGGGGACTTCAATTAGAGCAGCTCCAAGATGCACTTTAATTAAAGCGCCCATGAGCATCATGTGTATTAGCATCCCCACCCTGAAAAAAATGGCAGTAGGAGTGCTTTGACTAAAGCTCATTCAACAAGCTTTAGTTAAAGTGCTCCCACTGCCATTTTCAGTGTAGGCCTGCTGATACACATGCCACTGGAGTCTGCTGGAGTGCAGTAATTACCATGCTCCAGCAGACTTGATTAATTGATTCTGCTCCAGCACGCTGTAATTACAGTACTTTGGAGCAGCCTCACTGCACATCTATAGGCGCTCACAGATCTGTAGGCCTCTAATTTAGGTCTGTTTTTCACTTCAAGCA
>NW_017729022.1:7444825-7446650 GCF_001723915.1 Gavialis gangeticus
TTCTGCTCCAGCACGCTGTAATTACAGTACTTTGGAGCAGCCTCACTGCACATCTATAGGCGCTCACAGATCTGTAGGCCTCTAATTTAGGTCTGTTTTTCACTTCAAGCAGGTAGTAATGTATAGCACCGTAAGTGGGCCAGGATCCATTCAGAATCAACTCCAACTGTGGGATTCCAAACATATCAGGGACTGAAATCAGTGTCAGAATGCAGAGAGACCTCCTGCTATTAGCTATACAGAAGGTTTTTGTGGCTGTTTTGCTTTTTCAGGATTGTTCCTGAAATAAGCACTGGACACAGCATAAATAGAAAAAGCATCACTGTATGAATAAGATGGTATACACTTTGCAAGGCCATACAACCAAAGCAAGCAAATTTAGTGGCTAAAGTAGATGTGCGTACTTCTATTAGTAGACTGGCAACTTCAGCTGCCATCTTTCCCCCTACTTAATTTATAGGCAACATAAATCTCTGTAAAGGGGACCTCTGCACTATCTATGATCTTACTAGGATAATTTTAATTTTGATATGTAGATCACTTCTTGTTGACTTTATTTGTAAATCTTGCAAGGTCCCTGAAGCACAAGAAAGCTGTACAATGAATGCATAAGAGAACTAGATATTTTAAAAAGAGAATAATTAAAATGGAACTGATCATGCCGTCTGTGTGTCTCATTTGCTATTCTTTAGTTCGTTTCCGAGATGCTAGATTTCCAGACATTGCAGTAATAACAATGGATATGCACCCTAATGTTGGTTTAAAATATGATCTCAAGCCCCAGAACAATGACATATAATATGCCTGGGTCACAGGCAAGCAAATTTCGCACAGGTTTATATTGTAAGTCAAAATAGTTTTAAAAAATTATTTAGTTGATATTTTTACTGGAAGTGGAAAAGCTCAATATCATGATTTGCAGCAAAACAGCATCAAGAATTACTAAGATTTGGGTCTTTCAACTTTCAAATGTACTCTTTTTCTCATATATATAATGTGATGCCATAGAATATATAATTTTTGCATACCATTCCTTAAATGCATCTATATATCAAGAAGTTCAGTGATTTAAAAGATCAATACATCTAAATCTAGTCAGTGCAAACCAAAATGCAAATTTAGTGTATTTTATCATGCCTGCTTTTAAACCTGTGCTAGAATGCTTTCCCTGTGCACTTAAGGTTAAACACCTGCATGGATACTTTGCTGAACTGTAGCTTAATTATGTGTCCTGTGTCTCAGGGAGCAGGAGGCTCCTGTTACTTTAAGGAGAAAGCAGGCTTGCTGTGTAGGCAGGCTGCTGAGTAAAAGCCAGCTGAATTGCAACAAGCATCCAGTGTGGGGCAGATTCCCAGGCAACCTGAGTGTAAAGGCTGCAAGCAGCTGAAGAATGAAAGGGAGCAATAACCCTTAAAATCTCTTGTCTAGTGAGGAAGGGGAGGGGCAGGATGGCACGCAGCAGTTGTTGAAGGTTAGCTTGACAGAAAAGCACTGGAAGATAGCAGCAAACTATTTTTCTCAGCATACAGAAGTTGGAGCTCTGGGCTGAGTGGTACTTACCAAAAACTTTCAAGGAAAAAATAAAGGTGCAAGCACCTTTTATTGTTTGATCCCTTTCCTGTGTTTGTTGTGTGCCTGTGGGTGGATAAATAATACATGTGGTTTGATAAACCATTTCTGAATCACATAAATTGGCAGCTGGTTGCAGGTTCCTGGAGAGAAGGTT
Organism: Gavialis gangeticus; assembly: GCF_001723915.1. Classification (NCBI taxonomy): domain Eukaryota; kingdom Metazoa; phylum Chordata; order Crocodylia; family Gavialidae; genus Gavialis; species Gavialis gangeticus. The sequence goes on from NW_017729022.1 coordinate 7,446,552, forward strand.
TCCAGCAGGCTCCAAATACAATTGGGCCTGCTGTGTTTATCTGGTTAGGTTGCAGAGTTGGGGTGTAGTGAAAATAGATACTTTTCTCTATGTTTCTTT
>NW_017729022.1:7446661-7451303 GCF_001723915.1 Gavialis gangeticus
AGCCTCCAGGGGATAAAATCAGCAATTTATGCAACAGGGGTTCCGGGTGGAATGCAATCCAGAGATTCAATAGGTTTTGACATGTAGATAGGATGAAAGATGCCAAGTCTCACCTGAAAGTTGCATTTGGGAGGGCCTTCAAAGGTTACTAAAATGTAACTCCCAGTGTACCTGTGACACTTAGAATATATTTCTCATTTTTGACAGCAATAGTCTAACATTGTCGTGACTCATGAAGCTGGAAGGCTGATTGATCACTTAGGTGAAGTTTAACTTTTTAGAAAGGGAATGAAATAAATATAACCTCTGCCCTTTATTGCCACAGAGTAATTTTCAAAGTAATGTGGTATATTCCATTCTCAGCCTCTGCCCCTCAGGATATGTGGGTATGTTATAATTACAGCATTATCAGTTCTATAAATGGAGTTCCTGGATACTGGCCCTAAAAGGAGTTGTTGTGGTTATGCCAAATATGACTTCTCTGTTTAACAAGCCAACTAAGTCACATTACTCTGGCCAGGTTCAGCATTCAAGCGTAGTGCTTAAATCTTGAGATAGGAAATTCCCTCCTTACCCATGATATCTTTCAATTTCCCCTTGGATTCTTGTTGAAGAAACTAGAGAATATTATTTTTTCCGCCAACATCTTTCACGGATATCCATTGAGACTAAAGTGCTCCACCATTACAATTAGGTCTGTAAGGATCCCTGAGTCTTCAATGATTCCTTCTGCTGTAGCATTTTCTCTGATTTTTACCATCCCTCTCAATCACTGAATGTCCCTGTCTTTCCTTATAGACAATCAGGATGAAGCTTGTAAATAAAAAAACCAAAATCTTGTATGTCCTTAAACCTTACAAGGAATATATATGTAAGACCTAAGAGGTTTCCTTGGAGGGACTATAATTTCCAGCAAGCAGCAGCAGTGTTTGTATCTCATCTGAAGAGAAAGAAAGAAATGTTAGTGTCCAAAGAGAGCAGGGTCAGTTGAGCTGGAAGTGCATGTAGATGATTCATGTGGTCATTCTAGCTGTTCAAGGGTTCCAGCAACGATGGGGGCCAGCAACTGCTCTTATACCCCTTAATGGTTGTCCCTACTTTAGATCTGTCACATCTGCATAGAGCTCCTTTACCTTTGTTTACTCTGTCATGATTTGTTCCATTATAGTGATTTATCATTGGTATTGTTTAGTATTGGTTTAGTAACGTTGATGTATATACTGAAAATGCCACATCATTATGTGGTAGGAATCCCTTCTGTACAAATATGCGTATCTGCTTTCTGTACTATAAGAACTCTCTAGACATTTACTGCAGAGAATTAAACAGTCTCACATGTGAAAGGCAGCCAATCTTTGAAACAGCCCCACTGATGTGTCTGCCAGAGTAGTATACTGCAACTCGAACAAAGCATCTGAAAATTGATATACTGTTGCCACTCTTATTCTTCTGAATTTTTTTTCTTCTTGAAGAAGACCCAAAATGCTCATATGATCTTATGGCCAAGAAGAGATAGGGGGTAGAAAGCACTAGATATGTAGGGCATAGAATTGCAGTTCATAAGCTGCAGTCCCATGTTAATTGATACAAGATACCTGAATGAGAGCTAGGAAGATGAAAACGTGTATGACACTGACAGATCATGTGGTTTGAAAACATGGAATCATAAACAACAGTGAGATTGCTAAGGAAAAAATGTTTTAGGATCCCATCCCCCCCTAATTTAGCAATCCAAAATGTGGTTTTGGTATATCTGGCTTATAGCCATCTCCTCTTCACATGCTTAATTTTTTAAAACAGATGAAGGTAAGGCAGAAAGTATTTGCATACTCTTTTAAGTTGGCTCTTGGAGCCAGGAGAGAGAGAATCTTGTATCTGTTCAGGGTATTTATATACTCTTTTCTCTGTACATCTTTCAACTGAGTGAGATTATAGATGCATTGCAAATAGTCTTCATGGAATTTACCATTTTGGATAAGCTGTAGCCATCTTCACACAGAGACCTATATCAGAAAGTCTTTTACAAATTTAATAACATACCATGCAGCTCTCTAATGACATTTTGATATCCTAGCTACTCATTGAATATCTGCTCCCTATTGCTTTTCGTAGCTCATATTGCCAGCAGCATGTTTCCTGTAAGTCAAACCAATTTTATATGTCATCTTATAGGAAAATATAAACAAGCCTCACAGTAGGATTTTTTGAAAGATTTAATTAAGTGGAATAGTCTGTGGAGCAGGGGGGATTTGTTTGGGTTTTTTTTTCTCGAGTAAAAGAAAATTAAAAGGATTCTGTTTAAAAATATCCAGAGAACATAATTCAAGTCAATGTGAAAATATGATCTGGTATGGTACAAAAAGACTGGGCAGTTATGAGTAAGTTTACAATGAGTTTCCTGTGACCTACAGTTCTATTCTACTGAACATTTGAAAACTATTCACTTACCTAGAAAAAGCTCTCCTTACAAAGCAATTGTAGTATCAGAAATATGCTGTATCAATTCATTTCAGTTACTAAGCATAAAATGTCTATATTATCACACTCATTTATCATACACATCTTCTTGAACTAGATATATTACTTACCACTTGCTTGATCGTAGCTAATTTTAGCTTTGCTTTTGCCACTTCAGCGTTCAGTTACTGCAATGACATGACTTACGCTTGTTGCCAGTTAGCTGCCAGGTAGTATCTAAGGTACTGAACTGTTTCTAACTGGTGTGGAAAATTTCACTTCAGAGATTACCTCTTTGCCCAGGTCTACTGTCACAGATACCACAAATGGAAATACTCAAGTTATACCCCCTCCCCTCAGTGAGAACAAAGGAGGTGTCAGTGTGTTCTCCATAAAAGGCAGTTAACTTTGAATTTCCACTTTCATCTTGACCCTAAATAACCCTGGGCACATCTACACTTACAATTAATGCAAAGCAATAAACTCCAGAGTTTATTGCTCCCGGATGTGCAATTTGAATGTATACCTGGGAGTAATAAACTCCAGAGCAATAAATGTGTGCCCAGGAGCACAGCACATTGAGCTGGATTGGAGTAATCTCAGCTGGCAGAGGGTCCAGGGGGGCAACCTACCAACCTGGGGCTGCTTCCCCTTAATCAACATGCTGTGGAGGGGCTGGCTGGGGTACAAGGGTGCTTCAGTGTAGGGCTAGTTGGTAGACAGCCCCTGCACTGAAGCACCCTCATGCCCTGGCCTGTCAAGACAGTATCTAAACATGCGCTGCTGAGGAGTTTTTTACTCTGCAGCAGGATAGTACTTGTATTTACTGTTATTTACAAGTAAATATTGTATTACTTGTATTTACAAGTACTGTCATACTACTGAGTAAATTGCTTTACTCCAGCTTAATAGAGGTGCATGTGTAGACATGGAGACATTACTGTGCAGCTAAGTAGTTTAAATGTGCCCCCTAAATTATTGACGTGCAAGGAATGCTGAAGTAGCTGTCTACTTTCCTAGGTTTTGGGATAGGGTGTAAGTCAGTGGAAGTGGGTTACTGGTACATGTATTTTATTATTGCTGAATATTGTTAAGAGCTGATTCTTCATTTTATTGTGATTGTAAGTACTGGCTAAAAATATGGATGTTTTCTCTTTGTTTTTTTTTAAGAAATAAAAGTAAATAAATGAACACTACCAGCAGGGTGGAGTTTAATTTTAGAACATTGAAACTGGTTCACAATGCTGTAGTGTACATCTTGGTGAAAGAATTTCCATAGTGGTGCTTTTTAATCCTCATGGTCTACCTACTGGTTTTGGATGTGGTTGAAGGTACTGCTTTTTTAGGTGGTTCTGCCCTGCCCACCTAAACGTCCTCCTGAGCTGGGGATGAACAACTGTGCTCTGTGGTCCACAACTGTGGTCAACAGAGGTGTTTGAAGAATGTTCCCTTTATTGTGGAAAAAGAAAAGCTTTCTCTCTAAGCACTCCTTATATTTGGAGTTTCCACCTCTTTCATATGGCCTAGTCAGCATTTTATGACCTCTAACACCAAGTACAGGCAGTCAAAAAGCCCGAGGCTGAATAGATTCAATCTTTTCAGGTTGGTCTAAGCTGGGGCGGGCAATGCTTTCAGCTGGAGGGCCACTTAACAATATTTGGTGAGCTGTCGAGGGCCACAAGGGTAGTCCCACCCCCTGGTCACCATCTTGGAATGGAAATCCCACCCCCAAACCTCTGACCTTTGCTACCAGAAGTCCTTCCCCTTGCTCCAGAAGTACTCCTTTTGGGGAGTGGGGGGTGCCATCTTGAAACCATAAAAAACCAACAAATCTTATACTAAAAATGGCAAACATCTACTATAACAAACATAAATAATTTTATTTAAAAAATATATATTTCTCCTGATTTATGTGTAATTGCATAGTATATCTAGAGGTGATTGACTAATAGCTCAAAATACAGTCCTACTCTTGTATATTGTGTCGGGAGGGTAAGGGGGTGTACATGGGTGTGTGTGGTTGGGGAGTGGGTCTGTGTGTGTTCTGGGGTGTGGGTGGTGTGGGTAAGGTCAGTGGGTGTTGATTGGTGTGGGGTATGTGGTTGGCATGGGGACTGTGTGAGGGTGTGGGGTTATGGTGGGTTGGGTGAGAGTGAGAGTGTAATTGTGAATATGTGTGTGTGTA
>NW_017729022.1:7451502-7455607 GCF_001723915.1 Gavialis gangeticus
TGGGGGGTGGGGTGGGTGGGAGGGTATGTGGGAGTGGGGGCAGTCCTTGGAGTCCCTGAAGCATGCCAGTCCCTGGCAGCAAACAGGGGCAGCCCCACCTGGCTCCATAGCACACAGCTCCCTGACCTCCCACATCAGTCCCCAGCTGCAGGTGGTGGCAGCATGTGGGTCCAGCCCCACCCAGCCCCATAACATGCAGCTCCCACCTGAGTCCTTGACTGCAAATGGACCCAGTGTGTGGGGCCTGGGCTGGCCCATAGCACTCCCGCCCGAGTCCCTGTCTGCTCAAGGTGGCAGCATGTGGGGCCAGCCTCACTCAGCCCTATAGCATACAGCTCCTGTGCTCCTGCAGTGTGTTGGACCAGCCCAGCTCGGTCCCATAGCACACAGCTCCCTGTGCTCCTGTCTCCTTTCCCCCAGCAGGAGTCCCTGGCCTCAGCCCGGTGGGGCCTGTACCTGAATTCCCACTTTTGCAGGTAGGGACACTGGAAACAGCCATGGGGTCAACCAGCAAAAGCTCTTCCAGACAGAGGCTTCTTGTCTCTACTGCCCCTGGCTTGGGGCTGGGGGCAGGTTAGGCCAGGCTGGGGTGAGGAAGTGGTTGTTTAGCAACCAGAGGTACATCTCCTGCATGGATGTGCCAGGTTGCAGAAGTGCAGTGAGGGCCAAGGCTTACTGAAGGCTCACAGAGGGGCCCCATGGGCCAGATGAAATTGCCTGACAGGTTAGATGTGGCCCGTGGGCCGTATTTTGCCTGGCCTTGGCCTAAGCTCTGAGGATTGAACCAATAAGCAAGTGAACAGAGTCAAAAAGCCCAAGTCTGAACTGATTCAATCTTCACAGTTTAGTCTAAACTGTATAGACTGAACTGATAGGCGAGTGAACAGATAGTCACTTGATTTCAGAAATTGCAGCTACATGCTTCCAGTGACCCAGGTCAGCAGCTGGGGGGATACATGCTAGAGCACACCTTTCTGCTTGGCTGGAGCAGACAGCTTGGGCCAAGGCTAGCCTGACCACCCTGTGAGCAAGGGAGCAGGGAGGGGCAGAAGTGCACAGCATTCTGTGAGTTAACTTGAATCAGGAGGGGATCTGGGACAGAAGTTCAATATACTGATTTAACCTAAATCAATTAAGTCTCTACTACATCCATCCAGGTTTATCTTAAACTGGTTTTGACCACTTTGAAAGCAGTTTATATGCACTGAACTTCTGTTGTGTTACAGATTTGAACTAGTTTCCAATCACTTATACTGGCTTATGTGTAACTTCTGCCGCTAGCCTAAGAAACACAGCAAATCCCACCTATTTTTCTGGCTCTTGAACACTCTTAGTGAGGATGAAAGGTCAAGCAATCCTGTGGACTTACAACATATAAAACTGATGTTTCTATTGTCAAAATAAATGAATAAAACAGCAAAGTTAATTAATTTCAAACAAAACAAAAGAAATTGGATTGCAGCCTAATACTGCTACCCTCGTAGAACTGGAAAATATGCTAAATATGGTTGTTTGTGAAGTGGAAACGGAAAGTGAAGGTGCAAAAAGCCTCTCCCATGTTGCACAGCCATGTAGGGGGCCACACAGAAAATAATTATTTGTACTGTAAGGATTGCAATCCTATTCCTGTTTCTTGGAACCATACAATATAACAGATGAGAGGAACATGGAGAGAAGGAGAGGACAGGGCTTCACCCGCTCCCCCACCCCAAGCATTAGGCAGCAGGGACCCACCAGCTTTTTTCTACAGAAAAAGTGATATAATGGACAGCTGCTGGGCATCTATGAGGCCCAGGAACTGAGATTTACCTCACAAGGCCTTCAGGGAGCAGAAGGATTTGATGCTGGCCCTAAATTACCATATTTTCTCAAATAAAAGATGGGGCTTTTTACCCCCAATCAGTATGGTGGAAAAGGCTCCTTGTCTTACAGGCCTGTCATTAAATACACTGTCTATCATTAAACTGCTCTCAAATGTGCTCCTCCTTCTGTGTGCTCAGGGTCTGACAGTAAGGGTGGGGGGAGGGGAAGCCATCTGCCCCCCCATTAATTTTTCCTGCCATAGCAGTAGGAGGGAAACAAATTAAAGCAGACTTCCAATAATTAGATTCTACACCTGGAAAATTATAACAAATTTTCTATTTTCCTTATATAAAATCTAATTATTGGGGAGATCATTTCAAATTCAGGGTTGTCCTATATTTGAGTGAATAAGGTAATGACTTGCACCAGAACTTACATGTACAGCTTTTCTAAGTAGAAATCAAAGTATTAAAAGAAGGGAAACAATTGTATATAATCAGCAGCAGTGTAGTACACTGAAAAATATCGTTAGTACTGACACTCCTGTAAGGTTTTGATGGTAAAGTATGCTCAACAAGAATTCACACGGTTTTTAAGTATGCCTGAATAATTACTACCTACAGATTTGGGATAGAGCTGATACCTTCTATCTGAAGATAACATATGTGTTGTAATTTCTTGTCATTTAAATGGTCAGTTCTTTAAATTATTGAATTGCAAATACGTTCATGCTTTTAATCTCAGGCTGTTTCATGAAGACTGTTAATATATTCAGTCCTTCTGTTGAGTAACATGATATAGTGACAATCCAATTTAGGTCTAGAATTTTGGTGCATCATTCAGTGAAATATTAAAAACTCTACATTATTCAATCATAAACTATTTGTACATGTACGTTGCAAGTACATACTGTGCTGTGTGCTAAAAAAATTGTATCAGAATTTTTTCATACTTTGGGCTAGAAATCTTTAAAATAAATAATAGAACAGTTTACAAATCTTGCTAGAGAAATATTTAGACTAATCCGGTTAATCATAAGAATCCCACAAACCATAGTATCAAAGTGAAGTAAGGTTTTCTAACAATTTTACACTTATTGAAGACCAAAGATTAGCAGCAATGTGCTGTAAATTAACCTTATGTTAAAAAAGTCTGTAGAAAAGGCAAAGGAAATGAAATAAATACCAAGCTGTGCTCTCCCCTCAATAATATATCTTTGATAATTCCAAGAATACTGTACATTCTGTCATAGGTCAGATCATGAAAATGAATATACTAAGGGTTTTTTTTTGTTAGTGTATGCATTCTGGCATGCAATTAGCTTATGTGTCTGCATAAGTAACGTACTTTCATATCTAAATGGGGGTTTTATTGTACATCTCCTCTGTCTATGGGCACTTGCACACAAAAGTCTCAGATGCAACTGAATATAGCTCTGTGTGTCCATATTCAGCTGTTTTAAAGCCATTTAGACGCTCTATGTGTCTAGCGACAGTCTGTTAGGATCATGCTCAGAGCTTGACTACAGAGACTCTGCACTGCCTCCTAAGTACCTCAGTAGTCTCCCTACATCTGGGGCCAGTAAAAGGAAGGGGCAGGAGCCATGGTAAGCTATAGGGAGAAGCTAGGTAAGTGTAGCTGAGCCAGGAATTGGAGAGACTGAGGCAGATCTATAGAGATTATCTGTAGGTTTAGGGCATTTAGACAGGTTTTAGGGAATGGTGAGGGCCAGATCTAGGGAAAAACAGGAAAAAGCTAAAGTTAGATCAGAGAACCAGTCAGGGAGCAGGAACAGGGCTTACTTATCTAGATGGTTACAGAAAGCTGGGAGGGAACCCTGAGTGCTAAGGAGTAGAAGAACACTGGGCTAGGGAGTGGGATGGGAGTCTTGCGGGAGCATTGGGACAGCAGACCTATGAAGAGGCTAAGGTGTGAAGTGGTGGGGGGGGAGGAGGGGTTGTGCCATACCTCCTGATGGGATGTTTCACTGTCCTCCATTGGACATTTCATGTGCTCTACACCCATGAGAGAAACCATGAAGGAGGACCCTGCCAGGCTCCTGCTGTAGTGACTGCACCCCCTACCTTTTCTCCTCAATCCTATCAGCCCCAATCCTTACTTTCTGTAAAGGATGACCCTACCCAAATTCCTGATTTCAATTTTGTGTTAACTGACTAGACAAAAATACAGTATCCCAAAGGCCCTACTGAACCAGTAGCTATACTGGGTAACTGATAATTTGTGAGTACAATCTCACCTGTTAATCAGGTCCCTGATTTTCTGGGCTAGGGACAGACATTAC
>NW_017729022.1:7460607-7478717 GCF_001723915.1 Gavialis gangeticus
TATCAGCACCACTGTCCTCTGGCACAGTTGCCAGGGAAGCTATCAAATAATAAGGGCACCATATGTCTAATGGTGGCTTCCTAGTCAAAACTCACATTGCAGCCAGCCTCTCCATAAGAAGGAACAACCTTACCCACCATCTCAGGTCCCTCCAATTCTTTTGGTGTCACTTGACCCTCCATCTGGACTTTGCCTGGCAAAACAATAAACTCCTTTATTGCATATAAACTCCTTTAATGGAAACCTGAGAGTGAGGCTGGGTTGTAGGGCATTGAGATCCTGCCAGCTAGGTTTTGCCTGTGGATGTCTAGAACAAGTGCGTCTAAAAAGGGTTGTGGAGGAAGGTATTTGCCCATGTTGCAACAGAATGCCAGTTTGCTCCAATTGTCTACATAGCCCATTTAGGCTCCTGCTAACATAGATGCCTGTAAGTAGTAGTTGCAAACTACTTCTGTATGTGCTGGGCAGGGGCAGAGGTGGATTGGTCTGGGAGTCCCAAAGTGAAAAGTGCTCTTTTGTTACCCCGGTGGGTAGCCAGATGCACAAACCAATCTGGACCCTTGGACATTAACCTGCAGACATGCCAGGCATTCTGCCCTGTAGATACATAGACAAGTTCTTAAAGTTTTAACAAGAGCACCTATATGCCCATAGAGGGCATGTCCAGATAAGCATGCACGTGCTTCTTGCAGCATCTCAAAGCCCTTTGAGATGCTGGAAGAAGCATGTGTGGGAAAATTCTCACATTCCCTGTTCTGCAAATTTGTCTGTATGGTTGGTTCTCACACTGGTACTGAAGCATGCTGCAGGGAGCTGGACCAAAGCTCCATGCTGGTAAATGTGTGTGGGGGCTGAAAGAGGGGGGAGGGGGCCATTGGAGACCCCGGCTGGCCCCATCCTCCACCTGCTCCCTGAGTCCCCCCAGATTGCTGTCCTGCCTGACCCCATTACCCCCCAACCCCCTGAGCCTCCCCTGCCCGCTCCCTCAGCCTCTCTATGGCTGTCCCACCGAGTCCCATCTTCCACCTACCCCCTGAGCTCCCTGATCACTGCCTCACCCAGCCCTATTCCCCTCCATCTCCTGCAGCCCCCTGCCCCCCTGATGGCTGCCCCACTTGGCCCCAGCACCTCGGCAATTAAAAAAAATTCTGGCACTCACCAGCAGTAGCAGCTGCCATTGGGGTCATTGGGATCCCGTGGCAGAGTGCCCCCGCACAGCCGGGAGCAGCGGGTGCGGTCCAGATTGGCATGTGTGGATGCACCCAGACTCCCCATAGCCTTTTTTTGGCCCCCAGATTTTTATGTGAATTGAAGTTATAATTGAAGACCACCCTAATTGATGCTAAGAGGTTAAGCAAGTTCTGTGCATGACTGTAGCCCACTCTGCATGTTACGTTTATGTTCTGATTAACATGTTAATCAGAGCATAAATTGCATATGATATGACGCTACATCTGAGCCCAATTAAAGGCACCATAAAACAGCAAACCAGCCATAAAAATGTCCCACATGATATGTAGAACATTTTTTAGAGTTGGTTTACATGGCACCTGAAATTGAATTTGTAGCAAGTCCAGGCTGAGGCCAAAATAAGGTTATTGTTGGCTACAGCCAAGGACTGCACAGGGTCTTGAACCAGCCCTGATGGAGTCAGGCAGAAGCCAACAATCAGGTGATTGTCAGTCCCAATCCTCTGAGTACACTGGAGCAGATCTGATATCCCAGTGTGGTCCCTGGCTGGAGCAAACAATTGGCCTAGTTCTGGACCTAAAGGCATCTGGCTTACAACTTGCTGGTGCAGGGGGAGCCTGGTATCATGATGCCAGGCTCCCCGTGTAGTGGCAAATGGAAAGAACACAATTGTGACATGAAAGGAAGATCACCAGATGTTGCCAGTAAATCAAGGGAAGTCATTATTTCCTTCTATTTGGCATTGGTGAGGCCACATCTGGAGTACTGTGTCCAGTTTTGGACCTCCCACTACAGAAAGTATGTAGGCATATTGGAGAGAGTCCAGTGATAGGCATTGAAAATGGCTAGGGGGATGGGGCACATGCCATATGAGGAGAGGCTGAAGGAACTGGGTTTATTTAGTGTCGGGAAGAGTAGACTGAGTGGGGATTTAGTGTAGCAGCCTTCAGCTACCTGAAGGATGGTTCCAAAGAGGATGGAGCTAGACTGTTCTCAATGGTGGCAGATGACAGAACAAGGAACAATAGACTCAAGTTGTAGCAAGGGATGTTTAGGTTAGATATTAGGATAAACTTTCTCACTAGGGGGGTAGTAAATCACTGGAACAGGCTACCTACACAGGTTGTGGACTCTATCCTCGGAGGTTTTTAAGACCTGGCAAGACAAAGCCTTGACTGGGATAATCTAGTTGGGGTTGGTCCTGCTTTGAGCAGTGGATTGGATTAGATGACCTCCTGAAATCCCTTCCAACTCTAATTTTCTATGATTCTGTGATCAGGAATCAGGGCCCTGGTCAGGGGATCAGATCCCATGGCTTCTTTAAATGATCATGTGCCAGTGTGAAATATAATACTTTAATTAGAAATTTCATCTTTTATCCCTTTTATAAGGTAAGCCTAATTTAGCCCTCTGTAAATTGACTGAAAACATTTTAACTCAATTATTTTGATCGCAGTTTACAACACATTTTGGATTCAAGCAAGAAATTGATCTCTTGTTAAGAATTCAGAGACAGTGCCCACTTGCTCTAATATGAAGAGCTTAATTGCAAAACCGCATTAAAATTATGTGATCACAAATGTTCTATGAATTTCAAATAGCCATTCTGTATCACAGTGTGACTTCCATTCATTCTCTGAATCAGACTTAGTGTTGTGAATAGATTTTGTTCTCTCCCATATACATGGTTGTGTGTGTGTGTGTGTGTGTGTACTCATATATGTATATACGTATACTGTTTGTATACATATGCACATACACACACTTATGCAGATAGGTAGATAGCATAGATGTATTCACAAAGGTATATACAGTACTTATACAGTGTGTTTATATGCCTATCTACCCATACTCATTATATTAGAAAAAAATCCAGTGATTAGGAACTCATTGAATCCTCAGCTGAATCTACAGTAGGGTCTTGGAATAGAAATGTGTATGTCTTACTTTATCTGTTATTGAAGGTAGTGCTAATGAAACATATAGCAACATCATTAATGGGCTTTATTCTTTATTTTGTCAGTCATTCTGTATGGCTCCAGTAGGCCTTATTTATACTGGGGAGGTGGCAAAGAATGAGTTAAGTTGTAGATTATCTTGCCTTTCTTACTAGAGTTACAGTGAGAATACTGCATTTTTATTTTGATAAGCCTTTTGCCTTACCCTGGTCCAGAAAGCTTAAGTTAAAGCAGCTATACGTCTGCTCAAATTTACATAGACTATTTTGCAGCTACACAAGCTAGTGGGATCATTTACGATAAAATCTGTTGTGGTGATGTTTTTCTAATTTAAAAAATCCCTTAGTTCTCACCTTTATGTGTTTCTTATATGCATAAAAGAAGATGATCAAGGACATTTGCTTCTTCTGTTCTTGTTTATTATTATAGATTCTTCCACTGAAGAAGGTAGTTTCTCTTCATTATGCCTTTAATCTCCAGGATTTTATTTTTATTGAGACTTTCTCCTACTGCTGTACTTGGGAGTGGTTGCCTCAAAGTTCACCCATGTACAGAAAATAAAATGTAATAGCAATCATGTTTACTTTCTATTAGACTATAGATTTTTTGGAAAGGCTAATTTACTGAGAAGATTCTTTGTGAGACTGTTTTACACCTACAATCTAATATTGAAACCCAGTGTAATAGCTTTTCTTAAAGACAGACAATCTAATTTGACACAGGTCACTATCCTCCACAATATATTTATTTTAGTATTATAGGTAGGACACTAGGTAGTTACTTATGTGTTTCCATTCTGAAGTTATATTTTCAGTTGTTCTATTACATTCTGAAACATTCACCTCTTAGACTGAAGTTTCCAGGTCTTTTCTTTCTCTAAAGGTGATAGTTTACATCAACTCTTTGAACACAAGTGTCTGTTCCACATTAATGTTTTAGGATTTGTGTATCATGGGTATCATACTCAGCACAGCTGGGATGGCAAGAGAAGCTGTGGACCACCTTTATGCTTCCCCTTGATTTTGAAAGCAGAAGTTAGTGTAATTATACATTTGCTCTGATTTACATAGAATAGCTAGGTTTACTGCAGCCCTCCCTGTTGGCTTGAGACTAGGTGAAGGCACAGTATCCTAGTCCTGTCCTTAAAAAAATGTCTGCGCCCTAACCTTCTCCTCTGCATTTGAAAGATAATTCCTGCCAACTTTACAACATCTTGGGATTCTTCCATAGTGGGGGAATCCTCAGCTGTACTTTCATGGGCACCCTTAATACTCTTTTTGCTATATAATTTCTGAGGATTGGGATCCATGTAACAATAGGTATAGGTACACCTTAACTTAGGGTGACTGTGAGGGGCACCCTCAAATATGCTGAGACATCCAAACATCCCTTCCCCTTCTACATATCTTGCTGTTCAGCATAGGTGAAGTATAGGAAAGAATAAGCTGTGGGCAAACTCATTCACAGGGCAGAATCAGGAAAATGGATACCATTTAGGAATCAAGCCTATCACCCATCTCACCCTCTATGTTTTGCTTACCTTATGGGCAGCAGAGACAGGAATTTGTGGGCAGAAGAGCTGCTGGTGAAATTCCTTGTCTTTCATTTTTGCTGACTGAACACACTGCAGAGAGGAATGGTGAGGGGAAAGAAGGAGGACTGGCCTGATAGCTGATGCTCAGGAAAACTTCTGGCACTGGGCTGGATCACTTGAGCTGGAAGAAGGGAGGAAATAGTGGGCATTTTTGTGTATGGTTGGTGGATTAGGACATCAGTGCTGGTCTGGGTTAGGTCTAAACAGCAGTTTAGACATACAAAAAGCATTGCATGTACAACAAAAAAGGCTTACCTAGATTATCCACTGTGTCACAAGTTGGCAAACCACTTGTAGAAAAACTAAAAGGTAGTAAGAATCCCATAGAGTTCCTGTACATTTCTGTTTTCGGTTGTATTTGAACAAAGAGTTTGATGAAAATGTACTACTTCAAGAGAAAGGAACCTTAATAAGAAACACTAATTGTGATTGATGTTATTTTATTATGCTTCAATTTTGGGAGCATTTAATTTTGTTTGCAATGTCTTTTGTGTCTCTAGCATTGTTTTGTAGTAGTTGTAGTACCTATGGCACATATGTAGAATATAACTCAAGCTGAGGGGTTAAAACCAGAGGGACACACGCAACGTATGAGATTGACATATTTTTAAAATGATGGTTTTCTAAATGTTGATAACAGTTTTCTTGTGCAGTATAATCCATGGCATTTTTAATTTGGTATTATTTCTTTCTACTTTTGCTTTTAGAGTTATACAGACTTCTCTCGCTTTAAGCTGTACATGCATTTCCAGAAAATGGTGCATAACTTGAATTTGCATAAAGGAACCCATGTTACAATGTAACAAATAGGGATACGTTCCAAGACCTCTACTTTACTGACCCTCAACCCATTTGTACCACTTTTACAAGACCATTTTGGTACTCACCTACCGCAGACAGTACACACAAGTACAGGGCACTATCATAATAGGGATGGCCACTACAGAAACATGTCACAGACAACAAGTGAGGAGCACAGATCCACACAGGAAACTATATTTTGGTGTGCATCACTCCCACAATGCACTGCACAAAGCAGCTGACTGCGGGCTTCCTCCATACTGATCACATAACAGTGAATGTACCTCACGTATAACACATTTTAGGTATAAAAAAGGGTCATTGCAGAAAAGCAAATTTGCACATATAGAATCTGCATGAAGTGAGAGGAACCTATAGTTTCTCTCTGCCAATGGCATTTTCCAGGTTTCAGACAATTTAAACACCTATTATAAAGACTAAGAGACAAAATGCAAATACAAAAATAAAATTCTTCCAGGCTTAAAAGCGAGGAAACAAGATCAGTCACAGAAACACTAATTAAAAACTTTAACTTTCTCATGAAAAAGCAATACATTATCATGAGAATTTCCTCCTCAAATACTAAAACTTCACTTAGGAATGATATATAGGTCCTATGTTAAGGGACTGGTTTTATCATTAATATTTTTTGCTTGTAGTTAACTACCTTGTGACAGAAATTGGACAATGCAAAATTCCTTACATTCTAGTATGGATTTTTGTTTTTGGAACAATTACCCATAGTGTCAATCTGAAATGAAAGCAAAACATGTTCAGAAAATCTGATATTCAAAAAAATTGTACTTCTGGTCTCTCAAAACAGTAAAAAAGTGGAAATGTTTCACTTTGATGGCAAGCTTTTATTTATAACTAAAGTTTTAAAAGTTTTTAACCAAAGAAATGAAACTTTCATTTAAAAAATATGGAAAATGGTAATTTCAAATGTTTCAGAATGTGCTTGTTATGTTTTTTAACATGAAAAACACAGTGATATTGTGTGATTGTGAAAGGTTTCAGTGCCACCAAGAATACGTAGAGACATTCTGGGAGGGTAGATCATGTTAAAAATGGTCACCCAATTTAACCTAGCTCACCCACATGCAGACCTTTCATTTAGATCCCTAGTTAGGCTGCTTTAAATGCAAACTGTACAGAATTTCCAGGATGGTCAGAAATAGCCAACCCAGTCTAATTTAACTGTACCTCAGATGTGTGCTCAGTTAGATTGGGTATGGCTAGACTAATTTAACTCAACTTTTGTATACATTCCCAGTGCAGCCTTGGGGCTCAGAAAGTACAGCCACTGGTCCCAGCCCTGGGGCTGCACTTTTCCTTTCTCCTTCCCCACAGTACCAAGCTAATTTTAGCCCCTTGTTTCCTCCCCCTTCCCTCTGCGGACCAGCCTGCTGTCCCCCCCACCAAGCCTGCCAGCGCCTGCCCCTCCCAATTCCACAAGCTGCTTCCAGCACTGGGGTAGGGCGAGGGGCAGGTGGGATGGGAGGTTGGCTTGCCAGGGGAGGCTGTTTTCCTGGAGGTGCGGAACTCAGGGGGTTAAAAATAGCCTCTGGTTGGTGGGAGGAGAGAGCCCTCTTGGTCCTGTTAACACCTCTGCAGAGCTGCCAACCCCCAAATCTGATCACCCCCCCATCCTGAACGCCAGTAAAACCAGCCCGGGAGTGGTATGTGGGATCGGGAGAAGTTCAGTAAAATTGGGAGGGAGGCTGAGGGGTTCTGGGGGGGTTGGCAATCTGAGCACCTCTCTGTTCCTGCCAACCTCCCCAAACCCCCATGTGGGCCCAACTGCCTCCCCCCACCAATCCCATCTGCCCCTACCCTGATTTTTTTTTAGTTTGGGCTCCTAGCACCTAATTACTAAGTTAGATTGGGGGACCATTTTTAACCCAATCTAATCCACCCAAATTTCTATTTGTAATGTCTGTACACAGCCCAAATATGTATTTTTGCTGAAAGAGGTTTAGTGTAAAAATGTTACTCAAATCTGCTTTTCCTGGGGCTTATATAATCAGGGTTCAAAAAGGGCTGGCATATTATAGCAGTGTAGCATAATTATGGATTTTCCTCTGAGTGCATATCTTTACTTCCTACTTCTTCTCATAACCTAATCAAGTACCTATGTGTATTAGCAAAAAAGCAGCCACGGTGAGGCATGTACTATTGGCTCCTCATTAGAGTTGCTCAGCTGAACTCTGTTCTCTGCTACTACTCTGTATCATCTTACTTTTTTGCCATAGAAACAAGAGCCCCAGTTTTGTTTCTGCTATTAAAGACCTAGTGGTGTCTTCCAGATGGGATGCATCAAAGGATACCTGGATACGCATTCCTGCTTCATATTCCAATCCTGGAAATGCACCACTGTAGTGTCACAATGGGATGTCCAGTGGCCAACTTCATGTATGTCAGAGACTGAGGTCTTGATGGTGGCTACAAAGAGGAGTGACCCAGAGCACCTTCACCAGCATATTGCTAGGTTTGCAGTATGAGCTGGTAGGTGGGGCATTCTTAGAGCTGACCCACTGGTAGTGCACACATATCATAAATGGATGCACCCAGGATTTGGGGGTTGAGAGTAATATGAGGGAAAAAAAGAATTGGAAAGGAATAATAGAAATAAAATGGGATCACAAAAAACAGATAAAGCAGGAGAAGCAAAATGGTGCAGAGCAGTTGAATTTAGTGGCACAAGCCAGAGTTGTCAGATTTTCAGAGAATTGGGAATTTCTCCATTGTTGGGGCCTCTTTCAATTTCTGGCTTAGAAAACTAGGCTTTTCTATTGTTTTTGTAGCCTTGGCAGAAAACCTTTTGTTTCAAAAGATTCCTTGGCTGCCAGCGCACTTGATCCTCACCTCTAGCCACAAGACACTGCTGCTATGTCCCCCAAATGTAGGTGGGCTTGGAAGAGACATCATTCATTCTTGGTGTCAGACTGTGGGAGTTGGAGCTTAAGTCCACTCTAAAGCTATAAAAGTTGTGGTTGAAAAATGAAGGTTGAGATAGCAGGAGAAGAATTATGGATATGAGCCCCATCTACTCTAAAAATGTACTTAGAACATTTACCCCCATTGTGTCTAGTATGCTGGAGATTGTGTCTTGAACATCACTGTAGAAATCACTGTTAAGCCCAAGTTCCTCTATCCCCAGAGGAGTGCCAAGACAGTCAGCCCTCCACATGATTAACATAGCAACACTTCCAGGAAATATGCTTTTAGCACAGTAGTTGTGTCAAAACAGTATTATTCATTCACTGCTTGTTTTGTAGGTAAAATTGCTATGTTAACAAAAATGACTTCTCAATTGGCCAATTAAATATTCAGAGATTTTTTTAAGAAGAATTAATGCCTCAACAGTTCAGGCTATTAAGAAATAATATGGATGCAATTCACTTCAATAGTGTTATTTCCACAACAAGAATAATAAATAGAACATGATGTTAGAGTCTTAATGTTCACTTAAGAATAGGAATCAACAATTTAGGTTGCTGGTGTTTCTTGCTAGTGGCTATAAGTGAGAAATTGTTCTGAAGAATCTAAACATAAAAGGATTTAAGTCTGTTTACTAACAGGGTAGCTCTATTCTCTTCAGTAGAGTTACTCACTTAAAGCATCATAAGTTAGTTTCTGTAAGTGAAATAAGCTTAATTAATTTATTATTTATCTTAACAAGCAAAATTGTGTCCCCCAGTTCTTTCAATTCATTCCTTGCCTGAATCTGGGCTTGATAGTTTTCTTCTTGTTCTCCATGAAGGCATCTGTGTTCTCCAAAAATAATCCAGTTATTTCCCCATCAGACTTGATTTCCTTTACTTGCCTTGCTGACTGCA
The DNA here is from genome assembly GCF_001723915.1 of Gavialis gangeticus. Lineage (NCBI taxonomy): Eukaryota > Metazoa > Chordata > Crocodylia > Gavialidae > Gavialis > Gavialis gangeticus. Next base: position 7,469,991 of record NW_017729022.1, read on the forward strand.
GAGTTCTATTAATAAACAATATAGTAAAAAAAAAAGTCTTTGCTGAAGCTGCAATAAATATGTCTTCATAGTGAACCTCTTGGCTGGGATAAAAAGGTCCAGTATCATTAGCTTCATTTGCCATGTATTAAAGACTAACCGACCAGTTTACATTTTTGCTCTGTGTAACATACAATAAGAATAGTCATGTTTTCCTGTAAATCAACTGTACTAGATAGAGATTTTTTTCCTTGTATTGAGACAGACAGTGGTAGAAGTAATCTTCTGGGTCACAGTTTTACCTGATCATAGTTGCAGATATTCAAACATAATTTTGACTCCTTTATTTTCTCACTCCATGTACAGAAATTGTATTGACTCCATGGGATGCTGTATGTATTGACAGCATACAGAATTTTGAAACTAAAATTCATGATGCAGATTTGAGAAGTGGGCCTTTTCCTTTTTGTCATTAGTATATTCTTACATTTTACATGTTGCCTTGGTAGTTGCCTCAGTGCCTTAGTCAATGATCTGTGGTGAGCTCTGTAATAGGTATGTTATCATGCCAGTTATAAGGAGTACAAATCTCCGCAAAAATATTACAACTGCTTCACTGCTGCAAAATAGAGGGCATTCAATGTGTTATAAATGCCCAACAAATTATCCAGTGGAACAACCAGCAAAAATGTAGCTAAAAAATCTATCAAAAAAGGAACTTCTAAACAGATGTCATTCAAAAACTTGGACATAACTGTCCTTACCATAGAAGTGAAGCTGCAAGAAAATGCCAAATAAAGTATCAGATAGTAATTTCAGTGATCTAGTTTTGAATCTCATAGATACTGTGGGTTGTTAACTAACCAAATTATATTCAAGTAATTCAGCACCTGCTTAATCAAGCTACAAAATATGGAATTAGATATAGGCCACTTCAACTTCAGTGATTTTTTTATGTAGTAGAGAGATTGGTGCATATACATTAATCCTGTGAAATTAAATCAAGAAAATTAGCTGAAGATATTCCTAGGGGTCTGTTTGGTGTCTATTTGCATAAAACGCTGAGCTGCCTACCTACTAAAAAGATTCTTTTTTCAGTGAGAGGTTGGGTAGGAAGGAAGATATGAGCTATGTGAGGATAATTGTAAAGAAGCCATTCTAAATGTAGTCTGATTAAATGGAAGCCCTACGTGGGGTTTACATTTATTCAGATTTGCAGGTAAATTGCTTTTAGTTAAGATAGTACTGATAAGAAAGTACTGCAAATCACAGTGAAGAGTGAGAGTTTAAAGGCTATGTCTAAATATGACTGGATAAATTAAGGGTTCCTGTACACAAGCAGAGAGGCTGCTCTAATGCACTGGAATTCCAGCGTGTCAGAGCAGACTCGATTAATCAAAAGTCTGCCAGAGAATGGCAATTGCTGTGCTCCAGCAGTCTCCTTTGTCTTGTGTATCACTGTCCCCGTGCTCAAACATGGTGGTGAGGGCAACTGAACTAAAGCTCAAATGAGCTTCAGTTCAAGTGCCCTCGCCACCATTATTAAGTGCAGGGACGCTGATACGTGAGATGGTGGGACCCCCCCGCCTCCCCACTGGAGCATGTGTAGAAGTGCCCCAAGTGCCCAAATTTTGTGTATAGGCAAGTAGACAACAACATTAAAATATCTGGTATCCAGATATAGAGTTTAAATACCTAGTCTCAGTTAACCATATTTGAAAACTAGACTCATTATTTCAGACAGAGGCATTTTTGAAATTGCATTGCATAACCGGAAAACAGTATTCTATTCGCAATATGATGTGCAACATAATATGGGGAAATTCTGAAGTCTGCAGTATCTGCAGAACATTCAGATTTAAAGACATGCATGTTATCTGTATTGAATGGGATATGCTTTGCCACTGCAGGAAAATTTCATAGATTAAAAGCTTCCCTATTTTGCATTGAGACAAAGCTGAAACCTTTCTTGATTTTTCGCAGAAGAACACAGAGTCAGCCTGCCCATCTGAGCCAATTGCTTGACAGGGCATTTACCTGGGACATGGGATACCCAGGGTCAAGTCCTAGACTAATGGTCAAGTTACATGTTATACTTAGACCATATGGAATCCGTGGAATGTTAAGCAGCAGTAAAGTTGGGACATGCTGTGAGCAGTTGCCAGCCCTATAATCGCAAGTCAGAACAGTATAGGAAAGAAACAGTATTAACCCTTATCTTACAAGCAGGGGTGTGGCTGGAAGCCCTCCTCGGGGGAGGAGGAGAGCCCCGGAGCCATAAATCCTGGGATGCTTGAGGACTGTATATTGCTAATTTATCTCCATAGAGCAGACTGAAGTTACCCTAATGCAAGCTAAAGTAGCATGGCCTAGAGTTAACCCTTGCCCAAAGTGGTGTGACTTTGAGATGCTCACGGGGCACTTAGCACGAGTTAATGAGCCTTAACATGCCCACACTCATGTTTAACATGTCCATTGTGTGGTCTAAGTGAAATGTGTAACTTCACCCTAAATTGGGCAACCAAGGAATTTGAAGCTAGGCCTTTCACATCAAAGGTGAGTGAGTGCCCTAACTACTGGGGATGAGGCATACTGCTTTCATTTTCACTAGAAATTCAATTCTGGTCCTAAGTCCAAAATTTTGTCAAAACTGGTATGTTCCCATAAAGTTTTGAGTTAAAAAAGTCCAACATTTTTCCAAAGAAAGATTACTTTGTTGTAAAATTCCCAACTAGTCCTGGTATTGCAAGGTGTATTTCCTTTTTCCTTTTATGATGTTTGTAGTTCACATTGAAAGATTCTAAATTCTTTGCTTTGTATTCCCTTCTTCCTATTAAAAAATGTCATATTCTGTATATTTAAAGACCCCTCTGTTTTATTACCTCTGTGGTTTATATTATTGCTGCAGGTTTCTCTTGGACTCTTACATGCTCGTGCTACTCATATCCTCTGGCCTCCAAGACGCTGGCAGAAATTACAGCCCGTGCTGCCTCCAGAACGCACACCACTTCTGACAGAGCAAGAATGACCTATGTGTTAATGATGGGGAAAAATATTATTGGGAGTGAGGCTCTGATGGTGTAACACTATAAATAAGAGCTATACCAAATGTACTTACATACTGTGTAACAGCAGAGAGTGTTGCAGCAGAAACATGAAACAACACCCTTAAGTGTCATCTTAAATGCAAAACCCTTTTTTTTAATCTTATACATTATTACATGATATGTATTATTTTTATTTGGAGTAAATAGTTTGATTGTGAAGGAATCTGAAGTTCAATTTTTCCAAAAGCAATAAAATGTTTGAGCCATTATGTCTGTCTCAATGCTCCTGTGGATAAGACATTATTAAAACATTTTATAGAATGTTTTACCTTTGATTTGTTTCTTTAGCAACTTGACAGATCCCTAGAAATGAATGGCTTGTTGAAAACAAAGTCAGTTCAGAACTTTATCACTTATGTTAAGACTGAAAATGTGGAAACGTTTACTCCTATTTTGAATTGCACTATAATTCTTAATATGGAGAATTTCTATAACTGAAAAGTAAAATTTGTCATAAAAAAGAATAAAAATGCTTCTATAATCCAACGAGTTTATTTTTATTTAATGTGGCTTTGTCTATGACTAGATTGAATACAGATTTGTTATTTTAAAATATTTTTCATTAATTTTTATATAAATAAATACTTCTTTTATGTGCTATTGATGAGACAGCTGAGTTCCAAACAAAATATAATGCAGAGTATATCATGCCATCTGCACAAAACACTTCTGCATTTGTTAAGTACGGTCACTCAATGTTAGTATTGATTGCTGCCTTTCTTTAAAAATATGCTAGGTGCTCCTCTGATACAGTAAACATGCTAAACCAATGCATGAGAAACTATTATGCAACATTATAAGTGAAGGGGGCTTGATGAATGGCATATTTTCAGTCACAAAGTGGTGTAAGCTCACTTCATGTAATACTTGTTGAATCAAATACTTTAGGTTGGATAATAGAAAGAGTTGTGTCTATAACTGGCACAAGAGGCCTTTATCTCAAGGAGAGTTTTTCACACGCTCTCAGCAGAAGCTCATGCTTACTGAACTAGGTTTGGTTCTAAATTATAGCGCTAAACTGAACCTCTGCGATTGCTGAAGCTAATATTCTATAAAGGATAGTTGATAGCTCCATCACCGTTGCATTGTTTTCATTGTCATTTGTTAGTCCTCCTGGATTTGAGATGGACTCAGCCAAGGCATCTAAAGTTTAACAATTTACCTGTTATGCAGCACAGCATGGGCAGTCTTGGTTAAGGGATTACTAATCCAAAGCTTCAATATAGTCCAGGCTGCTTCCAAGGGAAATGGGTCCAAAGGGTTCTGGTGTCAGACCCAGATTCAGAAGCTGCAGCCTAAGTCAGGACAAGCCAGGGTTCAAAACTGAAGCTGGAAACAAGGTAAAGCAGAGAGTTAACAAGGATCATAAGTCAAAAGCCAGAGTTGAAGGCCAAACTATAATTACAAGCAGGGAACTGGAATCAAGGAATGCCAATAGTCTAGTCTTAATGGAGTCAGAAGCCAGAGCCAGGAGTCAAAACCAGAAGCTCAGCAAGAAAACACACAGAATTTCAGGAACAAGGACCCCCAGACAAGGCTGGGCCTGGTTTTTACAGCCTGGAGCAGGTGGAGCTTGCTGTCTGCGGGCTCAGGGGACCGACTTCTGACTGCCTCACTCAGCTCAGCTGGGATCTGGGTGCTGTTCTGCAGCTAGCACTTCTTCCAGGAATGACTTACCCCCATCTCTTGATTAGGACTGGCTGGGTCCAGGGTTCTGGCTTGGCCTCATTATGCTAACCTTCTCAGCCTAAGAAGTTATCAGTACAATGATTCTCAAGCCAAGAAGTACCTATGACTCACTAGGTCAATTTGCGATAAAAACCGTTGACCACATTTCTTGCAATGTTACTCACAGTTTGGTAGATGGGAAGTCTGTGACTTCTGCTGTTGCTCCTCCTGAGTCACACACTCTTCTTTAAGATCAGCACTATATTGCTATTGAAAATGATCAACACCCTTTTTGATTCTCACCCACCATTGCTGTCTTTCTGCAGCAAGTGATTTCTAGCTATTTGTTGGCATCTTGCTCTAAACAAGATGCAGTGTGAACAGGTCAGCAAAATGCCTTTTTGGCCAGCCTAATTTTCACTGTTTAGAATTTTTTTTCCTGAATGAATGCATTGAATTCTTCCATGACAATTTTTCTGGAACTGACAGAGACAATCTGGTCCAGATTATTCTCCTCTGTACTAAGCAATGTTGTTGCATTCGTGATAATTAGTTCACGTTCATAGTAGCACACTGCCCCTGGATCAGAGGGTTACACATCTACATTGATCTATCACTGATGCTTCTAGGAGGCATTACTGCTTCCTTACAAGACCAAACCAAACAGCACAAGTGATTCCAGAAAGGCATATTTCTTCTTCTGAAGGTTAGGGTGTTGAGGGGGAGGCTGGGACTGACCTATGGCTATAGTGTAGTTCTGGTTTCTATGGAATTCCATTGAGATTTGTTGTAAGTAGGCCAGCTCCTGCACTCTGTATGACCCAGTGTACTTTAGGCTTGGGTCATCACCTAAGAAAGCTCTGGAAGTGGAGAGTCAGGAACATGTGTGTGTCACATGCTATCTGCTGGAGGAACATGCGCAAAAGCCCTTTATGAGACCCTGTGTGGGTCTTGGTATGTGTGTGTATGTGAGGAGAGAGAGAAATGACAGGAAGGATATGAGACAGAGTGAGTGAGAGTGATGGATGGCATGAAGTGAGTGACTGGGTGAAAGGCAGAACACGAGCGGGACCACAGCGTGGAGCTGAGATTCCTCTCATCGCTGGGGATCATCGATCGCTGAGGCTGCCTTGAGTCAGGAAGGAGTCGGCTCCCTGACGATTCCCCGTCAGTTGCATGACAGTGCTCTAATAGTGCCTCCCCGATTCCGGTGTAAGTATCACCCTGCCTAGGTGGGACTGGATACTGGCTATCACTGTCCTGACACCCTGTAAGTGACCAGTAACACACACAGAAGTAGGTAAGCTTCAGATACTGGGTGAAAGGGGAGACGGCCAAATGCTGGCTGCACCTTCAATAAATAAATCTTTCTTTGAATCTCTCTGGTCTTTGATTTATAGAATTTTCACTGTGCGTTTATGCTTTTTAGTTAACTTCACTCTTGGTCCCAAAGGGTGTTAATTAGCAAACCGTTTTATTCATGTACCTTAAGCAGTTGTCTTAGTGATTATTAATTTAAATCGGTGATAGATACGGATAGGGTGATGACCCACCATACCTCTTTGGGGAGAGATCCAAGAGGAAGCAGCTGTTTGGGCCTGCTTTATAATTTGGTTTAAAAGAGTGATTTTTTCCCCCCAACAAGGGTAGTCCATCCCTTTGCAATCTACCCATTATCTATCTCTTAGTAAGCCTAGCACTTTAGAATCTCCAAATATCATATTTAAATATCGCATAAAATCATTTGCCTTTCCCAGAGCTGGTCCACAGGCCTATGAAACCCTTTAATTAATACCAATATAGTTTGCTTGTCTATTAATTAAAGTAAATAATCAATTATTGTGATTGTTGTAGAGTAACTGGCAATACTGATTTTAATCTTTATGAAAATGCAAATTAATTCAAAGAATTTAGCACAGCCAAAATTAAATAATATGCAAACATGTGAAGAAAAAAGAGCATGTTTTATGAGCTCTACCCTAGTTTTCACTCTAGAGATCTGTCATTCTTCTCTTTCCTCTACTACAGTTCCCACATCCTTCTTTTGAGTATTGACTGGACCGTAGTCTCTCACATGCGTTGACAAGCTGGAAAAATCCCAGTAGATCTTTTTCTTTACTGATATCCTTTCTTTAATGATAATATCAGGCACTTAGCAATAACTTCAAACTGTTTTCTAATTTATGAAAGCTCCCTAATTATATATTTTAATCATATTACCTCAATTTAAATTTAGTGGAATCACCTGTTTTGGATGCCTCAGTTCTAAAGCTACAAGAAAAGTCTATAAAAAAATCTGTTAGGCCTGAAAGCCTATTTTTTACTATGGAGAAGCTAGGGGAGAATGACAGAAAGACACTGTGTGAAAAATCAGAGGGATTTGGGGCATAAAGCAAGCTGAGAAAAAAAGTACAATCTGTCCTAAGTACTGTAGTGTGAAATGCTTGGTATTTAGTTAACATAAGCTTCTTCTATGTGATTTCATCTGAGCAAGCAGGCTTCTGCACTTCAGTGGATCTGCACGCGTTCAGGGGAATGCTTCCGAGGTATAAGATTCAGTAAGCACAGGCACAAATGCAGGTCTGAGACCTCAAATACCATCTTCTTGGACCAACACAGGTAAAAGTCATGCAAAAACTGAAAATTCCCAGCCATTGGTATACATTGACCTGGTTAGAGTGGTATAAACTATTTCCTAGAGAAAGGTTCAAGAGAAATTAGTTGCCAGAGAAAGGTGCTTTGCTATAACTTGGCATTAAAATGGGTGACCCATTAGACTACTGACTTAAGGGATAGATAGCTCATTTACAGCATGACACAAAGCAGCAAATAAGGCTAGTGAAGTAAGACCAACTAACTTGAAATCACTAATATCCTGAGCATGAACATCTGACTGGTCCAGAAATGGCTACAGTTTACAGTAGCAGCAATAATATATCCACACTTACAAAAAATATTTTTGCATATCTGTTGCAATTGTGTTGAATTCTCTACTTCCCACTGGAGTGAGAGAATCATGGCAGATGTCTCAATATTGACATCATGAAAGACTCACACAGATTCAGGGCATTATGATGAGAGTCTTGGGACAAACTCAGGGAACTTCCCGCTTCTGCAACTACAGAGAACTCCTCTGCAGCTGAACCAAGGAAAGTGGGCTGAGCAACAGGGGCCTGGACAGGTGGGAAGCATATGCAGGAAAGGCATGAACAGGTCAAAGGAACCCTCATCGGTCTATATAACTCCTTATGACCCTTCTGTGAAGGGAGATACATAAATGCCCTACATAGGCAACAGGACCAAATCTAGAAATGGTAAAATGGTGATTGGCACTTCGCTCCGCAGATCATGGGGGCAGTGTGGAGTTGGAGTCCCTGGGCCTGTGGTAGGCACTGGATACGGGGAAGTGGGTGGTGAACAGAGAGCATGTGCAAGGAAGAGGAGGACCTGCTGCTTTGTTTGAGGGAGCCCCAGAGATGCTCCTGTTACCTCATTGGACCAGATGGGCAGAGAAGTGGTGGTGGGGAGCAGCTTCAAATGGTGCTGGGCTCAGGCAGGGACAGTGGCAGTGACACACAAGTTCCTCCCTCCTGCAGCTGCTCCCTGTTCTATGGTGTTCCCCGTTTGGCATCAACCAGATGTTGGAAGAAGGAAACCTCCTCTCTTTGCCCCCTAAGGCCATTGTCTGTGGCTGAGCTCTATCACACCACACAGCTGCTTCATGCAGTTGGGCAGGAGCAGCTCTGCTGATGCTTCCCTCATGCCTGTGCCAGCAGGGGACAGCAGTGGTGGTATAGGGAGGGTTACATTTTCCCGTGCTCACCCCTGGGCAGCAGAGGTCACGGAAAGGTATTCCTTTAGCAAATTGCTATTCCTTTAGTAATTTGTTTTTGTGAGAGAGCTTTGTCCAGCCCTTACCCTCTATGGGTATGTTGCCATATGCAGGGGCATGTGCTTGTAACAGCAAAAATAG
>NW_017729022.1:7483717-7485894 GCF_001723915.1 Gavialis gangeticus
GGGCAGCATAGGTCACGGAAAGGTATTCCTTTAGCAAATTGCTATTCCTTTAGTAATTTGTTTTTGTGAGAGAGCTTTGTCCAGCCCTTACCCTCTATGGGTATGTTGCCATATGCAGGGGCATGTGCTTGTAACAGCAAAAATAGTAGTGGCACAAATTTGTGCCACTACTTTTTGCTGCTGCACATCCCCCTGCACGTGTGCTTTGGTGTGGGACAAAACGCTTTTTCTTTGCTTCTCCCAGCTCCCAGCATGCTGAAAGAACTGGGCCAGAACTAAAGGAGGGGAGATGCTCTGGCCAAAGTGTCTCCCTGGAAGATAACCTCTGTGTCTGCCTGCGCATGCTCCACTGGCATGCTCCATGCCACTATTTTTGCAGCATTTTTTGCGGCATTTTTTAATTTTTTCCTATTGGGATTTTCTGGTAGCAAATTTTGCCCCTGCATGTTTTAACACACTGGGTATACAGTCTGTGGCACTTTTGCGGTGCCACAAACTGCACATACCTGCACGTCTTGATCCAGCCTATATGGCTTTTAGTAGCGAAAGTAAATATAGACTCAAAGCCAAAAAAATCAGAACAGCAGGAGCTGGCTTTCCTATTGCTGTTTCCCTTTAGTGCATTGCTTGTAGTTTATGCATCTTTGTTAGGTGTGATCTCTGCTGACTGACAGGTGAGTGGTATTCCATTAGCTGTAATGCTTCAGGACCCAGGCAGCATTAAAGCAAACCATTATTTACTGAAGCATAATCTATTGCCTCTATTCTCCACTTTTCCTCTGTGTTGCCAATCTGATGTCCATTCTCTGTGTGGATGTTTCCCAGAGTACCCACAGGCTTCAGCTCTGAAAACTAATGCTTCATGTAAAGCTATTCCAAGCTTCTAACCTTCACTGCTATGCATCTATTATTACAGGAAGAATAAGCAGAAAAAAAAAAGGAAGCTTGTTTTACCTCCCTGTATTGAATGGTTGTCCTGAAAGATTAAGTAAGAATATATTATGCTATCAGAATCTACAGACTGATTGGGTAGAATGCTCCCAGAAGAAGACTTCTAATTTCCTTTGGTCCTATGCTGTAATCCTGAATGTATTTTAACCCAACGTTTCAGTGGTACTGTTTGGAATGTTTAATTAAATAATTACTAATATTTGTTATGCTCAAGAAAAGTATTATTTCCTCTCTTCTTTAGTTAATAGTTCACTTTGTGGCCTTCTAAATGGCATATCCAAAGTCTGATAGAGCTGGATATTGAACCAAAATTTTTTGGTTCCCAGTTCAGCTTCTTAACAGCAAATCTATTAACAGCAAACTTACTGTAGAGTATCATAGCTAATATACCCTGAAGACTGTTTCATGGCCATGTAATGAAGGGAAGAGATGAAGCATTTTGGTAGTATGGTTTTATGTCAATATACTAGTGCTTAAATATGTAATGTGTCTATAGTCATAGTAACTGTAGGAAACAGATTTTGTTCATAAATAGCCAAACTTTTATTAGAGATATTATCTAAATATATCTTAGAAGTCCAGGTCCAAAGCTTTAATTGCATGATTAAGGACCAGATCTAAAAAAATACTTTGGTGTCTAAGTAAGACTTGGGTAGCATGTAAGTGCTAAGGCAAAGGAGGCAATTGTGAAGAACTGAGAAGGTGCTTATGCATCAGAGGTGAAACAGTTTTTGATATTAAAGTTTCCTAGCTATCTAGACATCAGGTTCTGTATGTCTTCCTCAAATATATGGTTTGTTACCTTGAGGGCCAGTTTTCAACATTAATTAATAGGTAAACCAGGACTTATTTTTACTTCGTTTGAATATGTCAACTTCACAAAGTGAGTCAGAAGTTTTCTTACATAACAGTGATAAGATAAGAAACTTTTAAACAGAAAATTACTTAAAATATTGACAATACCCAAGCCCATACAAAACATTCCTTGTAAACTCAATATTCTATGCAAAATTATCTTTAAGATTATTGTGGGATTTCAGCTTTATTTATTTTTAGCATTTCAAAACCTGGACTTTTGGCTGGTATATAAGACACAAAAAGAATCTGCTTCAAAACATTAGACATACACATTTGAAAATGTTGACTGAATTACAAAAAGACTTCCAGGCACAGATCCTGTTCTGTGTCTGAAAGGTTCAAGTCTTTGCTGCTGGTGCTAGATGAAA
>NW_017729022.1:7490894-7502347 GCF_001723915.1 Gavialis gangeticus
AAAACATTAGGTTGGCATAATCATGCAATTATAAAAAAAAAAGGCTTTTCATTTTAGCTAACTAGCTGAAGTCATCATGCACATTATGTATTTTTTTCTTAAACCTGTCACAAATCTCTCAGTATTTTAACTCCTAACATTTCCCAATATTGTGCTAACTGACTTGCAAATTAAATTTGATGTCCTTTGGAGGCTATTGTGTACCACCCCTCAAGATCTTTCTTAAATAAACTTCAATTAATAAAGGAAGGAATTGACATAAATTTGTTTTTAACATTCCACATACCTTTACCAAGTAGTTTTTAATTATTATAGGGACTCATCATCATACAAACTATTACTGAATCATTGGGTGCATCTGCATGTGCATTAATGTGCTTTTTCTAATGCATATTAAATTTAGTGCCTCCAATATGAGGTACTAAATAAATGCACATTAGGCTGCACTAATGTGCAGTAGCACAAGTGCTCACTTTTTAGATGATGCTTAGTGTGTAGTAGCCTATTCTACTGCACATTAGTATATTAGCATGGGGTTTTTTTGTTCCACTTTACTGCGCAGTGGAGTAGGCTGCTGCTTGTTAAAGTGCACATGTAGATATGCCTATTCTGTATGCCTATTCTTTAATTTGCTTTAGATGAGTTTATAATTAAAGACAAATACTGGCTCTTTTGTATGATTTGTTCTTTAATATAAATAGGTTGTTCTTGAATAGCACATGGAAATTATCTAGCTGGATGAGACAGAAAGAACCCTGCTTTGGATGGTCATCAATACCTTATGCTCTTTATAATGATTAATTATAGAATAACGTTCTGTAAGCTTATTCCCATAAGGGAAGCTCCTTTACAACCGTAGGCAGTTAGTGTTAGTCTTATGCCCCAAGGCATGAAGATTTAAATTCCTTATTTATTTGTATCATTTCTAATGTAACTGTGGCTGTTTTCATTATCCAGATAAATTTCTACTGCTTGTTCCAACAACAGCCTCTGAAAAATTTCAGTCAGCAAATATGTTAGAGTTCAGTAAAGTTAAAAAAATTAGTTTTTACCTCTGCATGGCTGTTACCACATTTAAAAGATGGAGCTAATAATTATCTACCTTTCTTTTTACCTACCTATGTATTCACACCACTCATCACTATAATTCCCAAGCATTCACAGTCATAATGTAGTTTATACTCACCCCTTCCAGAGGTACAAACTTCTTTGTAAAGATCTGTGAGAGCTGTAGATTAAAAAGTGGTATATAAATGCAAAATATTGTTATAATCTTGATGGCTTATGTCTTAAAATGTAGTTGATCATGATAAAATAGCTAGAGAGTCTGTACAAATGTAAGCCTTTGTGATAGCACAGAATATTAAGAGCTACGTGGCAGACACAATAAAGGACTACACTTTATATGCTTGGTTCCTGGAGTGAAATCCACAATGCCATGTTAGACATCAGATATGGAGTGCATGGGTTAGGCATCTCTATATGGGAATCCAAGCTGCCACCTTGTGACCAAGGATCCATCTGGAGGCAACTGCTTAGAACTAGCCAAGAGAAAAGCAGAGAGGTATATCTAAAATCTCACTCATCTCTGGGGCTTGCTCACTCGGGGCTCCAGGGAGGCACTTGGGATCCATAGCCCTGAAGGTAAGCAGGTATTTCAGAAAAATAACCAGAAATCACACTTTTCTTTTAAAATACAGGTTGGGGAAGTGGTGGTGGCTACCTTTTATATAATAATCAAATGTTTATTATTTTCACTCAAAAGTGGAAGAGGCAGATCCAATCCTCTTTGCAGCCTGCTGGGGGGCCTTTAATCTCTATCTCCTATCTTCCAGGAGAATAACCTAACCTCCTAGCTATAGGTCATTTTGTGGAGTCTCTCCACCTCTTTTATTGGAATGAGGATGCTGTGCATTAAAGAATGCACAGTCCATTACATCAGAACGATCACTCAAGAGGGAGCATGACTCTGTTGGCTGGGGCAGGAAAGGAGTCCTGGGTTCTAGTGCCTATTTTTACCATAGTTATATATTTTAACTATGAATGTTTCATGCTAAAATACAGCCTCTGAAACAGGGAGTTGAGCCCCAAATCCCAGGATCTCACTCCAATGCCTTTGGTCTTTCCTTTTTGTACAGTTTCAACAGATTTTAGGAAAACATCATACCCAGAATAGCCTGTTACCTGGTTAGAATGCTTAGCAAAGAGCTGGGAAAATTGGGTTTGAATGTGCTTTGAGCTAAGACGGGAACTGAATCCAATCCCAAACTGGTTGGTGAGTGAGATATCTAATCTGTTTGCCCTAAGTGCTTATCTAAGAAATAGGTGGCAGAAGCTCAGCACAGTTAGAGTCTTACTACAAGAGTAGTTGCCGTTACTGTATTATCTTGTGAGCCCAGTTCTGTTTGCATGTGTTTGGTGTGCTATGAAAGTGCCCACTGCACTGAGCACCTCGGACGATTTAAGAGAGAGTACACATAGTTTCTGGATTCCAGTCAGGCTTACTGGGACAGAGGCACTGAACAGCTCAACCATGTCAAAACTGGCAGCTGGGGCATTTTGTAGAAGCCAAACTCTGGGTGCCTGGGAAACTTTAAGATCAAAACTTTGTGTGCGCAGAGACAGTCACCAGTTGAGCAGGCGCTTTCAGGATTCCACCTAACGGCCAAGGTAGGTATTTAAATCCATCACTGGATCTAGCCCTTAGTTTTTATTAAATGACTATTTGTAGAAAGTCCTGAAAAACCTATTCATTTGAAGCAAAACTTGATTGTCAATTGTGTAGAATTAGTTTTGGCTAGAAAAAAATGCTGCTGTAAAGTTTGACATAGCAATCTTGATTCCTGTGCCATGTGGGTGCCATATGCACAGAAACGATGCATAGGCAAAGATATGCAACTACTAAGCACGTTGTAGCATGTATGATGAAGCATCCTTTGTCATTTAGCTGTTAATAAAGCATTATTTTAATTTGTGACTAAGTCACTGTATTGAAGATTTTTAAGTACAACTCTACAATAGCAAATAAATCCCTGGAAAGGTCCAGCAGTATCTATGCAGATATCACAGACCTGAGGCCCAAGAGTTTGGTCAACTTTTTATAGGCTATCATTCTCAGTGCAAAGAAGGTTGTTAAGTCTCCAAAGAGAAAGAACAATTGAACCTCAGAATAGAAAAAGGAAAAACTTATAATGTAAGAGCTCACAAAGACGGGCAAAATGTGACTATGATAGAAGTCTTTATTTTTAAGCCTTAAGACGTAACTTGAACTTTATTTCAACAATTATCAAGATTTTCTCTTCCTGTCAGAACGCTAAGGGTCACAGGGTAAATGAAAAGGCCATTCAGTGATCTTTACAAGCAGTTCTTCCTGAAAAATGTGCGTAAAGGGAATTAGTTTCATAGTGTGTTATAACATTTAAGATCTATTTCAAACCTGCTGTTTTGAAGAACTAATTGGGGTAAAGTTCATCTCTCGCCTCTTTCTTTAAATGGGTCTTATCAAATATAAACTGACCCCAAGGCAAAACTAGACAATGGGTTAATATATCCCCTGTCTATAAATGTTGTATATTTAAACAAAAAAATAGCAGTATTCACTCCTTTAAATCATAGAGATTTAAAGATTTACAAGACAGCCCCCCCCAACCCCTTACATAAGCCACCTTTTTAATGATGTCTTGGAAATATACAGAACCCATCACAGTGCACTCCGGGTCAGGTTCAAGGCATTTTCCTAAGCACCACAGTTTAGACTTCAGTCAGTACAGACAGTTAGGTACTTGCAGAGAGTGTTAGAGCAACTGGATCTGGAGACAGGAAACACTAGACACGAGGAGTACGTGAATTTCCATCCCTCTTCAGAACTTAGGCACTGAGGGTACACGTTAACAACTTCCATCGTCTCATGATCCACAATGCCTGCTTGACCTGGATATCCTAACACATTGGAGTTCAGCACAAAACACATGCACTTTCATTCAATTCACCATTGCTGCTGGTACTCACATTTGCATAATATCCTAGTGGTTAAAGCACTTGCATAGGGAGTAAGAGATCTGGTTTCTAGACCCTCCTCAGACTGAGGTGGTTGGAACCTCTCTTTCTCCCAGTTCCCAGAAAAGGGCTGTAACAACCAGGCTACAGAATAGGCTGAAGGGGGCATAAAGTCTAAAGTGAAAGGAGACATGCTTTATCCTTGCTGCTGGAGAGTGGGAGTAGCTAAGAGTGCAGCACTCAGTGGGGCCAGGCAGGGCCAGATTATGACATGCTGTGACCCTAAGCTATGTCAAGTTTAAGAGGCCCCATAGCATTACCAAAAAAAATGCTGCTCCCCCCTGCCAGCCCAGAAGTGGAAAGGGAAGCTGCATATGGCTCCTGCAGCCTCCATTAAGCACTCTGCCCCCCCTGCTTTGTGTGTCACTACTCCACAGCTCTATGACTGGCTGCAGTGCCGGTTTCAAAAAAATGGCATTTTCAAATTTCCAGCATGTGCTTGGTCCTGAGCATGCCAGATTTGTGAGGTTCTACTGTATTTTTTTTCATATTTAGAGGCCCCTCAGAATGTGAGGCCTTACACCGTAGCTTACTTAGCTTGTGCCTAAAGCTGCCGTCGGGGCCAGGAGAACAAGCAAGGGTATCTGATTGTAGCCCAACGATGAAGGCATGCCTCCAAGAGAAGGAGACTCCTGAGTTTTGGCCACTGCTGCCTGGAAAACATTTTACATGACTGTTGTTGGTAAAAACCAGAAATAGTAAGAGCTCAGAACTCAGGACTTTTTCCCTTCCAAGGAGAGTTCCCTCATCAGTGGGCTAAAGAGTTATGCCTTCTCTTGCTTATTCTCTCTTTGCCCCATGACTATTGCATTATTTTCTGCTTGCTGACCAAAGAGAAGTGGAAGGTATCACCCTCCCAAGGGAGGCATCCTTAACCTGCCTTTAAACCTGGAAGTTAAATCAAAGCTCCTGGGAAGTGGGAGAGGTCAATTTGAATGTTATCAATCTGAGAATTGCTTTATACCCAGGTTTCCTGTTCCCTGAATGATTGTGCTAACTGTCAGGATATTATGTGAAAGGTAGCTGTCAATCAGACCTGCTTTCACCATTCATGTTTCTGAATGAGGGTTATGGAGGGTTTAGTGCTTTATACTGAACTCCATGGCACCAACTTGAGTTATGCATATTCTTAGGAACATTAAAGATCATACCCCCTCTGGGGACTAAGCCAGAATTTAAATACTTTTACAACTCTGATCTGATCTTATGCAGGGATTAGATGCCTAATTGTTCAAAAATTTCTCAAATTATATCACTTCTGAACAGGCATACAAGGCTGAGGTACAAAGGAATCTTTTCCAGCCAAAATGGATTGAGGCATCTAAAATAATTTTGTAGGCACTGGACTGAGGTTGAACTAGATTGCTTATGACTCAGGACCATAAATTCTGCCTATGTATGGCCTATATTAGATTTCTATATGACTGGAATTTTACAGGATACATTACTCAGAGATATGGCAAAAGCACTGCACACCTACAGCACATCCACAATCACAACCATCTGCTGCTGTGTTCTTGAAACCCTTACATGGGAACCACTGGGCTTCCAGTTGAACCTCATCGATCAGGCAAATTGAGGTCCTTGCATTGAAAACTAGCCTTTGTTCTTACAGTTTGTTTTTCCCCTGCAAGAATTAGTTTAATACTTAAGTGACAGATTTCTCCTGAGATTCTTTAGAGGGTATCCAAGGAAACAAGGATTTCAATTCCAAAAGGCAATCTCTGGTTTTCACATAAATGTTCAAATTAGGGTTCAGACAGTCTGCCCTGGACCCCCATGTACCAGGCAGAGAGAGTATGTTACATTATCTATATCAGAAAAGCTTACCAGTAATACACTGTGCATTCAAGAACTGAACAGCTAAGTACAGACAGTCAAAAAGCCCAAGGCTGAATGGATTCAATCTTTGCAGGTTAGTCTAAATTGTGTAGACTGAACCAATAAGCAAGTGAACAGACATTCACTTTTGATTTTGGAAATACAGCCACATGCCTGCAGTGGCTGAGGCCAGAAGCCAGGGGGTGCTAAAGTACACCCCTCTGCTCAGCTGGAGCAAACAGCTTGTGCCAAGGCTAGCCCGCACACCCTGAAGGGGGTAGGGGTGTTGCAGGGGAAGTATAAAACATCCTGAGATACTGGGGACTGAGTTAACTTGAATCTGGAGGGGATCTGGGACAATTTAAACCAATTTAACCTAAATCAGTTAAATCTGATATTACATCCATCCAGGTTTATCTTAAACGGGTTTCAGCCATTTTGAAAGTTGTTTATGTGCCCTGAACTTCTGTTGTGTTACGTATTTGAACCGGTTTCTGATCACTTATACCAGTTCATGTGTAATTTCTGTCTCTAGCCAAAGAGTCAGATAAATGTGTTATGCCATTTTGATAGTTTACATTAAAGACTGCATGCTGCCATAGATTTATTTAGTTTTGTTTCTCACTGAAACTGCTGGGAGTTGAGTGAGGGCAGGGACCAATATATAGTTAGTGTTCTCACTTCTTAAACATCCTGGCCAAAGTGTAGGCAGCTAAATCCAAACTTAGGCAGCATGGCAACACCAAAGTCTTAAGGGCCTCACTGCCTAGGGGGATCCAAAGTCTCAAGTTTGATGCTAGGATCTCTGCACTGTAAATAGTGAGTTATGTGCCTAACCATGGGATCTGCAAAAGTCATTTTACTGATCAGGGAGATGCTTCAACTAGCCAATTGCTAAGTAAACTAGCCAGTAAGAGAGCTGCATAATCTGCCCAGTTGCAATGCCCCTTTCTGGTATTGAGGGACCTAATTCCAGGTTGAACAGGGCAACTTCCCTCCATTTAGGATTTATGGCTCTCTCAATCCTTTCATGAAATGAGGCATGAGCCAGCTCCTTTTCAAGTACACACATAACTAGGGCCTGGTTTAAATCACAGGCTCAGCTCACTAATATCATGACCCAGTTGTGTCAGGGGCCACCATTTTCATGCCCAGATAGTGGCACCCTTCTCATACCCCCTGACTGGATGAGGGGGCCAGTTTAGGGCTAAGTTTAAGGCCCCCTTCAGTATGGTAGTTATGACCATTTTAGGATCCCTATAGCCTGGTACTTATGGCCATTTTCTGGGAAATGGGAGAAAGAGAGGTTCCAATCACTTGGTCTAAGGCAGATCTAGAAACCAGGTCTCCTACTCTTCATGCTTCCAAGGCCTCTGCTTGCTGTTGAGAAGTCCACATCACCTCCGCTGCTTTGCTGGAAGAGGCAGACACAGCAGTAGAGGCCATCTGTCCCAGGGAGGAAATTCCCTTTTCAAAAGTACCATTGCTCTGCCAGGGTCCTGGGCAATTGGCAGTGAGTCTGACGATGAGTTCAGCATCAGCTATTCAGCATGGAGGGTTCCTGTCAGGTACTGCTTTACCCAGTCCCAGGCTGAGATGTTCTTGGCTTGCCTTGATTTCTTCTTACTGAAGGCAGAGAGCAGTGTGGTTGGAGCTGGGAAGCAGGCATGCAATGATGTAGCTGCTTGAATAATCACACCAAAAGCCTCCTGCTTCCCTGACTGGCTGCTCTTATATCCATGCATACATGCTTGCTTCCTGCACTCAGTCTCTCCACGTGGTCGGGCTGCTGTTGCTGCTATCCATTGATGGTAAGAGGCTTTTTCCTGGACTTAAGCTGCAGAAAACCCTGGTGCTGGGTAGGGGAGGAGTTGTTTGCTTTCTCTCCCCCTGCCCCCAATCCGTGGTACCCCAGTTTTCTCACCTAGAGGAGTACACGGTCCCTCCCCTATGTGGTGCCAGGGCCATCTTCCAAGCCAGCCCCCAGGTGCCCCCCAATCCCTGCACCCCAGTTTTCCTGCCCAGAGGAGCAAACAGCTCCTCCCCTACCCACCCCCAAGGTCTCTCCTCCTCCTGTCCCTTTTGTGATCTCTTCTTCCCTCCTCTGGACTGCTAGGCTTTTGCTGCTGGCTTGGGAATGCTTTCCACAACCTGCAGCAGCCCTCTTGTTGCAACAAAATGCTACAATATGGCTGCTTGCTGGGGAACTCCCCCAGTAATCAGTCATATTTTGGCATTTCTCTGCAAATTTCATAGATTTCATAGACATTAGAATGGGAAGGGACCTTGTAAGATCATCGGGTCCAGCCCCCTACCCAAGGGGCAGGAAGTCAGCTAGGGTCAAAAGATCCCAGCAAGATACATGTCCAAATGTTTCTTGAAAGTGCTCAGAGTAGGTTGTTTTTGTTTTTGTTTTTTTTGTGAAAGTCACTTAATTTCATGATATTCACAAAAAAAAAATCAAAAAAAAATCATGGTTTAAACCAGGCTCTGCACATAAGCAAACCAAACCAATTCTCTCCCTCCAATACAAAGGAGAAAAATATCCCTTCTATCCTTCCTCATGCCAAAAAAGCCTAATTCATAAAGCAGTCACCAAGGGAACAAGTTACAGTTCATTATTTTTATCTTGCCTATGTATTGTTATCAAATTGAGCACACATGAAGTAAGAAGCGGTAAGATAAGTTATGAGCTTCCTTTTCTTCCTGAATGCAGGAAATACATATTTTTTATTTTTGCTTCCTGTGCTTATATGTTGGTTAAGATATCAAAAATGGTGACTAGAGTTTCCAGCCTTATTCTGTGCATGGGAGAGGTGTTGGCCTGTCTGAAACGTAGAGATAAAGCTATTAGAAACCTCTCATCTTCCAGGCAAATTGCCTATTAGTGCTGAAGTTCTCTAGAAAAAAAAAAAAGAGCCTTACCTTTATGGTGCCAGACCTTTCCAGATGAGATGCTGACCAAAAATTTATGTTATATGTAATTACACTACTTCTGAATTTTACAAATATGCACTTCTTAGAAAATGTATACCTTTAAAAAGGCATTTTCTGGATAGGGGTGATCTATGGAAGTGCTGTGAATGATGCTTACAGTCAAATTCACTTGAAAACTTTGTGCAAGGTGACTGTAAAGAGGAACCTTGCAATCTGCAAATTCATCTGCAAATTCATAGACTGTCACAGGACCAGTTATGTAGTCTAGTCAGGAAGGGGCAAGAGGAGCCACATTTATACAGATTCAGTTACCATACTTGAGATGGGTAAATGGGAGATGGAAGCTGTGAATTTCTATATGTTTGTGGGAGATGAGGAAGGGTGACTTATACTGCATTCCTTATCTTGAATCTTCTTTTGGAAAGAATTTAAGGTCTCTAGGCTCTCACCACCTTTGTGTTTGACTAGCATACAAGTGCCAAAGAATGAGGATAACATAAGGCTGAGATTCTTAGCCCTCAAGTAGTTAATCACTTTCCTAATACTCTTTAATTCTGCTTTATCTTCTATTGAATATGTTATGAAGACAAATAGTGACACAAATTATATATTTGACACTACAAAGTGATAACTTGTGCTTAAATACTGCCTTTTTGTTGGCCTCCACTAAATTTGTTGAACATTTTGATGAACAGTATTAGAATAAGCACTGCCTGATTCCTGTGTTTAACAGTGGTACTGTGCTTCTTCAGAGTGCATGGATCAGAAGTGTCAGTTGCCTTTTAGTTTGGTTTATCTGAGGTTTTTGTACTTAGCAATTTAAATGCCCAACTAAATTATCAGAGACATTCCCTACATGTTGGTTAATCAGATTTAACACTCTGATGTAGAATGATAATCACATGGCCAACTTTAAGCAGGTGATTATTCCCACTGAATTAATGAGCCAACTAGTGGGCTTAGTTACGTGCTTGTATCTGGCTAGATAAAACCACAATACAAAGCCATGTTAACTATGATCCTGATCTCGAATTAGATACATAAAGGCAGTTTCTGTTCTGTAGATACACTTTCTTAACTTCAGTGGGAACCACTGGGGAACTAAAACGTTTCTACATGGAGCTCACTGCAGGATCAGGACCTATAAATAAAAGGGCAGGCTTCAGTTGTAGTATTCACCTTGCCTTCTTACTCTGACATCCAAAGTATGTATGCATTGCACTTGGTTGAGGCCAAGTGGAACTTTTATACTTTAAAGGGGTTATCTTGGCAAAAATTTGCTCTGGTCAATCCTCATACCCAACACAAGCCAAATACTGCATTTCTATTCAGTCATTTAGTGCTTTGTTATCTAGTATAGCAGGAGTTTGCAAAATATAGCCCGAAGGCTGGATCTGGCCTGCCAGCTCATTGGATCTGGCCCTCAGGCAGGCACCCACCAATTAACTGTATCTGGCCCCACCAGTGGCTGCCCCTGCTGTGCTCTGCATGTGGTCAAGTCCCCATGCAGCAAAATGCCAAAATATTTGCTGGGGAGTTCCCCAGCGAGAAGCCATATCATGGCTCCTGCCTGGGGTAGTGCATACTGTGCTCCCAGTCTCCCCTGCTGGAGGGCACTAGCCCCTGTCAACAGGCACACCTTCTGGGCAGGGCTGCTCCTGCTGCTTCCCAGAGAACTGCTGAGTTCCTCAAGGCTTCAGCAACTCTTCCACAAGTCCCTGCTGCAGTGCACAGGGCAGCAGGTAGGGAGGGGAAGCTTCAGCATTGAGGGGAGCAGGGTGCTGCCTGCAGCTCATTTTGATCCTGTTCGTGCATGGCTGGGCAAGGGAGTGTGTGGATGGTGGGGTGGGGGGAGCGTGAAGGAGCTTGGCTGCTCACAAAGCACCGCTGGGCAGGCATGGGGCAGGCAGGTGGGGTGGGAGCAGCAGCAGCAGCAGAAGCCAGCACATGTTTAGTGCAGCTCTGCTAAGCAGGTGTGGGACAGAGACCAAGGGTGCCAGGCTCAGCTCCCTGTCCCTTCCCCTCCCCTTTTCTAGGGGCTTCTATTGCTGCCAGCTGGCGGCAGCTGGTTTCTTGCCCTTTGCAGTACCCTGCGAGCCACGCAGGCAGCACTGATCACTCTCCCCCTCCCCCCACCTGCGGAGGGGCTGGGCTCAGCCACACTGCAAAGATCAGGTGGGGGGAAGCCCCCCCATGCACATACCCAACCCATCCAAGCCCCAGTCACAACTCACATGCACCCACACCTCACACACCCCACCATATCCACACATGCCACCTAACTCCCCCCACACATCTCACATACACACACCCTTCATACACCTCACCCCCACCATACCCACATACACATCTCACATATACCCAAGCCTCTTCACACATATACCCACACTCCCTTCACACACCCCACCTCACCACCATACCTACACACACATCCAATACTGTCCCACACCCCACTACACATCCTACACTGCCCACACCCCTCCCCACCCCCCACAATACCCAAACACACACCCAAAAGTACCATACCCCACAGAAATCCCACTTCCACACATACACCCCACTGCAACATACCCACTCAACTACATACTTCCCCAGCCACACACACTCCACGCAACACAATATAGAAGCAACCCCCCCCC
>NW_017729022.1:7502358-7508616 GCF_001723915.1 Gavialis gangeticus
TTCCTGAGCAAGGGGAGGGACTTATGGTGGCAAAGGACAGGGGTTAGGGGTGGGACTTCTGGTCACAATGGAGACCAGGGGACAGGACATCTGTCAAGGGGTGGGGCTACCCTTGCAGCCCTCAGCACCTCACCAAAACTTGTTAAGTGGCCCTCCAGCTGAAATAATTGCCCACCCCTGTAGTACAGCAGTGTCCTCAGAGTATAGCATTCATAATAGTTTATTCATATAAGAGTACAAACAATCATCGGGTTTACATGTAAGATCTTTTAGAATCTTAGGCTAAAAAGGGTTCCTGCAGATGTCCTGAAGTTACCACTGTAATTCACGTGCAGACGTGATACATGTAATAAATTAAACATCTTAGGGTCTGTTATTTTAACACTTACACAGGCACGCTGTAATTTACTAGCATTTATGGCTTCCTTGGGGCTTGTGGATTTTGACCTGGGTGTCTCAGTCATGGTGATAGTTATTAATATTATTGTTTTTTGATTCTCTTGGTGTGGTACTTTTTGGGGGGGAGGGGTCCCAGCAAAGCATCCTCTGGTATAGCTTCTGGTTAAAGGAATTCTTTTTCTGAGAATTTCTTTAATCCCTACATTTTAAAAATCAATCTCTAATACTTTCCCCTAAGTCTTCCCCAGGAGTTTCAGTAGCATCTTCCTTTTTTATTTTTCTTTCACTACTTCCTGTTAAGAAGTTCTTCCTCAGATTTACAACAGAAAGACATTTCTACTCTGTGATCCATTTCTTTCCAAGGTTTTGCTAACCTCTTCTGAGACTTCTCCTTTCCCTCCTCTAGGGTTGATTTTTCTCTTCTCCCATGCTTGGAAAATTCAGCTGTAGTTTGTCTTTATTTGCAAGGCTGTGGAATGCAGGCATTCTGTCTAAGGGGCAGCAATAACTTTCTTTGACAACTGCTGCCTCAGATCCTCTGACACCATGGCATAGTGGCCATCTGCAAAAATTTCACAAATAATGGCTTTTCAAGCTCCCAGAACAACAGAGGCAGCAATGTCTTTATAGAAACAGCTCTAATGGCTGTGAGGCCTTTGCAGTATTTCTGTAAAAATCAGTAAATAAATTGAAAAGTGACACCATGTACTGAACCTTGCATTTCTGCAAGTTAGAAAGGGAAAATGCCCCTCTCCGGTACCCTTGTGTAACCACACCCCTGAGCACAGCACTAGGAAAAGTGAGCCTCTTCTAAGTCATATGTAAATTAAGAGAGGCTTGTCTGAGTGGGCCATATACTTAGTGTTGGCCTTCTGCTGAAGGGTAGATTTTACCTTCAAGTTGTCAACAAAAAGACTTCATTGGGAATGGAGGGCATTTATGTTGCTGTTATATCTATTGCCTGCAAGGCTGAAAGCAGGCGGGTTTCTGTAAGTGCATACAATACATTTAGGTTTCTCTGTTTGCTACTAGACATCACATACTATTTTCCTGTACATAAAGTGTTGAACTAAGCTGACACCTGAGAAATAACTTGATTCTATCTGGATGGAAATATTAAAATACATATTCTAAATTAGCATATAGATTCAAATTCTTTAATTATGGACTAGAAGATTTAAAATTACAGATAATTAATTAAGAAAGCACATATTCAGCAATGATGCTGCTGCAGCTTTTTAAACAGCAGCCAATTAAGTAAATTGGAGATACTGAACTGATGAACAGTGTTTATTTACAGTAATCTGCCCTTAAGCCTTCAAATGGGTTCAAATACATGTTTTACCCATTTGTATCTGCATGGATGAAAGGTGACTATATGAATAAAACTAATTAGCTACCAAGGGAAAAGCTGCACTGTTATAGTGCAATCAAAATTGATGGGCCTCATCTAAGGTTTAGCATATTACAAGACCTACCAATGCTTGAACAGGAATTGGGTAATTCCTTTAATTAATGTAGATAGTATTCTATTTAGAAAGAAAAGGGAAAAGGGAAAAAATATCGGGGTTTTCTTTTGGGGCCTGGAAAAGATATAGATGTTTATAATATGCAGGTATATTTGTTGCCTTACCTGGTATAAAGTTCCAGGCAAAGTTTTCAATAGAATACAATAGCAAGTAATTCTATTAAACGTACTTAAAGAGTAAATTTTCTACGGACTATATAGTAAGAAAGAATTTCTCTGATGTCTTTTCTCTGTTTCACTTAAAAGAGCCTCTGTCTTTAGGGAGCAAAATAATAAAATTTCATAGATTTAGTCATGGCTTAAGACTATTAAATACTACTAGCTGCTACAAATGCTATGTTGTCATTTGATATTAAGTTAAAATAAATAATCTAAACCCTTTCTATTTATTTGTTGAATACATGGTTTTTCTTACTTCAGGATGTTGACTTGTTCAAAGAAAGAATAATTAAAGTATACAATATAAATAGAATATGATATTTTATCAGGGCTGCTGTAAATCTTTTTGAACATGTATTAATGAATATATCAAATTTCCCAGATGTATGTGTAGAGGTATTTTCTCTGCCAGGAAAATTCTTACTTCTGCTTCATGAAGTGTTGGAATTTTGTGCCAAGGATGAAACACTGGTTACTGAGCATGGAATCCTTGCACATCATTTTATATCATCTCTCCTTTATAATGTTTAGTGACTTGCATTTGTTTTAGAATTGCAGCCACTGCTGTTCCATGTACAGTGCTGTAAACTTCAGAAAAGGGGTGGGCAATTATTTGGGGTGGAGGACCGCTTACTGAGTTTTGACAAGCCATCAAGGGCCACATGATGGGCAGCCAGAGAGAGATAAATATTATTTTTCTAAGTTTTTTAGGGACCTTGCAGGCTGGATAGAATGGCCTGGCAGATCTGGCCTGCAGGCCGCATTTTGCCTGTTCCTGCTTCAGAATCTGTACAAGTCTGGTCATTTGGGCCTTTCCTGCAATGTTTACTATCAGAGTACAGTAGAACTGCCAGTTTTGCCATCAGCATGAGGCTTTAGGATCAAACTCACAATGACATTTTTATTTAGTGCTCTATCTCCCACTGTAATTAATCAATTCCCTTTGATTTCAGAAGAATCAGGTGCCTTTGGGGATCTGGGCTTCAGGGCCTGATTCAAAACTCATTGAAGTCAACAGAAAGGCATTCATTGAAATCAGGTCCTCTACATTAATACAATACT
Source organism: Gavialis gangeticus (assembly GCF_001723915.1). NCBI lineage: Eukaryota > Metazoa > Chordata > Crocodylia > Gavialidae > Gavialis > Gavialis gangeticus. The sequence continues at coordinate 7,505,507 of NW_017729022.1, forward strand.
TTTGTTCATAGTTATAAATCAGTAAGACAAAAATTATATTTTCTGTGCTCTCATTTTTAATAATTTGATTAATATATTCTGATAAACATATATGTCAAAATTATGCATAGAGGTGCACAGAAATACATTACTCTGGATTTCAGAAAAACAAGACATTAGAAACATGGTTTAACTATGCAACTTTATTTAATAACACCTTGAGGAACCGTCTAGCAATTTCTCTAGTGCAAGTCATTGCCATCCCTGGCTCAAGGCTGGACTTAGCACACTACCCCACTGTCTTTGTCCTGACTGTCTTCCCTTTGTGGCAGTCATCTTTGCTGTACCAGTCTTTAGGTGCATTAAAGTCATTTCTTTTATTCTTTTAGTAATACCAGGCATGTGTACATGATGTGTTTACTATGGAGTTGCCTAAATAGCCCCACAGTAAATGTCTCGCATCTATACATGCAGTGCTATTAGGTCTCAGGAAACTAATCAACTCCACAGCAGGATAGTACTTGTAAACACAAGTATTATCCTACAGCAGAGTTAATTACTGTGCAGCATTGCATGTGAGGATGCTGACCTGGGAATAAATTGCTCCCAGTCAACCTAGCCAGTAGGGGGCCACACTTCTGCCTGCTACATAGCATATGGTTTGGCAGCTGCAGGAGCCTCATGGCTCAGCCAGCTCCTCTGCTGCCCAAGGTAGCCACTGGTTGCCTGGGCCTGACCCCTGCCAGCTTGGGGCCGCCCCCTGCCTCCCAGGCCACACTGGTGCCACCAGCTGGAACTTGAGGCTGATCTCCCATGCCTCCTGCAAGCCCAGGGCTGGCACCTGGGCAGATGCAGCTAGAGCCTGGACTACTGCAGGAGCAGAGCAGGGCAGGAACAGCCTTGGCCTAAATTGCTCCTCCCCATCTCAACTTGTAGCTGTCCCAGGCCCATGTGTAGATTACTGCAGAGTAGTTTGCTTCACAGTTTATTCAGTCGCATTAATTGCACATGTAGATATGCCTACCTTCTCCTAATCCATGTCTACTTCCATTTTATCAGGCAAGCAGGCCCATTATAGAATGATCAACTGTGAGACATGACAAAAGATCCTGAACTGCTTGAATTTTTAGTTCAAGAATTAGTGTGTCTGGTGTGTAGTTACAAGTATATGCCATCCCCTTGTTGCAGAATAAGGGGTGTTCTTATGTAGTGTCATAGTGGTCATAATCCTGTACTTTAAGGCTTTTTCTAATTATGTGAAGGAACAGGGAAGGAAATTTTCTTTCTCTTGAATGCTTAGTTAGCTTCAGGGTTGGGGGGGAAAGAGGATTTTGCCTTCAGCTGAAAGATTAGTTTTATGCTGCACACTTCTATCCACTTAATCAGATGTAGAACCTCTCTTCCCAAGGAGACCAAGGGCCAGATCCAAAAAAGGATTTAGGTCCATAAAATAGGATTTGGTTGAATTTAGATGCCAAAATACAAAATTATATTGGGGGAGGGCAAGAAGTGCTAATGCTCAATCTCTTGTATCCACCCTAAAAAAAAAATTATCCCGGACTATTGAATCTGTCTCTGCAAAATTAAATCAAAAGTCTACCCAAACCAAGCATGGTTAAGGCACCCCTGTTTATGAAGACAACAGCACATAAACAGATGACATAGCTAACATTGTCTAGACACCTTTGATTCCCCCAGTCGACTGATTATATACCCATTTGCAGTTGGGAAAAGCCTTCACCTTTAGTCCATAGCAAGACTAGACTCAGGCTTCTCAAGCCACTGCACTACCACAAATGCAGTGGCAGGCTTTCTCCTAAAAAATATGATCCAAAGATGGTGCTTCTACCTTTTATGAATGAGCAATAGTGATACCACTCTCCTAGGAAGCAGAAGACCAAGGTTCACTTCTTTTTCTTCTGCTCAGAGGGATTCAAGCTCACCAATTTCCATTCATAGCTTTCTTGGAGAGTGACCTAATCACCAGAACAGAAGCTATTGTGGAGTTAGGACACTTTTTCTAGATCAGCTATTGAAACTGTTCATTGTGAAGTAAAAAATCCAAAGATCACTTGGCCTGAGACACAGAGCAGGTATGAGCATGATTCTAGGAGTGAGCATAGAGCACTCACCACAGTAAGGATGTCCTGGATTCTTGATCTCACTCCAAGACTTATTTTACAATGCTTTATTTTACCTAGTGATTGTTTAAATCAAAAAACCTTGGAACAGGATAAACTCCTTCCCCCTAACCAGTTAGTGACCTAAACAGTAGGCTAACACACACGCACACAAAATGATCAAAACACTGGTGAATTCTGTTTTGGTGACACATTGAACAACACTTTGTGAAGACCAGCATCTAAGAGCAGCTGATGATTAGCTGTTCTGAACACTGGCCAGTTGTATTAAGCTGTCTCATGAGTGATTTAAGGGGCTGAATTTATGCTTCCCAACTTGAACAGTTTGGCATGTACTTTTAAGTACTTTATTTTTTATATATGTAGCTGCAGAGTTTTTCCCCTGACACCATGGACTCTTCTATATTGGAAAAACAGTATTGTCTTTGTATATCACTGTATATTAGAAGAGTATACATTACACCTTGAAAGCATGACACAAATAGGCCATTTATTTTATTTGCTATGAAAAACAACCGGCCCAATCATGCTCAGCTTTCTGAACACAAGAACATTAATACAAGGGGAACTTTGACTGGTTAAAAAAATGATGAGTCTGTCCCTTATCTTGGTTTATGGCTTTTGATTCATTATCCATATATTGCTTTTCATTCATTATCTCATCCATTTAACATATCTGTTTTATGCCTGTGTCCAAGCATAATGCCTATCAATGCAAGTAGTGCTTGTGGCAGAAAGCCACCTTGGTTTCTCCCCAAAAATCTCTGCCCTGTGACACTGTGATTTAAATCTCTGTGCTGTGACCATTCAATTAGATGGGCCCAGAACACAGGGGACCACACCCTCAGCCTGTCTCTTTAGGGAACCTGAGCTGGCTGCATTCCTGAGGGAGGGGGGAAACCTGCTCCCTCTGCCTACGTGACTGGTACCTGGGTGAGGGGCATCTACCTGGGGAGCTGGAATCTGCCCGGTAACAGGTGATGCATTTCA
>NW_017729022.1:7508699-7508950 GCF_001723915.1 Gavialis gangeticus
CCAGGTAAATGAGGTCACAGGGGCTATATAAGTTAGGACGGGGAAGGAGGTGGGTTCTTCGGCCATGAGGTGAAGCAGCAGCCAGGCGGGGGACACAGAGGAGCTTTACCATCTAAAGTTGGCTCTCTCCCCCAAACTCATGAGCAAGGAACAGCCTGCCTCCAAAGAGAAATGGCACTGGCCTTTGGAAGATGCTTGTGAGTAAGCTACTTGAGATCTGATAGATATCTAGCTGGCAGTAACTTAGATGC
>NW_017729022.1:7509668-7511040 GCF_001723915.1 Gavialis gangeticus
TGTTTTCCTGAGGTGGGGTCCCTGCACCCACCACAATGCTAAAATGTCATGCTTGTTGCATGTACTCTTTAACTATTCATTTTCTTTTTCAACAGCTGTTTGGCAAATTAAGTGTTTGTTAATATGTTTTGTACCAAAATCTGTGTAATAGCTGATTTTTCACAGAAAAACTGCAATCAGTATCTTGCTTTAATCTTTAATATCCCATTTTGTGGATGAAGGTGGCAAATCACATATGTATCCTTGTCATATGCATTTTGACTGAGTTCTGATTTATATATACAAATATACCTTAACTGCAGGCAGCACTACATGTAACTTAAAATTTGAATATGACAGCGTCCACATGGAAAGAGAGGCACGTTATCGTTGCAGTAACAACTAAAGAAGTTGTGAGATAACTAAGATGGCAATATTTTCCACTGGCCAGATAATTTTATTCCTTCCGTGCAAGAAATAAACAGAAGAAAAAGCACTTATTTGAGCAACATCATTACCTCTTAATTTGAAGCAATTGTACTATCCACTGCTGTTTGTTAGCTTTGTCACTACAATAAAATCTTTCCAATTCTTCCATTAAAAGTATTTGCCACTTTCTGAGTGTGAATATAAACAATTTTAGTGGATTTGTAAATTATTGTTTCTCTATAGGCTACTGGTGTTGTGAGAACAGAATAATACATTGCTAATGCAAAGAGAGATTTACTTCTCCATATTCCTCTAGCTTCCATAGAGATTTTTCGTGATGTTTTTCAAAAACTGTCACCCTAAAGGAATAATGTCATCTGTCTTTGCTTGTAGCTATCTACATGCAGTAGCATTAAGAAAAAAGACTTAATTGACATTCACTGAGAACCCAAGGGCAGCTCACATGATCAATTATGTAAACATGCTGGCAGTTACCAAATAGAGTTCATGAATCTAATATAACAAGATGGCTATATAGAAAAACTTTTGCTCATAATGGGATAGTGTCATTCCACACCAGCACTCTACCTGTCCACCACACATGAAATATGTATTTGTGCAGTTGTCACATTCTAAAAAGAAGAAAAATAAAGATTATTTTCTTTTTCTCTTTTTAATTTTTTTAAAAATCTTATTGAATTTGGACCTGATTCTGCTATGCCAGCTCACACTGAATGTGTCTGCATGTGGCCATATAGTGCCGTTGTTAATGCGCCCATTTAGGACTTCCTTTGGGAAGTCCTGTGATGTGCTGGCCATGCACATTTTGGGGTTTTTTTGCTGCTAAGTTACCATAGCAATGTGCTATAATGGGGGAGTCCATTGCTATGGTGATGCAGCTGCAGCATCATGGTTTGTGACTGCAAATGCTATGTTGCCATAGCGCATTGCTACGGTGACGTAA
>NW_017729022.1:7516040-7520409 GCF_001723915.1 Gavialis gangeticus
GCAATGTGCTATAATGGGGGAGTCCATTGCTATGGTGATGCAGCTGCAGCATCATGGTTTGTGACTGCAAATGCTATGTTGCCATAGCGCATTGCTACGGTGACGTAATGTCTTTTGTAGACACGTCCATTGAACAGTTAGATACTCCATAAGGAGTTGCAAGAAATTAAATAGACCTATTTATGCAGTAAGTTTCTGCTAAATTGGAGTAATGCATGAGTATCTGGCTCTTTGAAATGTTTGCCAACGATGCAATATACATGTTGGACACAATTTTTGAACACAAACCATTTGACAAAGGTTATTTTTGTAATCTATTCGCTCTTTTTCTCATATAATTAATATTGTAGTTGCAACCCTAAGAAACACATGCTGCAGGATTCATACTATTAAATTTGACTTTTGTGGAAGACTGCAACATTTCATGCCAATTAAAAATATGCAGAGGAAAGATTACAAAATTAAGCAGGAGATCTCATCTTTAATCATATTTCAGGGGTGTCAAACAGGAAGAAAGGCTCAAGCAACTGTAAACCACAAAATGTATGTGCCTGTAACACTTGATACCTGTTGCTTCCCATTTCTTGTAGAAAGTTCCCTAGCTGAGCTGTTTCCTAAATTCTAGACCAGATGGCCAATGACAGCCTTCACTACAGGCATGCATGGTGTCTAAAATCAGTGCAATCAGCAGATTTTGACTGGAGAATAATTTCATGCCTGAAGAATATATACAAAACACACATTGCTATTCATTCTATTCCTTTTCTTGCACCCATCTCATGGTATTGATGTATTTTATAGACAGATCAATTTAAATATTAGTTTTAGTCTGGTTTTAATCTACTCTTTTAACAAGCTATTTTTGTATTTTATTGGACAGAGCCTGGCTCTTGTCCAAGCCTGCTGGAAGAGTATTTAATGCTGGAAAAATGAATGCTGAACACAGAAGAGAATCTTTAAAATGTATTTACTTTAAAGAGAAAGGTTGAAGGAAAACCTTGACTAAATTTGCTGCTCAGGTGCTCAGTACACAATCTGCTCACTGATTCCTTAACATTTTTATTTACTATTCTTGTATTTGGCATATAATATACTTTACTGGACTTATGCACATCTGTAGTCAAAGTATTCTGTGAATAGTCCTTTTTCTTTCACTTCATATTAAGTGTATAAAGCAAGACACTTGTACAACGTTTCATGAAGCTGTCATTTCCATTCTGTTGTGGCCTTCACTCAGACGCAGCCCCTGTCTAAAAGAACTTAGAAATCCTCTTGCTGTGAAGTCTGAGGGGAGACATGGTAGATGTCAACAAGGGAATTCAACGAACTTCAGAGATATGTTATCCAGGTCTTTTGTCTTATTTTCATTTGGATATATTGTACATCTCAAGAGTAAGTGTACCTAATGCTCCAAAAGACCTAAAAAGCTTTATAATTTTGATAAAGGTGAGTTCTTTGGCAGATTAGTTTGAAAGAGAGAAGACTTTTTGTATATAAATAGCAGTTTGTAAAAGCTGAATGATCCATGAGAAAAATTTAGGGAAAAGTTGGAAAGGAGATTTTATCTTACATGGTTTAAAAATGACATCTTGCCAACACAAAAGAGTAACAGTGGGCATAGAGACTCATTATAGCCAATAACAGAAACACATTTGTTTATTCACTTTATAAATGATCCAAGATGAGGTTATTGTTAAAAAGTGGGTCTACTTTGACAGGGTAAGAAAAGATTTTCTAGCAGACTGAGTTAAAAAAAATGTGTTGACTTCCTAATGGGTTATGAAAAAGAGGAGAGAAAATGGCTAATTGCCTGTAGTGACTGGGATCTTATCTATCTTAATTAATTGTGTTATGCCCCCCATTTTTTCATTTCATTTGTTTAACTGGATTTTATCTATATTTTTAATCAATCCTGTTTTATGACATTCCAAATGGATTTAGGCTATGATTTGTGGAGTTTCAAAAAGGCCATTCTAAAGGTCTGAAACAATTTTTAAGCTATAAAGTGAAAGTAACAAGAAGTTTTCCAAAAGGTCTTTGACCTACAGATTCTTGGCTGTTAGGTCAGCTATTGCTAGTAAACGGATCTAAAGAATTTCAGAGCTGAAGAGAAATAAGAGAGGCATGCTCAATACCATAGGTCACAGAGACACTAGTTTATTTGGATATAAGCTAATTGAGCTATGCAAAGCAGTTACAGTTTTGAAATACTACAAAATGCTTACAGAACTAATCTGTTGCAATTGGAGAGAAACTGTCAAGCTTCTTCTGATGTAAGTTAGAGTTATCTAAGAAGTTCTGAGGTGTTGAATCTAATATGTGTATGTGTTTTAGCCTGCCTATTTAATTTTTTTAATCATGGCATTGACAAACAAACCACTCCTATAACTAACCACAAAAGGGAATCATTCAAATGCCAGGTTTCAGCATTAGGATAACAAGTTGAGCCAAGACTATTAACAATTCAGATATCTGAAGGAAAGGCAACGCTTATCTACCATAGAGTAAATAGTGCTTATCTACAAGGGATAAGTATTTGAGAAATAGACTATTACTTATGGGTCTTGGTGCCAATTTTCTCAGTAAGACTAGCTTCACGATGTTTTCACAGGCTCCATTCAAAGCCAAGCAATGACCAAAACTGCATTGGTAAAGGTTAGTTACTTGCAGAGCTACAGGTGTAATGTTGCATGTGAAACTTAACAATCACGGACAATTATTATGTTTAAGGGACATATGGCAATGTTTAGTAAGATTTATTGGCCTTCAGAGATTAAATTTAATGTCTGGGGAAACCTGATAACTCTAAACTGCCTTGGGGTGGTAGCTGAACTTTTGTTTCTGGGTGAGGAATCCTATTTATAAGATGAAGGACACAGAGGATAGATACTACACAGAAAGTTGGCGATTAGTGAGAATCCACTGAAAGACACACAGAGAAGCAGCAAATAAAGAACAGGACAAGAGCAGGGAAAGCATAGTATCTGAAGCAAAAACAAGAAACTTTTCAGAAAAGCATGCTCAGCTATGTCAAAATGGCTGATAGGCCAATGAGGATAAGGCTGGCGGCCATAAGGCTAGAAAAAGCCATTAGAAACTGGTGACAGCAGGTTTTTTTTAAGAGCCATGGGGGAAAAGAGATTACAGAAGGTATAGGGAAGTATTGGGGGAGGGAAATTGCAGGAAGCTGTTATAAACATGTTCAATGAGTTTAGAGATAAAGGAAAGTTGAAGGTGATAATTGGTGGGGCAAGTGATGTCAGGAGTGATGCTTCAAGAAAAAAAAAAAAAAGGAAAGACTGAAATATGTTTGTATATGATGAAGGGGAAAACCCAGAGGAGAATAAGAGGTTAAGGAGAAGAACGAGGGAAAGGATAAGAATGGATAGGATGTGGTGGGCTTTGATTATTTGAAATAAGTTATTTTGAGGAACCCAGTAAACTCATTTAAAAAAAAACAACAATTCCCTGCCCCCACCCCCTAAAAGGACAGTTGCTTAGCCTGCAGATGTTGTTTCACTAATGTTTTCTTTGTGATCACTTCATTCCTGTTTAGATTCCTGGGCTATTTTATCTGTTGTGTCTTTGTGTTGGACAATAGCCTTTATGCATTAGAAAAGAATTATAGATAACCCCATTTTTTGCCCTAGTGGCCAGATTGATCACTGTCATTATTTTCTTCCAGGGGGCTGAAGAAAACTCAAACTTACTTAGTTCTCAGTGGGTGCATTTACATGTGAAATTTGTGCGAAGCAATAAACCCTGGAACATCTTGCATTAGAGTTTATTGCTCATGGGCACGGTGTTTACACATGCACCCAGGACCGCAGCATGTTGAATGAGGCCAGAGAAGCTCTGGCTGGCAGGAGGTTCGGGGGTCAGCCTGTCAGCCCAGAGCTTCTCTGACCCAACTCAACATGCTGCAGAGTGTCTGATTGGGGCATGAGTGGTCCTCCAGTGTGGGGCTAGCCAACAGGCAGCCCTGCACTGAAGCATCCTTGTACCCCAGCCAGCCCTATCAGCACCTACATATACCCTAGTTAGTCCTATCAGAATCTACACTAAAGAATGCCACCACATGATAGTAACTTGTACTAATAAGTACTCTGTGGCAGAGTTAGGTTACTGTGGCCTAACAGGGCCACACATGTAGACACTGAGACTTTATTGCAGAGTTAATTAGGCAGCTCCACAGTAAATGTCTTGTGTAGAAGCACCCAGTATTCTCAATTTTGACTCTCTTAGTTCATTACTAACCTATCCTGTTTCTTCTTCCCTGGATATTTTGGAGGTTTACAAGAACCTTAGTGTGCTCCTCTTTTTGTCTGAAATATTCATAGTTTCATAGATTTAGGGTCGGAAGGGACCT
>NW_017729022.1:7520420-7520787 GCF_001723915.1 Gavialis gangeticus
TAGAGTGCCACCCCCCCCCCTTTCCTACCTTCTCTATCGAAAAAATAATCAGGCTCAATAACAAAACGTAAAACTAGCTGCTAATTTTTCACTTACAATGTTTGTACCTTTGAAATGCTAGTGCAGCCATAAATTTAATTTCGATGGTATTGCAGGGAGTTTTATCAGCTAGGTACCTAATGGGCTTATGCCGATGCTTCTTATATGGGTATTAATGAATCATCCAGACAAATGCTGTAAAAGTATAGTAATGCAGCTAGGGAGCAAAATAAGCAGAGGGCCTTAAGTATAACTGGAACACAGAGAGCACGTCTACATGAAATGCTAACTGTGAAGTAGACTAATAAGCTCTGCAGTAAATGTCTCA
>NW_017729022.1:7525787-7544021 GCF_001723915.1 Gavialis gangeticus
AGGGAGTTTTATCAGCTAGGTACCTAATGGGCTTATGCCGATGCTTCTTATATGGGTATTAATGAATCATCCAGACAAATGCTGTAAAAGTATAGTAATGCAGCTAGGGAGCAAAATAAGCAGAGGGCCTTAAGTATAACTGGAACACAGAGAGCACGTCTACATGAAATGCTAACTGTGAAGTAGACTAATAAGCTCTGCAGTAAATGTCTCACATCTACATGTGTGGCCCTATTAGGCCACAGGAAACTAAATAACTCCACAGCACCACACATGTAGATGCTGAGGTGGCTGGCTGGGGCATAAGGGTGCTTCAGTGCAGAGGCTGCCTGTTGGCTAGCCCCTCAATGGAGTGCCCTCACGCCCCAGTCAGCCCCTCTACAGCATGTTGAGCTGGGTCAGAGTAGCCCTGAGCTGACAGGCTGACCTCTGGTCCCCTACCAACTGGGGCTGCTCCAACCTGGCTCAACATGCTGTGGTCCTGCCTGCACAAGTAGACGTGGAACGCAGGAGCTATAAACTCCGGTGTGATATGCACTGGTGTTTATTATTTTGCCTTATAGCACATGTAGACGTGCCCAATGTAGTTAGCAAGTCAGAAGAAAGACTAGGGTTATTGTAGGTAACGCACCAAATCCATCCCTCATTTACTTACTTACAGAAAGCAAAGTATGCAAGTCTTCAAGATTCACCACTGTTTCTGCTTTAAAGTATTTGTATATTTAAATAATACAAGAGTTTTCGTCTCATGGAACAAGATATTCTAGTTATTGGAAAAAAGGGAGAAAAGTGTCACCAAAGTCAACAGAGATTCAACAGGTTTAAGGCAACATTTAAAATTTGCCCAATTTTTGCCTTTAATGTTAGAATTAAACTGTGACTAACAGGAATGTCACAGAGTATTATAAATTCTGAGAGTAAAAGAAGAGACTGATTGCTAAGCAGTGTTTGAGTCAGTGACTAAGTCCAAACCAAAAGGTCATGGACTGAAGTTAAATAGGATGCTAACCTATAAGGTAAGTCTATAAACACATTGCTGAATTATGGAACATGTCAAGAGTTTTACCTCTAACAAGAGGTTTAAATTAGCTAAGGAAGGAACTGGATAAATTGTTGGAGGAGTTAATTGGAGGGCAGCACAAGAATGTGAAGTTAAGAGAGGTCATATATGGATTGGTTTGATTTTGATCTAGATGAAAACAAATTAAGTAAAGAAAACAATCTCAAGGGTAATAGGGTCAGGATTTGATACTAATGTATGGTCTCATGCTTTAAATATCCCCAGTCTGTGGGCCTAATCAATCTTAGTTCTACTGACAGGTCTGTGAGTGTTACTAAAGCAAATGCAGATACTGTGGATAGAATGGAGACTAATGCTTTTTTTCTTGTTTAATGTATGCATTAATTATGAGAGTTCAAAACCAATGTGCCCAAACCAATACAGGATGACAACTGCAAGTACTGGGGGCAGTTCTGTCAGACATGCCAAAACCCAACAGATAATCCTAGTCATTAAAATGTTGTTGATCTTTTATGAGGAATAAATGCAAATTTATGTATATAGTATAATAACCTGAATATTGCAAGATCACATTTGATAAGTGGGATAATGCCATGTTCATGTCTATTGTTTATGCTTATCTATAGAAAATCAATAGCGGAGGTGTTATAAACATGTGGAATAACTAGTTTTAAGGCAAAAAAAGCAGCCTGGAAAATGCAGAAAATACATTGGGGGGGGGGGAAACAAGAGAGAACCCCCCCGAAAGTCCCTTAAAGAGGCATCTGAACAAAAATATCTTGATTGTTATTTTGTCTTAAAACAGGTAAGCTGCACTTGAATAGACAAAGGACAAAAAGGCCATTCTTTATATCAGTGTCTTACAAAGACAACCTTAAAACTGACTTCTATATAGGATCATACAGGTTGCATTTTGAAGCCAAACTTCCAAGCACAGTTAATACACTGGCATATGCAATGTATCACTTGACTAAGTGCATGTAGAAACATAGGTGTTCTTGAATTTTGTATTTTCTCAGTGTAAATGGGTTACTGCTCACTGAATTTTTGGTCTTAGTTGTCTATTTTATTATTATGAAGAATGGGAATTCTCATACCTAGTCTTATATAGAAGGACACTAGTACATAAATCAGTCCATATCATAGTTTTGCTTTTGACTGCCAGTGCTTCAGGAGCTACTTGAATCATGCACTTAAGCTACCATTTCATAGTATATGAAGTCTAGCTCAGATGCAAGCTTGTTAGGCAAAATACCAACTTATTTGAGGGAATGGGTACATCCTTTTATTTTAGAGTTTGTTCTGCTGTTGTCAGCCCAATGTAAAGACTCGTAGGTTTTGTCAGTGCATACGTTCATATGTGAAAAAGTAATCGAGACATACAAGATGAATACAAGGACACATCTTAAACTTCACACGCTAAACAGCTATGGCAGATAGTCAGCACCATTCTACATAGCTCTCAAGTTGTTTTTATTAGTGTGCAAATGTAAGTTCAAGGCATATAAAGACATGCTGTGTTGAGTGTTGTTAGTTCTACTATTTGCAGTTCTAGATAGAGTGGTAGGAAAATCTGCATTCTTGCTTGGTCTTTGATTGGTATCATTTCTTGAGGAAAAATTGCTCTGCAGATATTAGATACCAGATGTTCAGCTGAATTTTAAGAAAAGTGCTAGTTCTGCACTGAGTGCTGGCTGTGCCCAGTTCTGTTTTAGGACTGGTATACATGGGTAAATAAAAAAAAAGTGCCACTTAGAATATATCCAAAGTCTGTATTACTGATTTCTCCTTAACTGGAAAAGTGACCACCTGTGCCTTGGATATTTGTTAATGCTTGGCAAAGGGGCAACATTTTTATGTAGATTTGGACAAATAGTGCCTATGTGACTGGGGCAAGGTGTAAATACAATTACATTCTAGTATCTTAAGGAAACTAAAAGTAAGCATTAATGTTTTTGCTGTTTTTTTCCTTGCAAAATTTATTTCTTTTTTCCTTAAGCTTTTTTTCCCTCTCAGTGGTCAGATAAATGATTGATAAATATGCACATAATATTTTACATGCCAAATGAATGTACTGTGGCTTCATTTCTCTCTTTTAGAATGTCACTCCAGCTATCCCCTCGAATATAAAACAGTAACTGTCCTCTAGCATTGCCTCTGGAAGCAGGAACCTGGTTCTCCAACTTCCTGCATATATTAATTATGTTAATACTTCAGTCTCACAGTGGGCATGTCTACACATGCGATTAAGGTGAAGTAATAAACGCCAGCACATATCATGCTGGAATTTATTGCTTCTGGGCTCCATGTTTACACATGCACCTGAGACTGCAGCACATTGAGCTGGGTTGGAGCAGCCCCAGTTGGCATGGGACCCTGAAGCAGGGCTAGGCGGCAGGCAGCCCCGCCCTGAAGCACCCTCATGCCCCAGCCAGCCCCATCAGCATCTGCACATGTGTTGCTGCACAGTAAATAACACTACCACAGGATAGTAGTAACCTATGGCAGATTTAATTATTTTACTGCAACCTAATAGGGCTGAACACATAGATATGGAGACTTTACTGCAGAGCTAATTAGGCAGCTCCCAATGAGACCAAAGAAGGAAGGAAATGACTTCTCTTGATATACTTACTTAGAAATGATGTTTTCAAGCTTTATTTTTCTTTCTTTCTTTCTTTTTTTTAAGTAGCCTTTTCTAGAAACTATTACAGGTGCTAAAAACTTTACAAGATTGTTTCATCAAGGGCATCAAAACTCTAAGGCCTAAATGTCCTTTACTATTCAAGTACAGCAAAAGAAATTCCATTTAAAATGCATTTAAGACACAGTGATCTCAGTCTGAACATTATGTCATCGTACTTCAGGAGGAAAGGGAAAGCATTCTGGAGGTTGCATTTTATAGGATAAGGTTGAATTGCGTAAGTCTCTACCTCTCAGGTATATTTTTCCTTCTGAACTTAATAAGTCTTTCATTGAGTTTATAGGTTTTTCTAAATATGACCACAGGGACTTGTTAGGCAACCTTAGGCAATTTCCTGGTGAGCAGATCATTCAGCCTTTAATTCTGAAACTTCTATACGTTCATTTCTAATTCAATATAAGCCTTGTAAGATACATCATCTTAATTTTCTATAGATGCCTGCAAATGATTTATTTTTTATAAAAACAGTAATTATAATGTTTTGCTCATGATCCTTTAGCTTGTGAACTTGAGTACTTCTCTGAAGTCTGATTTGGGGAGACCTGCTGCTCACAAACAGGGAAGAATTGGTGGGGAATATAGTAGTGGATGGCAACTTGGGCAGCAGTGACCACAAGACGATAGAGTTCAGGATCTTGAGGAAAGGAAGGAAGGAGAGCAGCAGAGTAAGGGTCCTGGACTTCAAAAAAAGCAGATTTTGACTCACTAAAGGAACTCATGGGTAGGATCCCCTGGGAAGCCAGTCTGAGGGGGAGAGGTGTCCAGGAGAGCTGGCTGTACTTTTATAGAAGCCTCACTGAGAATGCCAGGAACAAAGCATCCTGGTGTGGAGGAAGACTAGCAAATATGGCAGAAGACCAGCTTGGCTTGGCAGGGAACACTTCAATAAACTAAATCACAAAAAGGAAGCTTACAAGAAGTAGAAACTTGGAAAATAACTATTGAAAAATATAAGAGCACTGCTCACAGATGCAGGGATAAAGTCAGGAAGGCCAAAGCACAATTGGAGTTGCAGTTAGCAAGGGATGTGAAGGGTAATAAGAAGATTTTCTACAGGTATGTCGATAGCAAGAACAGGATCAGGGAAAGTGTTGGGTCCCTTACTGAATCATAGAGGCAACCTTGTGACAGAGGATGCAGAAAAGCCTGAAGTGCTCACTGCCTGTTTTGCCTCAGTCTTTATAGGCAAGGTCAGCTCTCAGACTACTGCACTGCGCAGCAGTTTGTGGGGGGGAGATGAGCAGCCAACAGTGGCAAAAGAACAGGTCAGCAACTATTTAGAAAACCTGAATATATACAAGTCCATGGGGCCAGATGGGATGCACCCAAGGGTACTGAGGGAGTTGGCTGATGTGATTGCAGAGCCGCTGGCCACCATCTTTGAAAGCTCATGGTGATCAGGAGAGGTTCTGGATGATTGGCAATGGACAAACATAGTGCCCTACCCTCAAAGGGAGTATGGCTGCAGCTGCATTACCACAATCCTGGATCCACTATGCTCATAGACAAGTGCATCAATCACTAGAATATAGTAATGTACTGCCTTTCTATCCAATTCTTCCTGAATTTTTCACTGCCCAATGATATAGCTTCAACAGAAAGAGTGAAAGGTGCTTACTTATAGTACCCAATGATCTGTCGATGAGGGCATGTTGCAGCAGATGTGGGCTTCAATTTGCTTAGGAACAAGAGGAGATTGGATCTGTCTATCCCACATCCCAGGATCCAGCTTTCTCTGCTTGTCAAGCAGCTGCATTTTAAAGCAAAAGATTGACACCTGCTCCACTGTTTGAGGAGGTAATCCTGAACACTTATGGAGCAGTGGTACCTGCCTGCAGCCCAGCATTGTCAAGTGGGAATTAAAAGTCACCTCATCCTGAAGTCTCCCAATTCCTGAAGAAGGGTGTTTGTCCCCAAAAGCTTGCAAACGACCTTTTTCAAACTACTTGGCCTAATAAAAAAGATCACATTTACCCGAAGAACCTTGCCAGCCTATGTCCTTAGAGCAACATGGCTACAACCAGCAACCCCATCCTGAAAGATTTTCTGTTGGTTACCTCTTGCAGCTTTTTGTTGAGTGTGCTAACTTTAAGGAGCTTCATGCTCAGTGTGCTGGTATGTAGAGAGTCTGGAAGCCTAACTGTGGGTCCTAGATTCACCTGCAGGATCAGGTGTTTGAAGTCTACATTAAACTGTGCTTAAATTCAAGCATTCCTTATAGGCAAAAACAAATCTGATTCCTTGAAGAGCTTGAAATCTCAGTCAGTAGGGGTCCCAGATGCTCTTGAGTCTCTTTTAGCAGCCAAGTACACTATGGATCAGAGTTAAACGTTGTGGCTCAGCCTTCTTGTTTTGCTGCCAGGACTTTCTGTTGCAAAGTCTGCTTTCTATTTGCAAAAGACACTCCATACAAGCTTACATCCACTGAAAACAAACAGCATGATTGCAAGCTCCTACTAGTCAATTCTTGGCAAGTAGTCAGGAAGTCGCATACTGTACACAACTTTATCCCAAGGGGCCCTTAACTTGCACTGCTTAGGTAGATGATTCTGCAGGTTTTATGCCTAACTCACCTCATCACTCCCAAGCTGCTAAGTGCACCACAGATTTTGGGCCCAAGTTTCTTGAAAGCGGTAGGTTGCCAAGTTGACTGGATGATGCAAGGAAAAAAATATGGATCTCACATGGGAGGTCTTCCTGAAGCAGCTGAAGTACTTCCTGTCTGCAGAAGTATTTACTTGAATATAAGATGAGGGTTTTCCCTTCGCCTTACATTTGCCCCATGTGTAGAAAAACCCCTCGTATTACATTTGCATATCAGAAACCACCAGCCTCCCATTGAATACATTATCATTAAACTGTTGCTAGAATGAGCATATGCTCATTCACGGTAGCCAGCTGTGAAGCTGATTCAATGCAGCCCACGGTGAACATACATGACCCCTATCAGGCAAACACACTGATAGGAATCTTTTTTGTGTGTGGCCCTTATAAAAAATGAGCAATTGCTCCCCAAGGAGGGAATAACCACCAGGCCTGGAGATACTGCAACACCAGGCTGGCACTTCGAGAGGCTGGAGCAAGCTTCAACACCCTTTCCTGGTGCCAAAAATGCTGATGGGAACCTACCACAAGGCTAGATTAGTGAAACCCATCGGAATAAGATATCGCACCCATTGTGCTCAATCTCCCTCAGTGATGACTCCTTTTCAAGTCATGGTGAACCACTATATCAATTAAGGTTTGAGCTAATTAGTCTACTCCATAGTAAAAGTCTTGTGTATACATGTCCACTATGTTCTAGTTAGCAAGTAGGCATAAACATACCCAGACCCTCTAGACCACACCCTCTGGGGTGTGAAACAGCTTCTATGTTTCCTGGCTCTTTCTGGAGGGTTTATTACTTGTGTAAAGGGTACAGACTCCTTACACTATCTCTCTTTCCTTGCATGCCAGTGTACTGGAGAGGGGAATTTAGCCCTGAGTGACCCTGAAGTAGTATCCAAACAAAATTTACCAAAGCATTGCATTATTAAGGAACTTCTAAAATTTGAATGTACAACAAAAACTGGAAATTTAAATTCAATGAACCGTAATAGGGCTAATTATAAAATGCATAGCCACAGCAGACTTTAATTAATGCAAACTACAACATTGCTTTATATAGTTAAGAGAGAGATGCTGCAATATACTCTTTTCAAGCAAAAGAAGTGTTCAAGTGCTCTACAAAATAATTACAACCTGAAGTGTTCCCCTAGGCTTGAAACAAAAAAAGGAAGTAACGTGAAGAACAAAATCAAAAGACATAAAGATTTCACCTCTCTTTGGATTTTATCTCAATTTATATTAAAAAACAATAATTGTATCTTAAATTACAAAAGTAGCACTTTACAGTGGCAGTGCTGTTCCATAGAACTTCTTAGACCTATTCGTGTAGAAGCAGAGGATAATTTCTTTGACATAACCTGCTGCAAAGAAAATTGTCTTATGACTTGAACAGGTCATAAGAGTTTCCCCCTGTGTGTACAAGGAATCTATTGCTGGACATAACACATAATTGAAAACCTTGCATATATTAAATCTACTTGTCTGAAGGTTAAAATTGTAGAAACTTGTTCAGGTTAAGTGATGCTATTATTACAGTGACTTCACAGACAATATTTCTAACACATTAACATTTAATGTAATAGTTACTTATGCTTACTAGTATATTAAGCAAAACTTTTTATATATAGAAGTTTTTTCTCAGAAAATGGAATATTTATTTTTATAATAAAACATTGTTTCTCTTTGTTACTACTTTTTCACTGCCTGATCTTGTAGGTCATGTGTGCTGTATGGATCTGACTTGAATCCTGGTTTGACCTACCTCAAAATACAGGAGATATTCAGGTTCAATGGTCTGATTCTTGTGACTGCCAAGAAAGTGTGTCCATGTGTTTTTAGGATAGTCAAGGGAATCTAGTGCATAGAATACTGGACTTGGGTCGGGAGATTTGCTTTCAGTTTCCAGCATGGCTGCAGACTTTCTGTGCAAATGTGTCAAATGAGAGAATGCCTCCCTCCTGTCAAGGAGTGAAGTGAACTGAAGATGAAATGTTTTAGTAGCTCTCAGGTATTTTGGTGAGGAGTTAGGTAGTAGTAAGGTTTAGGTTTGTCCTCTCCCTGGCCACTTGTACACATGATTGGGGGAATTTAATTCCCTAAATTGAAATGGTAGGTTTTTAATTGTGACAATTAAAAACTCACCATTTCAATTTAGGGGCTTCTGTCACTGTTACCGCGATGGGCCCAATCCATTTTTTTGAAGAGCCTACCCATGTCTCCTGCAGCTGGCAGGCAAGCTGTAGGAGACACAGCCAAGCAGCCCCTGAGCTGAGGCCCTGGTCCTTCCTTTCACAGTGACAGTGTCCTCTGGGGCCACCTGGGGGGGCTGCTAGGAGGCTTGGGCTGAGTAAACAGTTGGATCAGCCTGGGTGCTGCCTGTGAGCTGGGGCCCACCACCAGCTAGCTCCTCAGCCGCAGGGAGATGTGGGCATGCTCCACAAAAAGAAAAGGATTGTGCCCCTCAGTGCTGCTGCCTTCAGCCCGCCTCTCCTCTGGCAGGGGGCGAGCTGTCAAAAGCTGCAACTTTACAAATAGCTACATTGCAACCTAAACTACATGCAGATGTTGTTTAGTTTGCAACATAGCAAAATCATGTAAATTAACCCCCCCGCACATGTACAGTGTGACGGAATTAAACCACAAAATGGCCAATTTTCATCACATGTACAAACACCCCCTGTAGAAAAAAAGTCACAACAAGTCTGATCCAAACACAGTTTATTTATTTTTTTGCTAGAAGCTCCAGACGATAAATTTTCACAGTTAAAAAGCAAACACATTTCTTACCATACACAAAATATTAATTTTCTGGGTCAAGAGGAATCTAAAAATTAAAGTAGTGGAAGAATAAAGATCCTTTAGAACAGGGGAGCAGTCTGTTTTGGCATGCAGGCTGCAAATTAGCCCCCACCCTTCCCAAGGGCCACCCTGATCCCTTTCCCTTGATCTGATACTCTGCTTTCTGCTCCCTGTCCTATCTGCTACTGTACTGGCTGCCGCACGCCACACACAGAGGTTGCTTATACCACATGTGGAACCTGTGCTGCAGGTTCACTATTATCTGCTTTAGCATACCCTTTTAGTCTCCTGGTGCATTGTATTTTGGGTCTGAAACAAAGTGCATCCAAGCCACCAAGAGTGGCTTTTCCACTGATTTTTAGTGGGCTATGGATCTACTACTTTGTGTCCAGCAATTCAGTTTTTCTAAATACCAGGTTTTTTCCTTTACAGAAGTCACCCTTGTACCTCCATAATATTTTTAATGGCAGCACAAATTGTATGAGAGCAGAGGTCCTTTTCCCTTGTGCTCCAGTTACCCCCAAATGTCTGTGCAACCAAAACTAGTCACAGTTCATGATGCCTTATAGGGGTTCCCCTGATTGCAGATGTGGAGCTACTTGCAGGGCATTGGGGCATGGCACCCAGAGCCACTGTCCTATTGGACAGGGCCCCTGAAGCTCTGGGACTGGCAGGGGCCTGACCCTGTGAGACAACAGCCTCCTGGTAACATCTGTTTCTGCTGGTCAGTTGGATTAGCTGCACTCGGGCACTCCTGGAACAGCTGATGCCACAACAAAACAATGTCTGTTTGTACCTGTGACAGGAGCTTGACTTGGCTAAAAGAGAACAGCTTGCTTGAGCTCTCCGGTCCTTTGTGAGCTGCAGTCACCTATTTACAAACCCCAGGTCTCCGCTCCACCTTTTTTCTTACTTGTCTTTATTCTTGCCATGTCTTTATTCTTATTACTTCAGTTCAGGAGGCTAGTAGCAGAGACGGGGTGCTCTCTCTCTGGGTGTAATGTTTGCCAGGGTCTCCCTTTTCTTCCCCTGCTCTGAACTTGGGGGCCAGTTCTCCCTCTCAGGTCCATTTTTCTAGCTCCTTCATTGATTGTCAAACCTTCTGGCCCCTGTAAACTTTATTAGGGGTCTCAGCCTGCTTGCCTTAACCCCTTTTTTCTGGCTGGGCCATTAACTCAAGGTCCATGGTTCTGATCCTGGCTCCTGAGGCCCCAGCTCTGTCTGTGCCCTTCTTGGGCACTGTTTTGGCTCTGAGTCCTCAGGCTCTGTTTCCAGCCTTCTTAGGGTGCCACTGGGATCCTCCACCTCCCCAGTAGTCCCAAGCTCAAACCACCACAGATTTAACTGCACTGAAATGCACATGTAGACGGTGGCTGGATGGGGACGAGATGCCTGACTGGTGCCTAGCCACACGGGTCTGCAGATTCAGCACCCTCCTGCCCCTGTCAGCCCCTCCACTGTCTGACATCACTACCTGGAGCCTGGGACCAGTCCCCTCCCCCATGCTCCCTTCCAGCCCAGGTCTGCTCCGCCCTAGCTCAGATTGCTGCTGTCCCAGGCACACATGTAGACAGTTTACTCCAGCTCAAACAGCTCCAGAGTTTATTCCTTCACTTTAATTTCACATGTAGATGTACCCACTGTGTGCATAAAGGTCACAGGGGTACACCAAATATAACTTTCACTTACTGGGATTCAGCATGCAGAATCAGTACAGATATTTAATCTGCTATATGGAGAAATACAGTAGTGGTAATTCCTATTCCAGCATCAGTAAGGCAATGATTGCTGAAATGATAAATCTGGAGTCATAGTCCCACACTTCCAGCCTCCTTAATGTTTTCTCTTCCCTTCTCCCATAACGACTTGCCTCCTCTCTCCCTAATGTCACTCTCCTCTTTTCTCTTTTTGCTCCTCCTTTCTTCCTTCTTGAGGTTCTTGTTTAGCCTCTCTTCTTCCACCATTTTATCCTCTATTCCCCTGGGATCCCCTTGTACAATGATGCTCCACCTTTTATTTCTACAGATGTCACATAGTCAGAATTGGCTATCACTTATTGCAGAGCAGAACAACTCCACTGACATCAGTTGAGTTACTTTGGGTTTCAGATTAGAATAGAATTTGGTGCAACCAGTGTGCTTGCTGTCTCAAACAGACAGCTCAAGGGGTTTCTCATTTCTGGCCAAAGGCCAATGAAGAATTGATGTAAAAAGTGTATACCTTTGCTGGGAGCTAAAAGAACGATTTAATAGAGGTAAAATGCTACTTTCTGTCAGGTTTATAGGTAGTGTTGCACGCCTTCCACGTATTTGAATCAGCCCTTTGCGGACAAAAGTGAACTTTAGGCTTCAGCAGTTGGCATTCACATACAAAGCAGCACATTTTGTTGCTTTTCTTTTATTCTGAAAACAGCTTTCCTTCACACCATCAGCTCACTGATCCTTTTTTGCGCATCAAAGCTGTTTAATCTTTGGCAGAGTAACACTCAGCATATGGATTAAAGGTCTTATCTTGCTAAGACCAGTAACATCAAGAATCGATAGATGAGTGACTTCCTCAAATAATATCTGAAGATGAAGCACACAGTTTTCGTAAGTTTACGGAGGTCATCCTAACACTGCAGAGATATCTGAGAAGTGAGATGGTGGAAGGCGATTATGTGAATACCATTCAAGCTCACACCAGGTCACAAGAGATGGACAGTTTAGCTTAGAAATGTCTTTACATAGTCTTCTGGTATTTTTTTCAAGCAACTGACATAACCACTCTGACAGTCATACCGAAATTTTCATTAGACAAAATACCTGTTACATTTAGCCTAATTGTTTTAATTTGACATTCCTCAGCACTCACATCACTATTACACTCACCTACCTTAGAAAGGTTTAACTTAAAATGGATTAGATGAGAATAATTTGTCATTTCGCTCTTAGAGCTTCTATATGCAAAAAAGCTATTGCAAAATTAGAGTCTCAATTTAAAGTGCAACGGCTATTCTTCAGAAACTGCCAACCTGGATGGACTTATCCTGCATGGTGAGTGTCCTTAAATGTCTTAGCTTAATTCACGTCTAAAGCAGAGTAAGCTAATAGTGCTCTTAATGCAAAATGAGAGCATTTACATAGGAAGATATAGCAGATAAGCTATTCTACAATAGCTATTTCAAGCTATTCCCCTGGTTATACAAGCACTTACTGAATACACGTGTGGCCAGATCCTATTCCCTTTATTCCATGCTTAAACGGATTTAGGTGCCTAAGTGTGTTTCTATTCCACCCTGTTCAAGTCCCAGAGATTCCATTAATGAATCTACTTCTTTACACCATTATCCTACCCCTAAGACTGAATCACAAACAAGCAGGTAGGAGAAGGAGGGGAAAGACCTAATCACCTTTTGTATTAATAGTTTTTCCAAGGACTTGAGGAGGATGGAATAGGATCACATTTAGACTCATAAATCCATTTACATGACTAACTGGTGGAACAGATTCTGACCCATAGAATAATTGGGACTCAGTCTTCTGTATTCTAAATATAGCTCCACATATTTTAAGAAAGCTACAACAGAACAGTTTATACAAGGTGTATTTATCTGTTAAACTGTTGCTATATTGGAGAATTGGCTAGATCCTCCTCAACTGCTCTACATCAGTGTAATTCCAATGACAGAAGTAGACTCATGATAATGAATACCTGATGAACACTTGACCTTTTGGAAGTGCATGCACTGTATTTTTTACAGCTATTTTAATTTCTTCTTCCCATTTCCTCATTTTCCTCAGTTTTCTTTTTCCTCTGATTTCTTCACTTAGTAGCACAATCCCAGGCATCTAACTATTAGGGAAAGGCTGCTGAGACCATTGACCTACTGGAATTTTGTGAGAAATTTTACCTCTATGGAAAATTTAACAGGATCTTTTCAAGTCAAGGAAGAATCTCTCTGACAGAGGCGCAGCATGGCAAAACTGCAAAAGCCTTGCCCAGTCCATTTCCCAGTAGATCACAACAACAGCAGCATATGTCTTCTTCAAACACTTATCCTTGTCTTGTCAAATAAGCCTTCACTGTAAATGCAAATCCAGATTTGGGTAATGGCTTTCTTAAAACTCACTGGCAATGATTTTTATTCTGTGCCACAAAATGTACCGCAGAGGCAAAAATATCTTTAAAGCATCAATCAGGATTCTGGGCTGTTTGAGGGAACATAGCAGCCCACTGTATTGCTGGCTTAAATACTGAGTTTGACCATAAAGACTACACCATCACACTCTATGTCCTTTTCTGTTATTCTTCTAATCCTTGTACTAGGGAAATGGGTTGTACAGGGCCTCTATAGTAATCATATGCTGTGACAATGGGGTGCGTCTAACTGTGATGCTAGGTTGCCATAGCAATGTGCTACAGTGATGTAGGATCCATGGGTGTCTACATGTGACCAGCAGCTACTTCGCTGTAGGGGCATGTTCCCCCATTATAACGTGCTGCTATCATGAAGTAGCTGCTAAAAATAACCATGTGCTGCATGTACAGCACAGTACAGGTAGTTATTGTGCCATGCTTTAGTATTTCCAAACAGAAGTATTGTACTTGGAAGTACTAAAGCATGGTGCAGTAACTACATCACTATAGGGCAATGTGTAGATGTGCCCTGTTAGAAGGATTCTCCTCAGATCCCTTTGCAACCCAGTTCCAACACCTTTATGCTGCCAAAGACTGAAATGATTCAATGATCCCTGCTCTTGCTAAATTAATTCAACTGAAATGTTGAGCGCAGTAGACTTATATATTCCCTTCCCATGTTTGGCAGTATCACTGGCTAGCAGCTCACGTTTTTCCTATCTGTTATATTTTGTACACATCTGGAAGTGAACACAATTTAAAGTAAATGGATTGAAACTGCAAAAGCAGCAAATAAAAATATAGATAAGTAGTAACACTCTAATGTGACACTGTTTCATTTTCTGTTTGTAGGGAAGACTGTTCTCCACACATAGGAAGTGAAAGATATATATATACTGCCATAACAAACATCTTTAACTTATACAACTATTACTTACAGCAGCAGATAACCTGAAGTCTTACTGACCTTGGCAGACTTGCAAGGTGTAGGGGACTAAGATGATTTTCCTCATCTTGACGTCTGATGCTCCAGAGGGTGCCTCTGGCTCCATCTCCTAAGAGTGCTTGTGGCACAAGCATGTTGTAGCAGCAGCAACTTCTTATGCGTCAGAAAGAAAAAATCAGGCATGTCAACTTAAGCAGACTATTCCCAACCAGTTTTATCTCCAAGTTGTTGAGCATTATGGAAAGATAGAGGCTTTTAGTTAAGTACCATGTAGAGTGCTCAGCAAGTATTATGATATGTGCATTTTCCTTGGAGCAGGAAAATAGGGATATCCTAGACATCTTGATGTGGTGCATGAATGTCAAAACCTTATTTTATATATTTAGCCCAGGTGCATGGAAATATATCTACCTTAAGTACTTATTTGTCTGCCACTAGTGTGGTAGGTTAGCATCTCGTGGTGTTCAATGTGGGAAAGTAAGGAACTGTTTACTCTGTTTTACAGATGAAGGAAGTTGTGTACACAAGAGCCAAGGAGAAGATCTATAAAAGGATTTAGAGGTCTAACAACTATTTTAAATGTTCCTTTGATCCTTTCAACCCCTGCACAACTGCCTTTCACAAGCAGTGTTGTGTTGATTGGGCTACTGGCTAAAAGTGGTGGGTAGCAGACACTCTTAATCATTCTTTGTTTGAGAAAAGATTTGACTGACTAAGACACCATATCTTAGAAAAGGGTTCATAGCAATGAATCCCAAATGGACAGAGGTCCTAGCCTCTACCTTACTGGTAGCTACCTAACTCTCACTGGGCTGGAACTCAACCCATAACCCTATCGCAGCATATCTTACTGATTATCTATATTCCCTGTTTAGTGTGCTGGCTTCTCCCTCTGCATTGCATAGGAAGCCAATGTGCCCAACTGTGGCTTCCACTAATCAACATTGTGCTTGAAAGGTGAGAAAGTAATACTTGAGCTAAGACCCTTCATAAATCTAGCCCAAAGTGACTTCTCCAAATTACTGATTGGTACCAAAGAGAGGTAGTTTGCCATGTTAGTCTGACATTAGGCAGAAAGCATGGCTTTTAGAAGTACATTATAGCCAAATCAATTAGGGATGCACACTCTGTCATAAGCAACAGCTTACTTCAAGAGCTGCCAAGGAAGGACTCTGTCATGGAAATATTCCCTTAGTCTTAGGTGGTGACCCTCAGCGTCTCCATACAGCTGCATCTTTCTAAACTGTGTAGTGGAGCAGAAATAAGACTTCAAGACAGTACAGATACCTCAGTTGGGCTGATGGTGTGGTTGGATAAGTTGATGTTATTATTGTGGATTGTAGGGTTCTTGTTGGAGCATGTAAGTTTTTAAAGTTTTGTTTCTTCCATCTTTTTAAGAAGTAAAGGTGTTTGTGCTAGGCTTTATGGCTGGATGCAGAGATTTCCTTTTGGTGAACAGCTTTTATGTTTGGGTGGGACTATATCAGGAGTGGGCAAAATATGGGCTGCGGGCCAGATCCACCCTGCCAGGCCATTCTATCCGGCCCATGGAGCACCTAAAAAATTTAGTAAATTAATATTTATTTGCTCCCTGTCAAAGCTGGCTGGAGCCAGGGGCAGTAGGACCCAGAGGGAGCCTTCAGCAGGCTTGCAGGCTTGAGCAGCCCATCCCCACCCACCCCCAGCCAGTTCCCTGCTTTCCTGCTCTGGCCTTGCTCTAGCACCACGTGGGTGTGGTTCCCAGCTGCATCCTGAGACTGTGGAGTATCAGACCATGCTGGTAGGGGTGGGTAGGTGTGTGTGCGCGTGTGTCGGCAGGCACAGGGGCAGTATATATGTGTGTGTGTGTGTGTGCATGCGCAGGCACAGGGGCAGTGTGCATGTGAATATGTGTGCAGGCACAGGGGCAGTGTGTGTGTGTGTGCATGTGCAGGCACAGGGGCAGTGTGTTTGTGTGTGTGTTCAAAGGGTGAGTCCCACACACTCCCCTCCATATGCATGCAACTATGCCTCTCTTCGCACTGCCATACACAAACCCCAACCACCCTCTCCCCATACCCACCACACCCCACGTACCCACAGCCCTCACAAACCTATACCCACCCCCTACAATATACAAGAATAAGACTTCATTTTAAGCTATTGTGCAGTCACCTCTGTGTACACTACACAAACACATGTAAATTAGGACAAAAATATTTTTTGAAATCAAATTAATGAATGTTGTAGATGATAACTTTTTAGAATATAATTTGGTATTTTTCTGGTTGTGAGATGGCAAAGCCCCTCGCTGAAAGGAGTGCTTCTGGGAGCAGGGGGCGGGGCACCTGTCAAGGGCTGGGGCTACCCATGCAGCCCTTGACAGCTTGCCAAAACTCATTAAGCGGCCCTCCGCCCCAAATAATTGCCCGTCCCTGGTCTATATGCTGTTTGTTAGTTCTACAAGTCTGGTATTGATCTGTTCCTATTTGCAATATAGATATTAATAAGGTGGTTCCTCATTTTCTCAGAGACATCAAAACATTACTTGTTGGAAGAGGCTGTGTGGTATGTAGAATGAAATGAATTGGCCATTGGAATCCCTTGGGTATGATACTCATTTGCTTTCTTCTGCTCAGAAGGAAGATACCTAAGCATACCTGGGCAAGTTTATTGTGTAGATTGATTGCAGTCCATTTCATTAGGCTGAGCATGGTGCCATCCATGAGCAGAGAGGTGTTGTGTTAGTTTGAAGTCAGACAGAAGGCAGGGTAGATTTGCACCTTATAGACTAACTAAATCACAAAGGCATAAGGTTTCATAAACAGCAGCTTATTTCATCAGATGCTAAATAGGGAACTGATAAAAGTCTGATAAAATGTCCCTTAGCATCTGAAGAAGTAACCTGATGGTGTTTCAGAGGAGAGTACAGAAAACCTTGCAGTATCTTGTGTGGAATTATTTAAACCCATATGAAGGTCTCATTAAGTACAGCCACACATGTGCTTTACTGCATATTAGCCTATTTTATTGTGCATTGAAGTATCACAAAGAAGTGCTTTTTCACTAATGCACATTAAATTGGTTAATGAACGTTTTTCCAGTACCTCACAATGGAAAGCATTTATATGCATACTTTTTCATGCTGCGACATGCCAGAGATCCAGCACATCAGAGCAGCCTTGATTAATTAAGTCTGTTCTGCAAGAGAGCTGACGTGCAAGATGCTGTGTCGCACGCATGGAGAAAATGGTGGTGTGCTTTTGAACTCAAACACCTTCAATGTGTTCTAGTTTGAAAGCACACTGCTGCCATTTTCTTAGCGCTGATGCACATTTCACCATTTATAGAAATGCATGGGCTGAAGCACCAAGCACTTTTATAAGTGCACAAGCATGTGTACAAATGGAGGTACTAGATTTAATGTACATTACCTAAAACATATTAATTGCACATGTAGATGTGCCCATTATAATCTATGCTAGTTAGGTTTTTGCCTTAAACCCTGAAGCATGTCCTGTCAAAATTATGTTTGCATTAACTATTATAACTGTTATTATATTATTAGTAAAATTACTGATCATTAGAAAGTCCTCTCGGGTCAATTTCTGCTGTCAGAATTTGCAACATGGTACTCTGTATGACAAACAGCAGGAAGCTAAAAAGGTGGCAGTAAATGTGGAAGCACCGTATCAAGGATTTGACCCAATATATTTTTATAGTAGAGCATAACTCTTTGCTGTGATAACAATCAAATATTGATTAATATTAATTTGGGTTAATATTAATTAAGGTTTAGAGAGGATATAGTTAGGGAGCTTCTGGAGGAGCTGGACATATTCAAGTCAGCCGGTCTGGATGATCTCCACCTTAGAGTTCTAAAGGAATTGGCCGAGGTCATTGCAAGACCCCGGCACGGCTTTACGAACACTCGTGGTGCTCTGGAGAGGTGCTGGAGGACTGGAAGAGGGCCAACATGGTTCCCATCTTCAAAAAAGGGAGGAAGCAGGACCCGGGAAACTATAGGCCAGTTAGTCTTACCTCGATCCTAGGTAAGCT
>NW_017729022.1:7549021-7567622 GCF_001723915.1 Gavialis gangeticus
CATGATCAGGGGACAGCAGGGCAGGCCCTATGAGGAGAGGCTACGGGACCTGAACCTGTTCAGCCTCCAAAAGAGAAGGCTGAGGGGGGATCTTGTGGCCTGTTATAAACTAGTCAGGGGGGATCAGCAGGCATTGGGGGAGACACTGTTCCCCCGAGCACCGCCAGGAGTGACCAGGTATAACGGTCACAAGCTGGCAGAGGGTAGATTTAGGTTAGATATCAGGAGGCGCTACTTCATGGTCAGGGTGGCTAGGGTCTGGAACCAACTTCCAAGAGAGGTGGTGCAGGCTCCTACCCTGGGGGTTTTTAAGAGGAGGTTAGATGAACACCTTGCTGGGGTCATTTGACCCCAGTACTCTTTCCTGCCATGGCAGGGGGTCGAACTAGATGATCTGCTCAGGTCCCTTCCGACCCTAGAAACTATGAAACTATGCACTGGCTTTAAAAGTGATTATTCAGCAGTCTTACTGAAATCTCTATTGGATTAGATAGCAATATTTCCTGTTTATTGAAATTCCTTCCTACAGTATATGTCTTTTAATGACTCTTTATTATTAATAATCAATAGCTTCAGATTGGTACAACTTCTTCATTCTTAGCAGCATTGTTAGCACTCTAGAGGTCTTCCTACAAAACTAATTCATCACTTTATACTATTATGTTAATTAATCCCTGGAACACATGTATTTAGAATGCAGTAGAAGAAGCTTTGTTTTGTGTTTGCATGGTTTAAGTCATACAGTATTTAGAGGTGTATGCGCATGTGGTTGTACTTGAATGTGTGTGTATGTTGCTAGTCAGTAGACATATCAGAACTACAATAAAAACAGCTGGAATCTCACACACTTTAAAATACAGCATGAGCTTTCCAGTTTTTTTTCCTGATAACTGCAGCAACAATATAATACAGTAGCAGAAAAGTAAATTACACACAAAAAATCCATTTTCATGCTAATGGAGTGTGCTGTAGGAGACTGTTAGCAAGCTTTCAGAGAGCAAATAGATATTATTTAAGAATCTTATGTTTCAGAATAAAGGTGTATGCTAACATTACTGTCTAAGGATTCCATTCAGCTAAAATATCTATTTCCCTCTAATGAAATTGTTTACATCTGAAAAGAAAATGCTGAATGAGACCCATGCCCAACCAAAGAATAGCACCATCCTGCTTCACTTTACTTTCCATTTCCAAGACCCTTAATTAGTCCCACAGTAATACCTTAAAATGGATCAAATAAGGTATGGAAAGTCTGTGTATGCAAAGTGGCAGTAGTTTCCTTCCTTTTTTCATACTGCAAGACTGAAATTCTCCTTTAAAAGCCTTAAGCTGCAATGATTGTGGAGAATTTCAACAGAAAGCTAGCAACCTCAGCAGCACCAGGAAATAAGGAGGTGTTTGTGTGTGTCTGCTCGTGTGCACCTGAGAGAGAAGGAGAGTACATAGGTATCTGTATATATTTTACTAACAGTTTTCCTAAAATATGAATAGTCCAAAATACCAAATTGCAGATTCCCTTATTCCCTTCCCGTGAAAAATAATTACAGACCTCAAAATCTGACAGGTAAATGGCACAATCATAGAGGGTGCCTGTTGATAACCTTTAATCTCAGGCAGTTTTGCTTAGTCAGTCCTTCTATAGTACATGGTCCACAGTAGTTTCTTACTGATAAAAGAAAAAGAACTTTGATGCCTTGTAAAGCAGAAGTGCAATAGGGCTGGGCAAATGCAGTAAATGAGTGATCATGATTATTCTTGTAAATACAAGTTGGTGATTTGCTTCACTGGTGTTTCTTGCCCCTTTTGTTTGTGATTGTTCTGGTGAGTCAGTGCACACTCTAATGAACGTTCACAGAAAGCAAAAACATTGCATATGCAGGTGACTTCCAGGTAGAGAAAGGTGCTGTGCCCCATTTTAGAGTTATTTGGACTTAGGTCCCTGAGAGAGCCATGATTTAGCCCCTATTCCTGTCCTTGGACTTTTACTGGCTAGCTGACACTCCCAGTTCCTTCTTACGGCACTTAACTCTGTTTATGCATTGCATGGGAGGCTAAGATACCTTCCCCAGGGCTGTCAATTCTACTAAACAAAAAAGTTTAGCCATTACAACTCTGAGTCAAAGTACCTCTTGTGAATCTTCTCCCAGGAGCCTTAGTATTATTCTGCTTAGGGCTCTTTTGAGGTACCATTATTAAGAGAGTTAAGATGAACTTCTGCTTAGTTTAGCTGAAGTAGTTTTACCACCACTGCTGCTTTCTCTTTTTCCTCTACAGCATGCCTACCATTGTAGCAAATGAGCCAGTGTGTGTTCATTAACTATGCAAATTAAGACAATGTCATTTGCATACAGTGTCCAGATTTATGGACCTTGGGCTTTAACAGGTATACCTCAGGATAGTATGTGCTTTTTTGACTTCATTGAAATCAATGGAGCTATGATAATTCCCACCAGCTTCGTAGATCTGGTCCTTTTTTTTTAACAAGTAGAATCAAGAAGTTGACTTTTCCAGATTTAAGCCTACATCAGCTAACATTCTTTCATACAAATAAATCAAGGCAGAGGAGTCATGACTGTAAATATGATTATTCAGCTTCTATTAGTAGGGCTGTCTATTAAAAAGCAAATAATCAAAACAGACTCTAAATAATAACAACTGTGATACTTTTATAACAAGTTGCAAATGTTGTAAGAAGTCAGTCAGATTTGATTTTATAATAATGTCATGCAAAAAATAATTCAGACACAAGACATAATTCATTTGGATTAGGGACAAACATACTTGAGCTTGAAATCACTTAAATAGTATGCTAGCCAACATAAGATAATGGTTGAATTGCCTATATAATACCTATAGTATTTGACCAAGCACCTGGACTTGGAGGTCATTGTTAGCATTAGTTCAGGATTTCTCTTCATGGTTTACCTGAAAATTATATTTTTAAAAATTAGCTTTATCTAGTTGGAAACGTATTCCTTTATTTCAGGGTGTGATTGCAGGGCTACTTGTCTAACTTCTGGTTTTGATCTGTCCTTAGTTAGAAAATATGATGGCAGGAAAGGTCATATTCCAGTTCTTTAATCTCTCATTAGTTTTGCTTAGGCTTCTTGCACTTGATCTTAGGATCATCAGAGTCTATGTGGGCTTCCCTTAGCTTGGTAGTGACTACCTTCCTAGGAGTGTTCACGCCATTATTTCTTCAGGAATTCAAATCCTTGCAGTGCTGAGTTCAGGGGAATTACTTTGATATTTGCTATGATACTCTGCGATACCCACTGCTTCTTTCTTGCAGTGGGTATTTTATTGTAAGAGCACTCATATGTGTCTCACCTTATTCTTAGCATTCTATGCACACTCACACATTCTGATTTAGAGGTTGGCTGCCTTCTGATGGGTGAAGAACAAAGAGAGACTGATTCTTTCTGATTTATAATCTCTAAACCTTCTTGTGCCTTTGATTATTTCACTTTTTTTTTATCTTAACTTCTTCCTGGCTAAGCTTTGATATCTTCAAGATTTCCTTAGTACTTGGGTTTTGGAGTTAAAACTTATTTTCTGAGATTGTGTCTCTGATTCTTTTGTTTACGTAGGAAATACTGACAAACAACTACGCAAGATGGTTTGTTTGCATATTCCTGTAGATATCCTTTACTCAGTCCCTCCCTAGTTTTGCTCTCGAATTGTATTAATATAAATGTATTTGTTTGGATTTCAAATTAACCTTCAGTTTGGCAGTGTGTGATCTTTATAAGTGACTTTTGGTATAAAAGCAAGACCTACTAGATTTATACTTAATATATATTATCTTCCTACTGATCAAGGAGGCATAAATTTCACTCAGATACTACTAATTTAGCCAAATCTCTGCTTAAAACCAGATAATTTGGGTTTTTTTCTTTTTTTCTGTGTAAATATTCAATATTATATATTCCAAGGACAGAAACATGCATTACAAATAACAGACAGCCTTCTGTCACTATTGTTTGTGCTGTGGTTCTGCTAAAAGTCAAGGTGACATGAAAGTTTAGCATTATTAGCTGTGTAAGCCATGCTGATTTCTTTCAGCTTGCATTGAGATCTGCCTACTCAAGTGAGATTTCACCCTCTGCCAACTCTTTGCTAAGTTCAGTTTGGGGATTTTCATGCAGCTTCCAATGGAAATCTAAGCTTTCAAAAAATTGCTTAATAACTTTCATACTTCTGAATGATGCTGTCAATTCCAATGTTAATATCCCCAGGAACTTCTTTTATTCCCTCCCAAAGGCAATATCCTGAAGTTCTTGTCAAAATGTCCCCTGCACTACATTTTTCTCTATGGCTTAAGAGCAATTTTTTCTCTAAATTATATGTGAACTCCATCACAGTTAGGGTGAGTCACACACATTCACTGAAATAACTCAACGAAATTATAACAATTGCAATGTAAATTGCAAACAGTCAAAAAGATGTTTTTATCTTTATAGGGTGCTTTTGCAGCTGGTGCAAACTTTTGGGGAATCATTATATTTCACTGGCCGCTTTTGTCACCTATAAACCTTGTGGCAATGCACCTGTCTTGGGAGCAGTTTATTTCCTCTGATGTCAGCTGATTAGAGCAGTGGTACAGGCATTTATAACAGGTGACTGCTTGACAAAAAAGATCCCTATTCTTGTTGAACTTGCTGCTTTTTAAATTTCACACATTAATCCATTAGCATATTTGCTGAGCAAAAACAAATTTGATATATGACCTTTCCATCAATGATGTTTGCTGGATAGCTGCTCTTCAAAGGTTGTCATGTGCATTTTAGAAGTAAAAATATACCAAAACTGTATTCAGTTTTTACCTTGAGACAAGAATGGCAGATAAGAGGCCTCATGTGGAGAAATCTGGACTTACCAGTATTATTTCCAAATGTTGGCAGGAACAAATATTATGCCTCTGTTCAAAAGATTATGAAAGCAAATTAATTTCAGTATTTTATTGTATGTCCTAACAGATGATGGATGAAATTGCGAGCCTACTGAAATCAGTGGCAAAATTGCCATTGATTTCAGCACATCCAACAATTCACCTACTGAAGCTTTTTTTTTACAGGTAGGTTCAAAAATTGTATATTGTAGTTGTATGTTTGATCAGAGGCCGATATTAGTGAGAGACAGATTCATGCAATATATAATATGGAAATAATTCAAAGAAAGATACCGCTTTCTGTATTGTTAAAGGACTACTAGCTCAACTCAGGTGGGCATAAGAATAATATTTGCTTTTGATATTAATATAATTTGTCAGTTTTACTGTGTCTTTAATACCTTGTTTGCTTTGTAACCATATGTTAAAAATGAGCTGTGGGGGGGTTGAATATCTGCACATTTCTTAAAAATGGCAAATAGCATGGTAAATTTAAGTGAGCTGTCGTGTTATTTAAAAGAGCCAGGAAATCGAAAAGGAGGCACATATCTGACTCGTGGCAGCTAAGATCCCAGTTTAGACTGACTGAAATTGGGGAACTGAAACATATCAGATCATGTTTCTGTGGCTTAGATCTCAGTTAAAAGGTAGGAGTGGGAAAATGAGACAATTAAGGAGCATCGTATTCTGACCTAAGAACAGAAGAAACCCAAATTACATGTACTGTAATCATTAGATCACTAAGTCGTTAGTTTAAGCATTTGGCCTATAAAAAATAGCCCTTCCAAAATGGCCATGTGCACTAAAGAAGCCACTCCCCCACATCAAGTAGTTCACTAAGAAGTTACTGTTTAGTTAAAACAGGTTGTGCATGTGGATATCACTGTGGATATGTGGATATCACTGGATACATTTTTTGTGATCTTGGTGTATTCAAGAATGCTTACAAACCTGTTTGACCTCATGGCATATTTTGGCTGACCGGGTAGTTTCTAGGTAGTTCCAGCAAAAGAAACACAGAGGACAGAATATTATTTCAGCCTCTCGAGGCCAAATTTAACTCTATCTATTAGACAAGTAAGTGGATTTAAGCACATAGGGCATCTTTACATGTGCTCTGGGGTGTGTTCTTCAATAAGAGTGGCTCTCAGGAACTACCCCAATTAAAGCGCCCAGAATGTCTTGTGTATTCAGCATCCCACACTTCAAAATGGTGATGGGGGAGCTTTAACTAAAGTTTGTTTGATGTCTTTCAGTTAAAGTGCCCCTGCCACCATTTTGAAGCATGGGGATTCAGAATACACGGGACGCCATGTCTGCTGGAGCATGCTAATTAGCGGGCATCTGGTACATATGTAGGTGCCCATGAGTGTGATCTTTTCCACCTGGTTATAGTCCCTTAAAAAAAAAATTAATACAAAAGTTGTACGGGTCCTTCTCCTTCTTTTTGATATTTTGTGACTTAGCCTTAGAGGTAGGATCAAGGTGTACAAAAATTTTGGGTGGCTTCTGGAGCTCTTAACCCCTGGATTGTTTGCACATTGACACCTTAAAGTGGTTTTAAACGTTCATTATGTGGCTCAAAATTATGCTACTCCAAGGCAGGATTATCTCAGATCCGCCCAAACCAGCTCCTGTTCCATTAAGGTGAGGCCACTGCCCTCAAATGTGTTGCCCAAACTGAAGTCCTCTAGAATCCCAGGATCTCTCATGCACGCTGTCCATAGAGCAGGGATAGATGCCTGTCCTGGCTCACCAGCCCTCTCATGGCAACTCACAGCTACAGCTCCTAGTCCTGTGCCTACTCACCAGGCCTCTAGTGGCAAGTCACAGCTGTGCAGGTGGGGGACAATCAGAGACGGTTTCTAGATTAAAGGTCTCCAGACTCCAAGCTAGTACTAACACATTTGTATGGCTCATAGCATAAGGTGTAACAGGGCCCTTAGGCTCTTGCTTAGGCACCTAAGTCCCCTTAGATGCTCAATTGGATCAGGCCTTAGTGTAGCAATAGGAAAGACCCCAGTAAAAAAGAATTTATATCAGGTTTGAAAAATATAGACCAGGAAGAGGTAGGAAGCTGGCACCCTGAAACCCTGATTCAGAAGGTCAAAAAACTAATCAAGGGCTGGCAAGGTGAATGACAGTACTAAAAGAATGTGGGGAAACTGGCATTTATCAATCAAAATGTTGATGCCATTTTTGTCTTTCTTCACAGAGAAGGGAGGAAATGGAAAATTCTTTCAAAAGGGAATTCTGTCCAGTTTGGCTTATTTATTCTTGTTTAGAGTGGGGGCTCTTCCTATAGTACAGTTTGGCATATTAGCCCTATGGGTTATACCCATTTGGATGCTTACCAGGGTATGGAGACCCCTGCTGAGAATAATTCAGTAATTTCTGTGCCCTAAACTATACCTCTTTATCTTTTCCTTTAAGATCATGTGAACAGGTGTTGATGACTAGCTGTACAGGTATAACATTGTATATCTGGAACTGTAATGAAGCCCCTGCCCCATTATGGAAAGTGGGGAACAAACCCTGGGGGCTGCCAGCCAGACAAGCCCAGGTGCAGATTAAGGGAGGAAAAGACCTGAGAAAACACTAACTCCACAGTCCCAGCAGCAAGAGGTTACCCTGAGGCTGCCTGTAACAAGCCAGATCAGGATTCACCTGTGACTACTTTGGAAAGCTAGTGACCAGTAAGGGGCAGGGGCAGGGGCAGGGAAGCAAATAAACATATGCCCGACTGCGGAGGAGGGGAGCTCCTCACCAGGAAGATGTCAAGGAGAGCCTGTCAGACTGCTCTGCTACCTGGGTGATGCCAACCAGGCTGTGTGAGCCTATGGGGGGACATTACCCAGTGCAGGAGTTATGTTGGCACCCAGGGACGGATGCCATGGGTGCTTGCTTACCTACTCTGATGGGGATGGAATGGTTTCCTATTTTTAAGTAACAGCAATCTGTTTTTACATTTGTTGTTGTTTGTTTTCTCAGAAGGGAGAGTTTGTGTTATAGCTGGGGGCTTCTCTTTTGGTTGTAGTTCAGACCGATGGCTTGGGTTGAGGCTTCAAGGGGAGGTATTTTGAGGTCCCATTAGTGCCTTAGGGGCACCTACTTGCTTTGAGCCCTGCTGGGGGCAGGCTCAAGGCACTCTGAGGAAGTATCAAATCCTGAGCAGGTCATAGTGTGGGGGCCAGCAGGCCCAGAGCCTGGTGCAGTGCAGACGAAGTCCATGGAATATTGGGATAAGTCTGGGACCCAGAAGCCAGGTCTAGTGGAGTGGGCCCAGGCTATGGCACCCACCCAAGAGGCTAGGCCAGAAGACCTGAGCCAAACAGGCATATATGGGCACCCCAAGATGTCTAGTTAGCTCACAAACCAGGGGTTGAGCCATAGCTTGGGAAACCCTGGGGCAGCCTTCCTCAGATATAAAACATAACATCAACTCATGGTAGGTGAGAAAGGGGAGAGTTTCCCAGAAGAGTAGACAGAGCTGGGGTTGAATGACCACCTGAGGGTGATGCGGCTACCCCGTCTTGTTACAGGGACCAAGAAAAGTAACTTTTTCATCCTGGATATTACCTGATGGACTTTAACAGTGAAGCAGCTCTGAGTTAACATGGATAGAGGACTATGATTTGGGACAGATGGCACTGTATTTTTCACTGGGCTCCAAGGTTGTTAGCTACTATTATAGACCATCAGGGTTGGAAGGGACCTCAAGCCCAATCCCCTACAGAGCATTATAATACATGATTCCTAAAGTTCTCTTAGGGGTTCACAGTTGTACCTTGATGGTGAGCTGATTCTGAGCAGATATGGCAGGAATGACATATTCTGGAACCATCTGATGCCCGTGTTATAGCAACCTGAAAATGATTTAGATTTTGTAAGGGAGTTGAAGCAATAGTTAGGTAGAACTCAAGTACTCTGAGATACTATGAAAATCTGTGGCGGAAAGTATTGGTAATGTGGAGGATTACCAAATTAACAGCTATTCAGTGACCATGGGGTATACCTTTCTAACTCAGGGAAGATATATTTTGGCTGACATTTAGGAGGGAATTGTTAACTATCTTGTAAACCTGCTAAAAGCAGAGATAAAGCAGCCCAGCTGGATAATGCTGCTTCTTTGTGGCAGACATCCAGTGCAGGCACTTTTTTGCAGGTCTGCTTTACTACTAAACTGATGCTGAGAGTGGTCTTAGATGAGGATATTCCCTCATCTAAGGGTAAAGAAGCTACGGAAGAGGATTTAGGCTCATACTTTCTGGTATAGCCCTCTACTTCATGGTTACAGTAAGGGAGGCATACTGACCTATATTCAAAAAAATAATTGCTGGCAGTTCTCATTTTTCATAGCTTTCCCCCAGCCCTCTTCCCTCCAAGGCTCTGGCTTTCTTGGCTCTAGCTTGCCCCCTGAGTCTCTCTCTCTCTCTCTCTCTCTCTCTCTCTCTCTCTCTCTGGGCTTTGTTACACATTGCACTTTGAACTGCTTAAATGTTGATTGGTGTAAGTGCTAGCTCAAGTTTTGGAGCAGTCACACCTTGGCTAGGGACAGAAATTACACATAAAATAGCATAAGTTATCAGAAACTTATTAAAATCTGTAACACAACAGATGTGCAGTGCACATAAACTGGTCTCAAAGTGGTCAAAACCAGTTTAAGATAAACCTGGATGGATGTAGTATCAGACTTCATTGATTTAGATTAAATAAGTGTATTGAACTTCTGTCCCAAATCACCTCCAGATTCAAGTTAACTCAGTCTCTCGGTATCCCAGAATGCTTTGCATCTCTCCTGTAAACCCCTCCTTGCAGGGTGGGCAGACTAGCCATGGCCCAAGGTGTCTGCTCCATCTGAGCAAGGATGTATGCTCCACTTCCCCCCAGCTTCTTGCTGCATTTCCAGAATCAAAAATAAATGTCTGTTCACATGTTTATCAGTTCAGTCTGTACAGCTTAGACTCATGTTTTGCAGCCATTGGTCTTAGGAGACCATGGAGATTGCACCGTTGGTTGGTTAATGAGGTATCACCACAGCTTGAATGGCTGAGGAGTCTGACATGTGACAAACAAAGCTTCCAGCAACTTGCACATACAAACTCAGTTGAGATTGCACCAGCATGCCAAATACCATCTTGTCTTGCCTGCCTCTGATGTCTCTTCTCTGTCTCATCATTAACCCTCTCCATGTTGAAGTGACATAGGTCATGCTTCATGGTGGCTTTCCACTCACAGTGGTCTGAAGCAATTGATTCCCAGTCTTGGTTATTGATGTGCATCTTATGAAGGTTTATCTTGAAAGACATCAACAAAATGGAGTGTGCGCCATCCAAACTGATGTTTGCCAGTAGACAGCTCTTCGTAGAGTATGTCTTTTGGGATTTGGCCATTGCTCATATGATTCATATGTCCTAGCCAATGGAGGCATACCTGTCTCAGGAAACAAACATATTGGGAATATTGGCCTGCTCCAGAACAACAAAATTGGAGGTTTGTTCACATCATATTATACCCAGGATACAGAGGAGACATCAAAGATCAAAACTATTCAGTTTTCTTTCTTCCTTGGCATAAGAAGTCCATGTTTTGCTGCCATACAATAGATAGTTAAGTACACAAGCACTGTGGATGGACATCTTTGTCAAGAGAATAAGAACTCCATTATTCTAAACTCACTTTTGAAGTTTAGCTATGGCATTGCTTGCCTTTCCAATGTGAACATTCATTTTTGGCTTCCAAGATATTGGAGCCCAAGTGATTTTTTTCAATCACTTCCAGGCTTTCATCATTTATCCTAACTTCAGGAGGTGATCAACTTGTTCACCCATAACTACTGTCTTATTTAGGTTAATGGTCAGACTAAAATCATGATAAACATGAGAGTAATGATCTATGAGTCTTTGCAGTCCTGCTTCAGAATGACTAACAATTGCTGCATTGTCAGCAAAGAGCATTTCATAGACAAGAACTTCTTGGGTTTTCATTTTTGCTTTTTGAAGAGTGAGGTTATAGAATTTCCCATCAGATCTAGTCTGAAGGTATACTTTGAAGAGCCACTGAATGCATATTTGAGTAGGACAGCAAAGAAAATCCAAAAAAGCATCCTAGCTAGCACACAACCCTGTTTGACATGACTCTTGATTTCGAATTCTTCCGAACATGACCCATTGAACTGTGCTGTTCCACATCTGCTGATGTGGAAGGACCTCATGATGCTCAGGAGCTTAGGAGGGCAGCAAATCTTCTTTAGGATTCAGAACAAACCATCTCTGCTGACAAAATCAAAACCTTTGGTGATGTGAACAAATGCTATGTGCAGAGATTTCATTTGTTCATGGCATGTTTCTTGTATCTGCCTAAAGGAGAATATCATATCTGTTGTGGATCTGCCAGATCTGAAAACACCTTGAGAATGGGGGTAGAGTCTGTCAGCAAGGATTTGCAGTCTTAGCAGGATGACTTTGGTGAGCAGCTTTCCAATGATGCAAAGTAAGGATATTTATTGTGATAGTTATTGCAATCACTCATATTGCCTTTCTTTCTGTACAGTGACTATGCTTGCATCCTTCATGTATTGAGGAACTTCACCTTCTTTCCAACACATGCGTATTAATTCATGCAGAAGGGGAAGGAGGACAGAGTTCCATCATTTAATAACTTCAGCCAATATGTAATCTGCACCTGGGGTTTACTACAAGCAAGCTGATCAGTGGCTTTTTCTACTTCATCTACAGTAGATTCATGGTCAAGTGCTGTCAGGGTTGAAAGATCTTCAAGTGCATCAAGAGTGGAATCGCAAACCACATTTCCACAAGAGTAGAGTTTTGAGTAATATTCAACCCATTGGTCCATGTGCTTATTGCAGTTGCTGATGACTTTGCCCATGGGAGATTTTAAAAGGACGGTCTTCCTTGGAACAGGCCTGAGAGCTTTCCTGATGCTGTCATACATTGCTTGTGTGTTGCCTTAGTTAGTAGCTTTTTGAATACTTCCACACAGTTGTAGACAGTAACCATTTGCACACCATCTCACTGTATGTTTGACCTTTTGCCATCAAAGTGGCTGCAAGTTGGAGTGGCTAGGGTCACTCTCATATTTAAGGAGAGCTAACTGTTTCTTTTCTGTAAGTGGGATCCGTTCTGGTGAATTAGTCATTTGAGCTCTGATGTGAAGTACCACAAGAATCCAAGGTGGTCTGATAGATGACTCCTTTGAGCTGAATCCATTTCTCCTTAGCAATATTACACATCTTAAAAGATGATAGAGCCCCTCATAGAATTTTGATGAATTGAGACAATGTCTTCAGCTTTCAATCACATGGCATTTATTCCTGGTAAAGAGAGTTTCCTGCTTTTGTACAATTTCACCGGACATAATTTGACTTGAATGCATGCCAATGAATGTTGATTACATCATGGAAGTCTCGTGAATGAGTGATAATCAGGTCAGTTTGATGCCAGTGTCCAGGTCATGGGTGGAACCAAGATAATTTATGTTGAGGCTTCACTTTGAAGAAAGAATTCATTATACATAGCTCATCACATGAACATAGCTCAAGCAAGCATTGTCCATTTTCATTCATTTTGCCAACATCATTGGT
Source organism: Gavialis gangeticus (assembly GCF_001723915.1). Taxonomy (NCBI): domain Eukaryota; kingdom Metazoa; phylum Chordata; order Crocodylia; family Gavialidae; genus Gavialis; species Gavialis gangeticus. The sequence goes on from NW_017729022.1 coordinate 7,561,516, forward strand.
GCCCAAACAACGAGGCCAGGCAGTGTGCTCAGCATTGATCCTTACACTGAAATCAAGCAGGAGGATTTTTTTCAGTAGTTGAAATATTACTGATTAAGGCATGAAGCTCATTGAAGAAGTGGTCTTTTGATTTGGATGAAGTGGTGAGAGTTGGGGTGTTTGCACATCAAAGATCAATAAAACTAGAGACACAGTGAGCTGAAGCACCGATAATCTTTTGGAGCCTTGTTCTGGGGTTCTATTCCAAACAACCGTTCGTTTTTGACTGCAAAGCCAACACCGTACTCTCTGATTCCTTCGAGCACTTTACCACACCAGAAAAAGGTGTAGTTCTTTTCTTTCAGGCAGCCATTGTCTGGTAGTCTGGTCTGTTGTACACATGGAGCAACAATATTGACATTCAGTCTTAGCAGTTTCACATTAATGACTGCAGTTTTGCATATGTCATCAATGGTTTGGATGCCACCGGATATACCTGGGGTCTTTGTATGTATGTTCCAACTTCCAAGCTTGAGGCCTGAAAGATTTTCCTTCACATTTTTTGTAGTAGCTGGTGGTATGCAATAGCAGACTGCTTTCAAGATGAATCTCTAAGCTCCAAGCACCCATTGAAGTAGCAGACTGTGGTGGGAAAACACCTTATTGGCTGGGGACTGCCCAGCTTGAGGTGGCAGTAGTTTTCTAATGAGGTGCAATGACCTCTCCCACCATCAGAGACAACCCCTGGCACCTGCCTCTATGCCAGTTGATCAATGGATCCTGTAACTGTTGACTCTTATTTGTTTCATTCAATGCATTGGTGAAGCTGGAGTGACTTCTCCAGGGCACAAAAGCCTGGGCATTTGTTAGGTGTTGAAGATTTGCCCAAGCATCAGAATTACCCTTTTGACTTTGCTAACTTGTCCACTGGAAAGTTAGAACCAATATGAAGTGAGGCTGGGAAAGTTGTAGAAATTGATGAAGGAAGATTGAATAATCACATAACCACCTTAGGGGCTCCACTCTGGATTTTCTATCAGGGTTTACTCCCTTAGCCTTCACATCTCCTGAGGCAATCCACAAGGCACAGTGGTTGTAGTAACTGTCATCTTCTGCCCCCAGCTTTGCTGTTAGGAGATATCCTCTTCTGCTGCAGCTGATATTGTGATGACCAAAGGACACTTCATAATGACAAGAACTGTCCCTCCTTAGTAAGTTTAGCCTGCTGGTGAAAGCGGTTGTCCAAGGTACACACATGGAGACATTAGTAAGAGTTAGATGTCAATGAGGACCAGTGATCCCAAACCACCTTAACAAGGTATTATTGTTGAGCGACAAAGGTTTTATTCCTCCTCAGAGCTCCTCCCAGCTCTTGCAACAGTTTATGAATAAACCTATAAAGATTGAATTGATTCAACCTCAGAATTTTTTACTGTGTTTACATAGCTCTTAAGATAAAAGACCTTCTTTGACTGTCTCCAATTTGCACAGCTTTGAATTGCCACTAGAGGGCTGGCAAGCTGGGCCCTGATTAGGAGCTACAGCTGTGAGTTATCACTACCGGGCTGGTGAGCCAGGGCAGGCTTCTATCCCTGCTGCAGGTGGGGGGTGTGGTGGTGAGAGATGGGTTGCAGCAAGGTGAGAACATGGACCTGGGAGGTGGAGAGTTAATGGGGTTGGGGTGGGTAATGAAATATGAGGTGGAAAAGAAATGGAGGTGTGGGAAGGGTGGTGAAATGAAGGAAGTCAGCCACTGACGGATAAAATAAAAAGAAGTAAAAAAATAAATAAATAAAGAGAAAGCAAATTAAGGACATTTTCATATTTTAATAAATTGGGATTTGGGATTAGGCATGGTGAGGAGGGGTGCTGATTGTGTTTCCCAGAGTTGCTTGGAGGTGGGAATGGTGATGGAAGGTGCTTTTTGGGGATCTAGTGCCCCTGCCCTGGGAGGGAAGCCCCAGCTCATGGAGACTCAATCCACTCCCAATCCTGTTTCCCTCCCTACCCACATAGACCCCAGTGCTGGATCGGGCTGGGGTTGGAGAGTGAGCCCAGATGGGCTGACCCCTCATCCCCAAAGCTGGATCAGGCAGGGGATCGGGAATCAGCCCAGCTGGGCTGACTTCCTATCCCGAACCTGATCTAGCGCTGGGGATGGGAAGTCCTGGCCCCAAGACAATCTTGCGCTGGGGAAGGGAAGTCAGCCCTGGACTGACTTCCATCCCCAGTGCTATGGTCAAAACGTTTGACTTTCAAAATGTTTCAACTAGCCTCATTTTGTTTTGAGGCTGTGTTTCATTTAAATTTTGCTGGTTCTACCTTGAATGAGTTGAATTTCGCATAGCCCTAATAGCTATGCAAAATAACTTTCCTGGAATATTTTATGGATTTAATACTATTTCAAATAGTTTTCATTAGCCATGAAGATTAACTCCTTTTCCTGCTTGTGTAACTTTGCAGAACCACCTTCTTCTGTATGGGAAAGAAGCAGTAAGACTTACAAATGTAGTACTGGAAAGGGACCTTGCCATTGAGTCTATCATGGGCAGCCACATTATGAAATCTCTTTCATATATTTCCATCTTAAATGAAGTTAGTTTTTTGCTGCCTTTGTGTTTAGAACCAGAACCACACTGCTCTAAAGGTCAAAAACCTACCAATTTCCAGACTGAAATTTTATTTTTTATTTGGAATTTCTATGCCGGTTCATGTAGTCCAGTAGCACATCCCCAACAATGGTCTGCATCACATCAAGTAAGGTGGGCAACCATGGGAGCCTGTAACAGGGAACCCTCGCCCTGTCACCAGAAGAAAGGCCCACCCCTCTAAGACCTGAACCTTCTGGGCATGGAATGCTGGTAAGGAAGAGGTTAAATGCTGAGCCTGGCCAGCTAGTCAGCTGACCGAAAGGGGCAGGCCAGGACTATAAAAATCCTGGGCAGAGTGACAGTGGGGGGTGAGCAGCCAAAGGGGAAGGAGTGCATCCCAGAGCTCCATGGAGAGGCTTGGTGAGTGGTCCAAAGGCAGGAAGAGGGGAACAATGGAAGCTCTGGAGAGATGGCAGCCGCACCACAGCTAGGACTGTAGCTGATAGTGGGGAGCCCAAGCATGAATCCTGCAAAATGTAAGCTGACATGCTGCTTTCCTTAATCATACTTTATTGGTGGCAGTTATTGCCTACAGACAGGACTGTTTACTTTTTTCTTTTGATTATTGAATAAAACTGGTGGTTTGAGTGAGGCTATTAGGGGAAGGAGAAGGCCTCATTTTGGAGGCCCACTACAGAGTGGGAACCCCGGCACCAGAGAGGGTACGGCTTTTGGGGGCACGGACCCTGGCGCCAGTGAGGGTGTGGCTTTTGGGGGGCACAGATCCCAGTGCCAGTGAGGGCACAGTTTTGGGGGGTACATAAGCCCTGATGCCAGTGGGGCTGCAGGATTTTGGGGTGCACCGAACCCGGCGCCTGAAGGCACAATCTTAAAAAAGGCCAGGGAGGTCTGGTGCATCTGAGGTGCAATTTTATTTTGGGTTTTTTTGGACAGGGAGGGCGTGAGTTCAAGGCCATCCCCTAGCTTTGAACTTGCGGCCCCCTGGCTGTGGGGCCAGCAGCTGGACTGCTGGGCTGTGGGCTCCAGATTGGAGCAGGAAAGGGGGCCACAAGCCTCAGGACACTGGAAAAGGCTAGAGCCTCAGAGTCAAACCCTGTTTAGTGTGTTTAGATGGGGAGGCCTAGCTAGAGAAAGACAGGGGTCAGGCCCATGTAGGCAAAAGGCCCCAACATACAAAATACAATAGGTAGTCTGCCGCTCACAAAAAAAAACATCAGCATAATAATTTCCATCAAGATGTGGCAGATGAGTAGAGGGCGGACACAAGAACTTCAAAGAAGACCCCAAGAGCACTCCATGTAAGGTGCAGATTACCAGGGAAGATGGCGCTGGGGAGGGCGGCCTGTTACAGAGTCCTGTCCATAGATGTTTGTTTTTAACTCCATATAGGACTTGAATTAAAGCTCATAAACTCATTGTTAGTCTATCCATTGACTTGAGTGGGTTATCGATTCTTCCATTAGTGTTTTGGCTTCTGTCCAAAAGCATGACTCTTTAAAATAATATTGGCATTTCCTTGACCTCTGTGTTTTCCCAGTTCCAGTTACATCTGTGAAGTATGTGTACTCTTTACTCACAGAAGCCAGGGGAGGTCCCACAGCTTTTACCAATACTTGTTAACTGTTAGAGAGAGAGAAAATGAGTTTATGAACTTCTTGCTGGAGAAACCTGAACTTGGGATCTAGCTGAATTTGTGGAAGCTTTAATTTCCTGGCCATTTCTCCCACTTAATTGGGCATATCTATCTGGAGGGGAGTACATTAAAAGTGATAGTATATTTGCTTCATGTGAGACAGAATTCTACCCTTCCATGCCTAATCATAGAAAATATGGGTTGAAAGAGACCTCAAGAAGTCATTCAGTTCAAGCCCCTGCTCAAAGCAGGACCAGCCCCAACTAGATCATTCCAGCCAAGGCTTTGTCTAGCCGGGTCTTAAAAACTTCCAAGGATGAAAATTCTACAACCTCTCATAGTAGTGTGTTCCAGTGCTTCACTACCCTCCTAGCGAGAGAGATTTTTAAAAAATATCTAACATAAATTGGCAGGGATCAACAGAAAATGAAGCAAATCACTGAGACTATACATTTCCAGGCATCTGAGGCTAAGTCATAGAATCATAGAAAATTAGGGTTCAAAGGGACCTCAGGAGGTCATCTAGTTAAACTTCCTGCTCTAAGCAGGACCATCCCCAACTAGATCATCCCAGCCAAGGCTTTGTCTACCCAGGTGTTAAAAAGCCTCTAAGCATGGAGATTCCACAACTAATGATCAGGCCAGGGGGCACTCCCCTTGATACCACTTCACAGAATCATAGAATTGAAGGACTGGAAGGAACTTATAAGGTCATTGAGTCCTGTCCCCTGCCATGAGCAGGAGGTGATTGGGCTCAAATGAGCTCAATGATGTGCCTGTCCAGCCTCCTCTTAAACACCACCAGGGATGGTGACTGCACCACCCCTGATGGGAGTGTGTTCCAGATTCTAGATACCTTAAACATCAAGCCATTGATTACTACCCTGTCGGCCCACATTCCATCCAGTTTTCAATCCACCTTACAGTCTATTCATTGAACCCATGTATCCTTAGCTTGATTGTGAGAATATTGTGGGAGACCATATCAAAAGCCTTACTAAAGTCAAGGTATATCCTGTCCAATGTTGACTGGCCCTAATTACTTTCTTTTCCTACACATACTTAGAAATGAATTCCTTGAGGACCTTGAGGTAATTCATACCTTCTATTTGGCACTGACGAGGCTACATCTGGAATATTGTGCCCAATCCCCTCTCCCCACCACTCCAGGAGCCAGGAGCAGTGGGAAGAGGAGGGATCCAGGCACACGTGTTCCGCATGCACGTGTGCCCCCTTACCAGACCTGAGGCGGAGGCGGACGCAGCAGCAGTGGAGCCAGCGGCAGGGGCAGCAGCAACTGATCCCCCTAAGGTAAGTGGGCAGAGGGACTGGACGCAGCTGAGCCGGATCCAGAGGGGAAGCCCCCTGGATCCCTCTTAGCTGAGCCAGTAGGGAGCCGCAGCACAAGAACAGAGTGTACAAACAGGCGCGCTCTGTAAGAGTGCATCAGTGTTTGCGTCACCGTTCGCGCCAGCGGGTGAGCAGGAAGTGTCAGGAGGGAGACTCATGCTAGGGCAGGGCAAAGGCACTGCACTAAGCTAAAAGCAAGCAGCAACTTCTACAATGGTGTTGATGCGGAGTGCTGCCAGGGCCCCTGCCTGGGGGGTGCAGCCTACCCTGGGCTTGTCTGAGGCCTCCACCCAGACACAGCCCATGGGGGAGCTGGCGCTCCTCCACCCCCTGGCCTGGGGGGGGGTTTGCTGGGCAAGGCCTGGGGGGCAGGGATTGGGGACCCCCACACCTGTCCTGCAGGCAGCCACCTTAGGGCCCTGGAGGCACAGGTGAGGGAGTTCCAGGAGGAGGTTAGCAGGCTGAGGGAATCAGGGAGGTGGAGGATGAAATTGATGGCTATTTCCTTTCCCTGCAGGGCCACACACCCAAGG
>NW_017729022.1:7568111-7568598 GCF_001723915.1 Gavialis gangeticus
GCATGAGACGTGCATCACAGAGACCAACTGGCAGCTTCGGGAATGGTGTCTTGAGGCGGGCTTTGGCTTCCTTGACAATGACCCGCACATCACAATGAGAAACATGCTCGGATGGGATGGGCTCCACCTTTGCCCTAAAGGTAAGCATGTGTTCTGTTCTAGGTTGCCGGATCTCCTCTGGTGGGCTTTAAACTAGGCTCGTCGGGGGAAGGGGAAGATGAGGGAGGAGCACTCACCAAGCAGCATTCACAAGTACAGCCCAGCCTAGACCGATGAGTGGAACATATACACAGGTAAGCAACAGGAGCCAGAGCAATGCTGAGATTAGGGGGCCAGTACACACATCCACAGGAGACCTCAAATGCCTCTACACAAACGCTCACAGTATGGGAAACAAGCAGAAGGAACTTACCCTCCTGCTAGCGGACACCAACTCAGACATAGTGGTGCTCACTGAAATGTGGTGGGACCCAACGCATGACTGGGC
>NW_017729022.1:7568609-7568890 GCF_001723915.1 Gavialis gangeticus
GAAGGCCCCATCTGTTGCCAGGACCCCTCGACACGCGAGTTCTACTGCCCACCCAGAGCAAAGATTCAGTATATGACGGCGATGATCCAAGCTGTGATCCAGCTCACTGATTACTACCCCATGGTCCTAATCCGTGTGGGTACTAATGATCAGGCCAGGAGAAGCCCTGATCACCTGATGGTGGATTACCACACTCTGGGGGGCGTGCTGAAGGAGATAGGTGCACAGGTGGTATTTTCTTCTGTCCTACCAGTGAGCGGACGTGGAAGATGGCATGAGAC
>NW_017729022.1:7569780-7575902 GCF_001723915.1 Gavialis gangeticus
TCAGTGCAGAGGCGGAAAAGGATCTTGGAGTCATCATTGATGCCAAGATGACCATGGGCTGGCAGAGTGCAGATGCAGTCAGGAAGGTCAACCACACCTTGTCATGCATCCACAGATGCATCGCAACCAGGTCCAAGGAGGTGATACTCCCCCTCTATGCGGCACTGGTCAGGCTGAAGCTGGAGTATTGCATCCAGTTCTGGGCACCGCACTTCAAGAGGGATGTGGACAACATAGAGAGGGTCCAGAGGAGGGCCACCCGCATGATCAGGGGGCAGCAGGGCAGGTCCTACGAGGAGAGGCCCAGGGACCTGAACCTGTTCAGCCTCCATAAGAGAAGGCTGAGGGGGGATCTAGTGGCCTGTTACAAACTAGTCAGAGGGGACCAGCAGGCACTGGGGGAGTCCCTGTTCCCCCGAGCACTACCAGGAGGGACTAGAAATAAAGGTTACAAGCTGGCAGAGGGTAAATTCAGATTAGACATCAGGAGGTGCTACTTCACTGTCAGGGTGGCTAGGATCTGGAACCAGCTTCCTAGTCAAGTTGTGCTGGCTCCTACCCTGGGGGTCTTTAAGACAAGGCTAGACAATCACCTTGCTGGAGTCGTTTGACTCTTTCCTTCCATGGCGGGGGGGTTGGACTCGATGATCTGCTCAGGTCCCTTCTGACCCTACTAACTATGAAACTATGACCTGCTCCATGATTATTCCAGGGACTGAGGTAAAGCTGACCCATCTGTAGTTCCCCAGTTCCTCCTTCTTCCCTTTCTTCAACATGGGCACTATATTTTCCCCATTCCAGTGATCCAGGACTTCTCCCAATACCCGTGGGTTTTCAAAGATAATGACCAGTGAGTGGCTCCGCAATCACATCAGCCATTCCTTCAGCACCATCAGGTACATCGTGTCCAGCCCCACGGAATTGTACATGTTCAGCTTTTCTAAATAGTCTGTAACCTGTTCTTTCACCAGTGTTGGTTGCTCATGTCTTCCCCAAACTGTGCTGCCAGGTGTAGTAGTCTGATTGCTGACCTTGCCTGTGAATAGTGAGGTAAAAAAGGCCTTGAGTACTTCAGCCCCTCAGCCTTTTCCTCCTCATCTGTTACTAGGTTGTCTTCCCCATTCAATAGGGGACCCACACTTCCCCTCATCTTCCTCTTGTTGCTGACATACTTGTAGAAGCCCTTCATGTCCTTTGTTAGCTGCAACTTCAATTGCACTTTGGCCTTCCTGATTTCATCCCTGCATGCTCAAACAATACTCTTATACTCCTCCATACTCATTTGCCCAATTTTTCATTTCTTGTAAGATTCCTTTTTGTGTTTTAGTTCACTGAAGAGTTCCCTGCTAAGACAAGTTAGTCTTCTGCCATACTTGCTAGTCTTCATGCAAATTGGGATGGTTCATTCCTGTGCCCTCAGTAAGGCCTCTAAAATACAACCAGCTCTCCTGGACTTCTTTCTTCCTCAGACTGGTCTCCCAGGGCATCCTGCCCATCATTTCCCTGAGTGACCCCACATTGGTAGTATCTTTGGTGCCCATATGGATGAGCAGCATGAGGTAGTAGTCAATGGGCTAGATGAGTCTCAGTAATCCCTCCATGACTTCTCAGAGCTGGGCTCCAGGCAAATGGCAGGCCTCCTGACACAGCAGGTCAGGCCTCTGTTCCTGCAGAAGGGATTCTCCAATCACCACCATCCATTGCTTCATCTTGGTGGTGATGGTCTTGATCCTCCCAACCTTGGGGGTGTCTGGCCATTTCCTCTTTCAACAGTGGAATGTCGTCCTCTGTTGCTATGGCTCCACATCTGTTTTCTAGGCAAACCACTGCAGGTGGAGATGAAAACTTTTTTGCTTGCTGCAAAAGGTCACAAGCTTCCAATTTCCACTTTCGTGAGAGTACTTGTCCTCTTCCCTCTCTAGCACCTCCTCTGGTAGTCCTTCCTTTGAAGTCCTAGAGGTTTTCTTTAGCACTGAATCAATGATGTCCTCATGGCAGAGGATGCTTGAGAGCCTCACCATCCTCTCCTGTAGCTCTCTTGCCTGTTCCCTGAGGGACCAGGAGACACAGCTCACACTGCAGGCACTCCCCCAACTGGCTGTCACTGAAAATAACCTGCAAGCCACACTCTTCACGGTGCCAAACCAGGACCTGTGTGGAAGCCTTGATGGTGAGTGGTTTTGCCTGGGCAGACACTTTACATGTACAAGCAGAGGCAGAGCTGGCAGTGACAGTGACTCTAGCATTGTGATGTCCTCCTGCTATTTCTCTGGATCTCTTAATCCACCACCTGTTGCTTCCTGCCCCTCTCTCCAAGCACACCTTCTGTAGCAAACTCCTGTGTAAACTGGCCTGTTCACTGTTCCTTGGTCCCAAAATGTTCCCTTTCTCTCGCTAACCTGGTTCCTCTCACCAAGCTTACAGTAAAGAGCACTTACCAGATCACACCCTGACCAAAATGTAGTCCTCAGACACCAACTTGACGGGGAGGTAGAAAAAAATGTCTGACACTTCAGCTGTGTGATTGCACCCATGGCATGGCAGCACAGCAGCACAGCAGCAAATGGAAGTTGCTGCTGCCTCTGTCTGTGGCAACTGCCTGGCTGCATTGTTAAGCCTCTGACTTGCACGAAATGGCTGTTGATTTGGTGAGGCCCACTGAATCCTTACGGGTGGTGTGTGGGTGGTATGCAAAACAAACATAAGCAGGAGAACATTGTTCAAACTGTACAGGTATGGCTATTTTCTGGAATAAGTAATTGTCAAATAGCTTCTAAAATGATTTAAGTAGTAAATATGTCACAAAATACAGAAAATTCTGTATAGTAGAAAGAGTCCTGGTAGATCAAAAGGGAAATTTGTATAAGATACAGTATGCATGTGTGCATGCATATATGTGTGTTCATGTTTATCTATTTATATAGATATTGATATCTATAAAGGCTAGAGGGGAGTTATTACAGCAATGCAGAAGACCATAGAACAATTTGAAACCTCATGAGGAGAGCCAGGGACCTGAAGATGACTGAAACAGACAACCTGCTCCCCAGGACTCTATAACTGACCTTTACTCTATTGCTTCTTTTTCTGCCAGCTATTGAAACTATGTAATTACAAAGTGGCAATATTGTCCTAAAATTCTATTAAATAAAGCTGCTTTAATTAAGGGAGCTTTCAAATTGGGTTTAGACAGTGACCTTCACCTAGTAGATATCTGTGCAGGCTCATGTTCTGAATTCTCTTTTCTGTTTCCATGATGATTAGTTGTTGTTCTGTGATTTTGATTTTAGTGGGTGAGCACAACTATATGTGATATTGGTTGCTAGGTGACTGGAAACTAATGACAGAAAGGCAGCTAAACAACCAACCATTTTTTTTTCCAATCAGCTGCATTCTTAAGTTTTCACTCCTATTCCCAACAAATCAAAACATAAATTACAGTTCTATTTTTCTTGTTTCAGAGTGACTATAAATTGTTTTGATGTCTTGACACTTGACTCAAAATAATTTTGTACTTAAAAACATTTTATTTTTTTACAGCTATAAAAAGTTATACTATAAACATACAACAGATGTATTTACAGCTTTTCATGTTAATACCATTTCTTATGAGGAAAGTTTGCCTCTTATGATTAAACCTTTCACTTTCATATTCTTTTTATGTTAAAAATATATTTATTCTCAACATTCAAAGGGCACTTCCTTTCTTAGGAATTGGGAGCTATCCCAAGATGCCAGTTACCAGTTCACAAATCAAGAGGAAGGCAGTTCTTTGCATTGCTTGCAAATAGCTGTGATAGCTCTTGTACAATTTCTGTAAATACCTCCCAGAGCTATCATTGATATTTACTTCAGAAATGCATGAGTGCTTTTACTATAGCAAGGATTTCTTAGGGTGATATCTTTTAGGGGACAGCAAGACTCAGTGTCCAAAATCAAATTAAAGTGATGCTGAAGATCTAGCTCAGGGCTGTCCAACGTCTCAGCCCCAACCTCTGCTTGCACATCACGTGGGCATGTGAATGTGATTCCCACTCCTCCCATCACCAGATAAAGCCCCAGTCCTTCCCCTGGGAGCTGCTCCGGACTCTCGGCTCCCTGTGCTGCTGCACTGCCATGTCCCTGGGGTTAAAGCAAGACGTAGCAGCTGGAGGAGGCAGGGAGAGCCTAGAGACTCCAGCTGCTATTGTTGCCATAGCAGGGGGGGAGAGCAGCAGCTGGGTGAGAGCGTGGGGGCACAATAATCCTTTGTAGGCAGCATGTGGCTCATGGACCACTAGGTGTTCAGCCCTGATCCAGATGTTTGAACCAAGACAGAAGGTAAAATGAAGACTCTGAGTTTTTTTTAAGCTGATACTTCAGCCAAAATTCAACTCTACCTTTAGTGGGGTAACTAGCTTTATGTGGCTAAAGATAGCTGTGGACAGTGCCGGGTTTAGGCTTCAGCTTAGGGCCTCACATTATGAGGGGCCTCTAAATCAATCCCTGGGCCATGAAGGGTCAGCTGCCGAAGCAGAAGTGACCGTGGACTGGCAAACTGTGATCCCGCAGAGCCGAGCAGAGAGGCCACGATTCCTCCCACAGGGCCCACAGCAGCCATGGTTGAGATTTGGGCCCCCCTTCCCCCTTCCCCCTGCCTTTATTTGTGTTCTGGATGGAAATTTTGGCCATTGGGCTCCACATGGTGGTCCACAGCTTGCCGGGCCATGGCACAGAAAGGTTGGGAATCCCTAGTTTAAGGCCCCAGCATGTCATGGCCCTGGCTGTGGAGGTGGCATGTTGTGGTGCTTACACAGATTCTTAGATCCAAGTCCTTCAGGAAGGCAGGTAATTCCTTTTAAGTCACAACAGTGGCACTCTTACCTTAATTTCTAGCCCAGTAGCTTAGTGGTTAGGGCACATTCTTACGGTGTGAGAGAGACGTAAGGTCTAGGACTCCTCCATCTACAAAAGTGCTTTAACTACCATTCAGGCCATGTGTTCCTTAGTTCTAATTGTGAATCTAGCACCTTATATCTTATTTTATTGTTGAATAAAATGAGATTTGCAATAAGCCAACACCTACTTTACAAGTGTGTTGTGGTAGTTCAGTAATATTTATTAACACTTGAATCCTCAGGTGGAAGGCATTGTACAAATGCAATTCTTATTCTAGAGCACCGTTCTTCTCTTTTCAGTATTTTAGGCAAATAGGTGTATATATTATAGGGGTGTGGGTTGGAAATAACACCTCTAGTAGATATTCTTAATTAATAAAAATCCCCCATTGTGGCGTTAAATTATTCATCTCACTTTTAGAATTTTTAAAGATGATACAGCTGGGATAATATTAGAAAATATGCTTACGCAAAGATCAGCATTGCAGTTAAAACTCACTGTATAATACATATCTTCTTACTATTAGTGTTTACTTTCCAGTTTGATGTATTTGCTTGGCATTTCACCAGTAGGTTATCAGAACCTACAGAAAGAAGAAAGCAGAAAAGAATGAGATAAAAAGAAAAAGGGGGAAAAACAAAAATCAGTCCCGAGAAGCATACAGAACAGCTTGTTTTCCTGTGTGAAAAGGAAAACAAAGAGTTGTCAACTCCATATCGTGGCTCTGATTTTTCACACTGATCTTTGAAGTCTTAAAATATGTCATGCAGAACAAGTTTATCATAGTTTTAGACTACCAGTCATTCTATGTCCTGATAACTTCTGTTCTAATTTATATTGCTCCTCTATGCTCTGTGACATCTTATATGGATTAAACTTGCAAGAAATAACCTACTGGAGATAGGATGATGACAAGCTTTGACTAAATATTGCATCTGTACTTCTGGCAAAAACAGTAGTGTGTGCAGCTTTCTTAACTTCAGTTGCTATTTTTATTCAGACAGGAATTGCTTTGGTATTTCTGGCTTTTAAATGTGTGTATATATGAATTGACTCTACATATATATGTACATACACAGGCATGCATACAAAGTTCCAAAACTGTATATTTATTAAGGTACAAAAACACCAGTGAGTGTGTCAGTTAAGACCGGCCTACAGAACACATACTCTTAAAAAAAACAAAAACCCACAAGTGGGGAAATGAAAAGTAATTAATTAGTAAATTAGGTTGCATTCCTCTA
>NW_017729022.1:7580902-7595340 GCF_001723915.1 Gavialis gangeticus
TGGCTTTTTTATCATGGAAAATCAGAGCTCCCCCTGCCCTCTTCACTCACCAGAATGCAGATGTAGGCCCCTCACTTCCAAGCCACAGCCCCCCAGCCCCGCTGGTGCCCCTCACTCCCCACCCTCAGCACCCCCAGGAGGAAGGAAGCAGGGTGGGTAGCCTGAGCCTTCAATGGGCAGCTTGCCCCCCACCCCATGCAGAGATCTGGGGGCATGTGCCCCCAGTATGCCCACCCAGGAGTCTGTGCAGTGGCAGGGGGCAGCCCCACGCCTTTGCCCCCTAGATGAGCAGCCCACAGCTCTGTCCCACTCTCCACCCAGGCCCTGTGGCCATGCATTCTGGCCCTGGGCCCTAAGCCCCAAACAGTGCCCCAGCTGGGCAGCAGCCCCAGTGGCAACCTTGCCCAACTCCCTACCCCTCTATGAAGGCCTCAATCCTCATTCCCACCTGTCAGACTTACCTGGGGGGAGTTGCCCTCCAAGCTGCCTGGCAGCTACATGCACATGGCACCCCCTGCCTGTTCACCCTCCTCCTGCTCCCCCAAGGCCCTTGCAGGCTGGAACTCTGCCAGCCTGCAGACAGCTCTTTGGAAGAGTGGAAAATCTGCATTGTCCATTATTGAGAAACTTGGATTTTTCATTTTTAAAAGGGAAAATCCATGGTTTTTTTGTTTGTTTGTTTTTCCATGGGAAACAGAAAACCCAGAACCCTGCTCACCTCTAACCCACTCTCAACGCAGTGTATACCTTGTCATCAACATTAAACTTTACTCCTGCAAGACAACCATGAATAGACTGGACTTGTATATCTACAGTTTGAAAACAAGTAATTGGATTATGTCTCATATTATTGTGCCTGTAAAGGTATCTTAGTTCACAAAACCAAAAATGTAGACTGTGGATGAAGCCTAATAAAAATCTTTAAAATTACCTTAAATAGCTTCTTTATGATGTCATTTATTTATTGTCCATTGTTTCAGCTACACAATTGTTGGACCACACTAGAAAGATGGGAACCTTCCTTTTCAAATAATATAACTGGTTCTGTTTTTAACCTTGCAGCGGGTCTAGACATCAGGTGTAAAGCTGTTGATGCTGTCACAAGGCCCAAGATTGTATCTTTCCTGACTGATGCCAATACAATTTGAAGGATACATTAACAAGATTAAATTAAAATTTTATGACAAAGTGATTTTTCAAAGGTTATGCATGTGGTCAGCCTTATATGCTTTGAATAGTCATGTTGGAGGTCAGCGAGGATACTTGCTTAGAAAAAGGTAAGCATGTGGTCACCTTAAACTGGGGATTTATGGTGTCAAATTTCTCTTTATATGGGCATTAATATACTAACAGAACACTATCTAAGGTGACTGTAGGAAATTAAATACACTATATGACAAAAAGGTATGCATGAGGGCGTGTTGTATACAACAGAGAGACTGTAAACGCACCTAATACTGCATGTTTTCTAACTTCTAATGAATTCAGTAGCATCTAGCCACCATAGATAGTGCTCTTTCTTTGTATGTAACTGAACACATCATACAATGAAACAACACTATAATTTTTTATGTGCTAGAACAGCTTATTAAAGAAGTAATCAGATGGTCAAATTGCTGTATGAGTTTAATTTTCCCCAGATCTCCCTAAGGATCCATTTAGTGTTCTATATAAAAATGATGGTTTTTTCTCATGGATGCATTAAGCTTAATTAAAATTTAGATATAATTTAGCAAGGCTGAAATACTATATTTTGACAAAAAGTATAAATAGTAAAAACAAAAATGAGAGTGTAGTGAAGAATAAAGAATGCTATAAAATATGTTGTCTTATCTGAGGTTGTATAATAGGATCTTCTCCAACTACGCTTTAAAGAGGATCATATTCTTCTATAAGTTACCATGGAGTACATCTAAATTTTAGTGGACTAAAGGTACAGTTAAAAGTCAACGGGTCTACATAACTGTAATTATGATGACCTTTTAAAATTATAGCATGTATTCATAGAAAAAGTGCTATATATTTAGAGACTTTTGCTGCTCGTTTGAGATGTCTGTTGAGAGTTTTTAAATCCATGCCTAATTCAGAATTATTCATAGACAATGATAGTGATCTTAAATGATGTAGGCTCATAACTTGCATTTGGATGATACTGCCTATTCAGTAGCTTTGTGTGGTCTTATATATGATACAGAATTTTACAAGAAAATAATAAAAAAATGTTTTTCTAGGTTTGTTATTAAAAAATGTTAAATTATTAATATTCAGGGCTTAAAATTTTATATTGGTGATTTAAAAAATAAAAAATATCAAATCAATAGACAATCCATGAAGATGAAGCAATCTTTGGACATGTTTTGAGCTACATTTTCAGTAGCACGTGGAAAGATTTAACTGCATAAATTCTCATAAATGTTAATGCAACTCATATCGATAAAACCTTGTTAATCTACTACTGAAATTATACCCTTTATGGGTTTTTTGTTTGTTTACTGGTTCCCTGTTAATACAATAACTTACAAAAGTACAAATTTGACCATCAAAGAACATTATGTTCCATTTATCAGTAATTAAAGGAACTGTATAAAATGAAACATTAGAGCAATCGTGGTTTGATATTGTTTTGGAGGAAATTTGCCACAGTGTCTGTGACTACATATAAGTAACCCAGGACTTAATCAAAACTGAAGAGTTTGTAAAATACTTCCCAGTGGAAAAAATACCCATATTTTTATAATTGCAGCTTCATAATTTTAATATAATTTTTCATAATGGAAAGTACTCATGTAAAATATATCAGCGAAGCCCCCAGATTCAGCTTTTTTTCTGTTATGGTTATATCCAGAATATTTTGTACCACATATTTCTGGACTTCCAACTTTTTTTGTGTGAACATGAAATCTTCCATAAAAATATTCTGACCCTGATTTTCTAAGCTGCTCAGTTCTCATTCCCATATACTTTAGTTCTATGTGTTTGGCACTTCTGGGAATCAAAAAATATAAATTTGCACCTTCTTGTTAGTTGCACTATTTCAAATTCCAACCCCATGTCCTGGATAGTTGTTCTTGGTTAATTTTACAGTGAATGGAGTGAATCTACAGTGGATTTAGCTGTGTATGAGGGCAAGATTTGTAAGATGCAACTAGGTCCCATCCTGGCAAAATATAACTTCAATGGGTATACCGATGTGCTGCTCAAGAGTTACACATATCCTAGGGGTTCAGAATGGTGGCAGGGGCACTTTATCTAAAGCTAATCAAATGAGCTTTAGTTAAAGCACCCCTGCTGCCATGTTGAAGTGCGGGGACACTGATACACAAGATGCGGAGGCTGGCTGGAGCACAGTAATTACCACACTCTAGCAGACTCAATTAATCTACTTACAGCACATCAGACCAACCTCGTGACTCGTGTACAAGCACCCAATATCACCTGCTATTTTTTTTCTTGCTATATGGTCTAGGGATATGTGTTCACTAGCAACAGGTGTAGGAATAAAAACAAGGAGAGAGAAGAGACTTTGAGAGGGAATCAGAGATAACTAATTCTGTAGAATTATGGTCCAGAATTAAGGAGATGGAAAAATATGTAATAGATGTCTATCATGGGGTTCCAGAAAACAAAGCACTGAACTTAAAACCTAGCAAAGTGCTGGGAATAATGAATAGAGCATGATTACAGTAGTCACAGTAGTTTTCCTAACCATGGAATCAAAGTGAAAATAGTTTGCACTAGTCCATATGACAAGTATGTTATGTTATGTTATGTTGTTATGTTATGTTTTATGTTACGTTAATACACATTTAAAGTGTCCTCAACCTTTAAATTACTATTTTTCTTCTCAATATTAAAGGGGTTGTCCAGTGTTTTTTTTGTAGGTGTTAATTTACATTTTGGCAGTTGGCCTTCACTATAAAGTTCAATGCTCTTCCTTTATATATGACTTTGACATTTATTCTGGGCAAGGTAAATAGCTTTTTAATGTCTTTCATTTTTTTTACTGTATCTAGTAAAAAAAAAATGAAGAAAGAAAAAAGGAAGAAACAAATAAAGATATGACCTGACCTTTCTATAAAATCTTTTCAAGTACTTGATGCTCTATTAAATTGGTTTTCAGGATTCAAAACATAAATTCAAAGAACTAATTAATAGAGTTCCTATGTCCTAGCAGAACTCCCAAAAATTTTGGGATGATTTTGAAAAACACTTCTGACATCCTGGCACTTCTGACAATTCACCAGGGAATTGGCTGAGGCCACATGCTCCAGGTCCATGGTTGTCATGGGAGACTTCAACTACCTAGACATCTTGTGGGAAGAGTGCTCGGCTAAATCCGAGTGGTCACAAAGCTTCTTCTCTTGCATGGATGACCTGTATCTGACATGAGGTCTAAGGGCCAATGAGAGGTAAAGCGCTGCTCGACTTGGTACTGGCAACCGTGGATGACCTAATCGGCGACCTAATGATCGAAGGGAAGCTGGATGACAGTGTCCATGAGCTGATCACCTTCACCATCTGCCATAAAGCTGGCAAGTCAGTCAGCAGTACAGAAGTCCTTGACTTCAGGAAAGCTGACTTTGACAAACTCAGGAGGCTTGTCGGTGAGGCCCTAAGGAACCATGACCCCAAGGGGAGGGTTGCTCAGGAAGAGTGGTTGCTCCTCAAGGGAGCGATCCTCAATGCACAAGCTAATGCTATTCTGTCTCGCAGGAAAGGCAGCAAAAGAGCACAGCAGCCCCCTTGGCTCTCCAGGGAACTAGCAGACCTCCTGCAGCTAAAAAGAAAGGCTAAAAAGAAAGGATGGAGGATGGGATCCACCTCCAAGGAGGAATATTCCACACTAATCCAGTCCTGCAGGGAGAGAACCAGGAAAGCCAAGGCTGCAACTGAACTCTAGCTACAAGTATCAAGGACAATAAAAAGTCTTTTTTCAGATATGTGGAGAGCTGGAGGAAAAGCAAGGGCAACACTGGACCCCTGCTAAACCAGATGGGACAACTGACAACTGATGCCCAGGAAAAAGCCAACATATTAAAATGGGTACTTTACATCGGTCTTTCATCAGGCCTACAGGACACCCCTGCCCACTATGGGACAGGGGGGCCTGGGTGAGGGAAGCCTGCATGAGGTAGATTCCCTGCCCTCCATCAATGCTGACCTCATGAAGGAACACCTTGAGAGGCTGGACACCTTCAAGTCAGCCGGCCCTGACAATCTACACCCCAGGGTACTCAAGGAGCTGGTGAGCATCATAACCCAGCCCCTGGCATGGATCTTCGAGAATTCCTGGCGCTCTGGTGAAGTGCCTGAAGATTGGAAGAAGGCCAATGTGGTGCCTATCTTCAAGAAAGGGTGGAAAGTGGATCCAGCAAACTACAGGCCCATCAGCCTGATCTGTAGCCCAGGGAAGGTCTTAGAAAAGATTATTAAAGAGGCCATTCTCAACAGACTGGCCAACAGCAACAATCTGAGGGATAGACAGCATGGGTTTGTTGTGGGTAGGTCTTGTTTGACCAATCTTATCTCCTTTTACGACCAGGTGACCTATCACCTGGACAAGGGAGAGGAGATTGACATCATATATCTTGACTTTAAAAAATCCTTCGATCTGGTATCCCATGATCACCTCTTGGCAAAACTGGCCAACTGTGGCCTTGGGTCCATCATGATCTACTGGCTGTGGAATTGGCTCCGTGGTCGGACCCAGAGGGTGGTGATTGTTGGAAGTCAATCGTCGTGGTGCCCAGTGACCAGTGAGGTCCCCCAAGGCTCTGTCCTTGGACCTATATTGTTCAACATCTTCATTAATGATGTGGACATTGGAGTCAGAAGTAGATTGGCCAAGTTTGCCAATGATACCAAACTCTGGGGTAAAGCAACCACACCTGAAGAGAGAAGGGCGATCCAGGTTGACTTTGACAGGCTCAAGAAATGGGCGGATGAGAACCTGATGGTGTTTAACACTGAAAAATGGAAGGTTTTTAACCTTGTGGGGGGGGGGAAACTGCAGCATCCTTATAGGCTCGAGAGTGCTATGCTGGTTAGCACTGCAGATGAAAGGGACTTGGGGTCATGATTGACCACAAGATGAATGTGAGCCTTCAATGTGATGCTGTGGCCAGTAAAGTAAGCAAAATACTGGCTTGCATCCATAGATGCTTCTCAAGCAAATTCCAGGACATCATTCTCCTGTTGTACTCATCCTTGGTAAGGTCGCAGGTGGAATACTGCGTCCAGTTTTGGGCTCCACAATTCAAAAAGGATGTGGAGAAGTTTGCGAGAGTCCAGAGAAGTGCCACACACATGATCAGAGGTCAGGAAAACAGACCTTACTGTGACAGGCTGAGTGTTATGGGGCTCTTTAGCCTGCAAAAGCGCAGGCTCAGGGGTGATCTGATAACCACCTATAAGTTTATTGGGGTGTTCACCAGGATCTGGGGGAACGATTGTTCACCATAGCGCCCCAAGGGATGACAAGGTCGAACGGTTATAAACTCCAGCCAGACCATTTCAGGCTGGACATAAGGAAGAATTTCTTCACTGTCGAAACCCCCAAGGTCTGGAATAGCCTGCCACTGGAGGTTGTTCATGCAACTACGTTGAATGCCTTGAAGAGAAATTTGAATGTTTATCCTATGACCACAGCTGACTTACTGCCCCTTGGGCAGGGGGCTGGACTCGATGATCTTCTGAGGTCCCTTCCAGACCTAATGTCTATGAAATCTATGAAATCCTGATCAAGGTTCAAGAAGTAATGAAAGAGCGTATCTGAGTAGGAGTAAGCGCAGTGCCACTGATGACAGAAGTCCAGCGTTATATTAGTCAGCCTTTGTAAGAAGGTAGTTTATCTCTATTTCTCTTTTAAAAATTGTCAAGGGATCCATCAACACCAGTCTAACAGAAGGCAAGCATCTGAATGCCGGCCAGCATGTCTTTGTCACTGGCAGGTCTTGCCTGACCAACCTCAACTCCTTCTGTGACCAGGCAACAAGTGCCTTGGACTAGGGCGATGATGTGGATATCATATATCTGGAGTTCAAGAAAGACTTTGACCTAGTTCCCCATGATATCCTCATGGTTAAGCTGGGGAACTGTGGCCTGGATCATTTCATGGTCTGATGGCTAGGTAACTGGTTATGGCATCAGACCTAAAGAGTACTAGTTGACAGGAGCAAATCAACATGACACAGGGTGACCAGTGGAGTCCCCCGGGGCTCAGTACTTAGGCTGGTACTCTAACATCTTCATTAATGATCTGGATTTGGGAGTCAGATGCGAACTGGCCAAATTTGCAGATGATAACAAATTATGGGGGAGGGCAGTCACACCGCAGAACAGGCCGGGGATACAGGCCAACTTGAACTTGCTCTCAAGGTGGGTCAACCAAAACCTGATGGCCTTCAATGTAGAGAAGTGTAAGGTGCTGCACCTTGGTTGGAAGAACCTTCAACATATTTACAGGCTCAGCAGTGCAGTGTTAGCACCACGACCGAAAGGGACTTGGGGGTCTTGATTGACCACAAGATGTATATGAGCCACCAGTGCGATGCTGTGGCTGGCAAAGCAAACCAAACTCTGGTGTGTATCCACTGATGTGTCTCAAGCAAAACCAGGGAAGTCATCCTCCCACTTTACTTGGCCCTGGTGAGACTGCAGCAGGAGTACAGCCTCCAGTATTGGGCCCCCCATTTCCGGAGGGATGTGGAGAAGCTTGAGAGAGTCCAGAGGAGAGCCACTTATATGATCCAAGGTCTGGAAGGCAGGTCATATAAGGAGAGGCTGAGGAACTTGGGACACTCCAGTTTGGAAAACAGAAGGCTCAGGGAGGACTTGGTGGCAGTGTACAATTATATAAGAGGGGTACATCAGGACCTGGGAGGACAACTGTTCACCAGTGCTTCCAAAGGAATAACAAGGTCTAATGGTATAAACACCAGGAAGGCCGATTTAAACTAGACATAAGAAAAAAGTTCTTTATGGTGCGAGTGTCCAAGGTCTGAAACAAACTCCCCCCACAGAGGTCGTGTAAGCACCTACTCTGGACTCTTTCAAAAAACATGTGGATGTATTTCTTGCTGGGGTCACTTGATCCCAGCTGACTTCCTGCCTATGGCAGGGGCAGGGGAGGGGCTGGACTCAATGATCTCATGAAGTCCCTTCCAGCCGCTAATGTCTATGAAATTCATGAAAACAGATATGGTTTCATGGAAGTAGAAGCTTCCTTTATCCATCATGTGACAAACACAGTAACGCAGTTTCATGGTGACAGCATGACATAGTTGTCTGGAATGGCTGCTCTGTGTGTGTGTGTGGTTGTGAGTTCGACCACCCCCAGCCTCCCTTGTGCTGCTAATTAAAATGGAAGAGAGTTTGTTTAAGGCCAAATCATGTAAGACAATGGGCACTGGCAACTTGTTGAGTCTCAGCCATATTATAGATATCAGGAGCTTAGAGATTCCAATTCCCATTGATATGTTAATAATTTTCTCCTACGGGACTGATGGGAGAATGCACTTCTTTTCTTTTATACTCTTGAATATCTTACAAACAGCATGTAAAATGAAGTATTTCTCTATTTTTCCCCTACAAAGGTCAGTTTAATGTGGGAAAATCAATCTCTGTAGTCCTCTACTAACCCTAGTTATTAGCCTTTCTCATAGTTGATATGTATACCTAAGAGAATAACACCATCAAATACACTACATCTTACTCACAGTTAAGAATAATCCTTTCTAAAGATGTAGGCAATGTCTAAAGTCACCTGCACTTTGACTGTTATTCAGAAACTCAAAAGGTGTTATTCATAATGCCTCTTTTACTGGAAAATGCATGCTCACTAACTTTGGTTTCGGCTGGAGTTAAAAGAAAATCTGCACATAGAGCAAAAGGGCAAAAGGGTGACATCTGGTGTAACAGATTTTCTAAGATGATTTTGGCACAAAGCCTGCATTGAACAGTAGGAACAGGGGGGAAAATATATTAAAATAAAAAGAAAAGAGAGGGCAATGCAAAATAGATTTGTAATCTATAGCTATTGCAACTCTGTCAAAACTGATCAAAATGGTTTATTTTCTTTTATTTATGGTGGTATCTTCAGCTGGGCTATTTCTTGGGATCGAAAAGATGCAGAAAGTATTTGGTATGTGATATTTGTCAATCTGACTATATTTACCCCCTGCAATATTTCCTAAGTACTATGAACTTAATTTCACCTTTTCAGTTTTCACCTGAATGGGTGATATACAAAAACACCCTCATCATTACTAGATATCGTACACTTCATTTGTTTGAATGGCTGCAAAATGAAATGCATGACATACTGTTTGAAGTGTTGCCAAATCCATTTTATACTTTAAAAAACAGTACCATGGAAACTATGTTATGTATGTCCCTGGAGGGATACAGTACATAAATTTCATAAAAATAGGGAAAGAAAGGAGAAAGAACAAAGTGTAGAGGTCAGAATAACTAAAACTATTTAGATGCACACTAATTTTGCAGAACATGTTTGGCCAAGACAAAGCCAACGCTAGTAATTTCATAGGCCCTTTTCTTTTACTGTTACAGCATTTTCATGGTTCAGAAATGAATAAGTGGCTGAAGAGAAGCAGATATTAACTCTTAATGATCAATACCTCATTGCTTGATGGATACTGTGAGCTGACACTGCCAAATTATGAGTGATTTTTTTTTGCTTGCCTTCATTTATGCAAAGACAGGGGCTTCCTTTATTGTCTTTTCCACACAGGTACAGATTTGTGAGGTATTCATGTAGTTTCTATGTTTTGGTTGTGAAGACATCCGTAGTGACTGGCCTTGGATACCATTCATCTAGATTGTAAGTGGGACTGCCATTTTCTTAAAGGACTATTTCCCTTCTACACATTCTTGGCTGGAGATAAGAATAGCTTTAGTAGCCGTGTTTCACTTTCAAGTCATTTAAAAAAGTTCCGGTGTTAACAAAGGGGCTTGAGCAAGGTGATAAAGAGCAGGATGTGGCTCTATCAAAATCATTTACTAAAAATAAAAACAACACCCCCACCCCAAACATTTTTCATGTTTCCTTACCAACTTTATAAGCATCCTGGCCCTTGCAATGCTATGAAACCCATTTCGAAATAGAGGCCTTAGTAGGTCTATTCTGATTTCCCAACTTTTTCTTTCAACTCTTTCTTTCCATTACTTAGCGCAGATACAGAAAATTAACCCTGTCTCTGAACATGGGATTGTGTTAGGAGAGTTTATTGTTTAGTTTAAAATACGTAGGTGTAATCCTGTACCCTTGAAATGTGTTTTCCTGCTGGTCCTAATAGGTTCAGGATCGAACCCTTTGCTTACTATGTATTTTATATATAGTTGGCTTTTTAAAATTGCTTTTAGTTTTTTAGGTGTTTTTAACCATTAGGTTCCTTTCTGGTTGGCAGATGAGGAAAAAGGTTAGGGTTCATTACTTCTTTCCTAGACTAAAAATATTCCTTTGGGATCAGCATCACATAAGAAGCCTTAGGAACTTAGACCTATTTTTCAATAGCTATGGGGCTGGATGCACAGAGGGACTGGGGAAGGCAACTGTATACCCCTTCAACTGTGTGTCACATGCTCACTGAGATCTAAACTCACCGGCTCAGCAGTGCAGCTGCTGCCAGAGTCTGCTTTGGCACAAGACTAGAATTCAGGGGGTGAATAGGGGAAAGCATGAGGTCATCAAAATTAGGATGCTAGATTTCAAAAAGGCAATTTCATCCAACTCAAGGATCTAATAGGCATGGTGTCATGGAAGAATAGATTGAAGGATAAAGGTGCCCAGGAGAGCTGAGAGCTTCCAAAGGGCACAGCATGGGAGGCCCAACAAGGAACTGTCCTGACATGATGAAAGCACAAGAAGAATGGCAAGAGACCAATGTGGCTGCACAAGGAGATTCTAAAATGTCTCAAATGCAAAAGGAAAGCATACAGGCAATGGAAGAATGGCAGGTCACCAAGGACATGTACCAGGAAATACCAAGAAGGAAAAGATAAAGAACCAGCTGCACCCGGCAAAGGAGGTTAAAAACCACAAGAGGAGGTTCCACAGATTTGTTGGCCATAAAAGAAGGACCAGGGAATCTGTGGGTCCTCTGTTAGAAAGTCTGGGGGATACAAAGAAGATACAAAGAAGGTGGAGTTACTCAACAGCCTTCACAAAACAATTGAGCTGTCAAATACTTAAACTACATTGGGATGCAGTTTTGTTTGCAATGATGCAAACTCGTTTAAAACTCCTCAAATTCTTGCATATGTACAGTGATGCCATTCAGCCACACAAAGTGACATTTTCCTCACATGTACATGGTAATGACATCACGTGTACAACCACCCTCAATTACTAAAGTAGCAATTCTATATAAACCTAATGGAAAGGCTTTTATAACTTAATAGGGTTTGAATAACAGTCATTTAATAAAAATTAGACTTGAAACTAAAGGATAAGAACAAAAAAAAAGGATTCTGAAGGTAAGTAAGTGACGGATTTTCAAAACTTCTCATCATCTGTTAGCTCCCATTTTGTTCAGTACAGGAATGAAGCTACTCTCATGTGAAAACAGTTTAAGAGAGAAGAAAGCTAAGACCTGTGTTTACAATTAAAATGAAAATCATACAAGACTAATTTATATATCATAGACACTTCATTAGAACTGATTTACATAAAGACATCACTTGGGTGTTTCTTAAATTAATTTTATTTTTTCTAGCCCACTGGCTTCAATGGCAGAGCCATATGACTTGTTCAGAGACCCTAGATGTCTCACTTAAAAATCACTGCAGATCTCATAAAAGTGAACATTTTTCTTTTATTACATTTTTCTACTGTTTCTGGTGTCTTTGTTATCATTCTTTTGCTGAATCATTTTCATCAGCATCAGAGAGCTTTTCAATTTTCATATGTATTTACACCTTGCTAACTGCCATCTTGAACTGCAGAGAAGTGTCTCCTCAAGCAGAAAAGTTTGCATCAGAAACATTTCTGAAAGTTTTCATAGTTTTGAAAGAGATCTACTGTAAAAATTAACAAGAAACAGATGTGGTCTCAGATGAAGTCTCTTTTTTTCCCTCTAGATTCCCATACTGCCATGATCAACTGTCAGGAATCAAAGCACCAGATAGAATAGTTAGCCCCCAGCTAGTCTTGGCTACCCAAGTGAACCTGGCTGCCAGCAGGCTAACTACTTCCAGCTAGCCCTAGTCACCTTCTGTGTGCCTGTCTGCTTATAAGTAGCAGCTATTTCATTGCCCAGTTGACTACTCAACAGGACAAACTCTGCCTGGCCCTAGGATGCTGACTCCAGTCTTGGGTCACTTGTTTCCTGACATAGCCTGCTCCTGATTCTTTCTAATGGTTAATGATTCTACCTTTTGTGTCAAGCTCCAAGGTGACTTCCATGTCCCAGTCATTCTCTGTCATCACTATACTATATTTATACCTTCTAGTAAAGCATTGGTCATATTATTAGGGAAGAATATCCTATGGATATATAGGATGCAAAGGGATCTCACAAGGTCTAGTTTAAGGCAGGATAATCCTTGACTAAATTATTCTATTTTAATGAGCATTAACTAAATGGCACAATTTTTGTGATGCTTTAATGCTCATTAAAATAAGCTAATGCACATGTATAAAGTGCATGTGTAGATGGACTCTGTTGTATTAATAGCAGTGTCTGTTGAAAATAAAGGGAAGTGATCCTGCTGCTCTGTTTGGCACTGATGAGGCCTTGCCTGGAGTAATGTGTCCAGTTTTGGGTCCTGCATTTCAAGAAATATGTGGACAGATTGGAAAGAGTCCAGAAGAGAACAAGAAAATAACAAGAGGTCTGGGAAACATGACTTATGAGGAAAAGCTGAAAGAACTAGGATTACTTAATTCAGAAAGGAGAAGACCAAGGACAAATTTTATAACAGCCAGAGAAGTAAAGCTGTAAGGGACCTCTAAAGCAGTGGTCTCCAAACTTTTTTGATTGCACACCCCTATCAGTAAAAAAATTTTGAGCATGCACCCCCAATATATGTATATTTATTTACTTATAAATTATATACACGTACTACTGTACTAATATATTATGTACATTATAAAACATACACAAAAATAGAAATTAAAAAAGGATGAGATAAAGATGAAATAAACAATATTTTAAAATAAAGAATTATTTTATTTTCTTTATTAACAGTATGAAAAACCTTTTTGCTCTCACTAAAAAAATTATTATTAATAATAATATTTTAGTGAGAGCAATGTTATTGAATATGCTTCATTATTTTTGAAAATCTTGGTTTAACATTTTGTGAAACAGCAATTCAAAGATCTGTTTCTTAATTCAATTTATTTCGATACTTGGTTTTAATGGCTGCCATAGCTGAAAAAGATACCTCACAAAGATATGTAGATCCAAATGGAAGAAGTGCATCGTTAGCTGTGCTTACTAAATCATGATACTGATTTTTCAATCCCATCCACCAATTATGCAAAGGTTTTTGTTGAAATTCAACTAGTAAATTTCCATCTTTCCTGATGTCAATCAGTTGTTCTTGCAAACTAAAATCGGAAGGTGTTGCATTTTTATATTTTTAACAAATGCGTTCAAAACCCACTGAAACTCTTTGTTTGGAAAATTTTTAAACAGGTTAGAAATTTCTGTTTCCAAGCTTTTTAAGTGTGCAGATATGAGAGTTTTTATAGGTGACACACTTGCATAGTTTTCGGCAACAAAAATCACATAACGATGGAAACATTTCCAAACATCCGTTTTCAAAATGCTCTCTCCATAGCACGAGTTTCTTTCGAAAAGCAGTTACTTTCTCACTCATTGTTAAAATGTAAACTTTACCTTGAAGGGACAGATTAACTGTGTTTATTTTTTCGAAAATATCTGCTAGGTAGCATACTACTGACAGCCACTTGTCATCACAGAAAAGGTCAGCAAATTTGGAACACTTGTCTTTTTCTAAAAGAAAAATGCATAACTCATCTTTAAGTTTGACAATTCTTTTAAGCACCTTGCCACGAGATAACCAGCGAACCTTTGTGTGGTACAAAAGATTTTCATGGTCACTCCCCATCTCATTACAAAGTATTGTAAAGATTCTACTATTTAAAGGTCTTGTTTTTATAAAATTAACCACATCGATGACATCCTGTAGCACTTTGTGCACTTCTGGCTCCAACTTCTTTGCTGCAATAGCTTGCCTATGAATGATGTAGTGAATGAATTTCACGTGTGGTGCTCTCTCTGTAACCATACCCCGGAATCCTTTTTTTATTCCAGTCAAAGCAGCCGCTCCATCAGTGGTTACACCTACACAGTTTTTCCATAAAACGTTGTTTTTATTAAAGAAGTCATTTACTGTTGAGAATAAATTTTCTCCGGTACATCTTTCCTTTAGTGACTCTCAAAAAAGTA
>NW_017729022.1:7600340-7600661 GCF_001723915.1 Gavialis gangeticus
TCTCCGGTACATCTTTCCTTTAGTGGCTCACAAAAAAGTAGTTCTTTGTGTATTTCATTATTGAAACAGAATCTAGCAAATACCATAAGCTGAGACATGTTAGAAACATCTGTACTTTCATCCAACTGTATAGCAAACCTCCCACACTGCGTAATTTGTTTTAATTCTTGTTTCTTCAAATCTTCAGCAATGTTTTCTGTGCATCTTCCAACAGTATTTGCTGACAAAGGAATGCATTTTAGTTTGTCACCATATTGTTTTCTGTGTATTATTTCAGCCATTTTTTACCACGACAGGAAGAACAAGTGTTTCCCCAGTGGT
>NW_017729022.1:7605661-7625274 GCF_001723915.1 Gavialis gangeticus
TCCAGACCTTGGGGACTCAGACAGTAAAAAAGATTTTCCTTATGTCCAGTCTAAAAAGGTCTTCCAGCAGTTTGTGACCATTGGACCTTGTCTTTCCTTAGGGTGCCCTGGTGCCAGATGTTCTCCCAGTTCCTGATGCACACCCCAATATACTTATATGATATATGACAGTGGTCTCCAAACTTTTTTGATCGCGCACCCCTATCAGTAAAAAATTTTTGAGCACGCACCCCCAATATATGTATATTTATTTATTTATAAATTATATACATGTACTACCGCACTAATATATTATGTACTTTATAAAACATACACAAAAAATAGAAATTAAATCATCATTGTTTTTACCTCACAACGCGGCTGACGAAGAGCTCGTACTAGGAGTAGAAGTGTCAGCTCTGCCATTTTCTTGTTGTTCGTTTGTGCTCGCATTATTAGTATTATCTTCAATCCACGGTTTCTTTGCAGGAATCTTTTTAAGCCACTTGTCCATTTTGTGAGGGTTAGTTTAGTTAAAACTAGAAGATAATATAATCCGTAAATCCACCTAACCGAACTCCCACTCTTCTCTCAGGATACCTCACGTACTGTATGTGACACGTGACCATCTGACATATGGACCGAGTGAGGGTGCCAGTGTCAATCCGTATATTAAATATTGGTAAAGCTTAATGTCTTTCTTATTTTTTTAGATAAAAAATAAATATAAATAGAAGTTCTAATATTTTCTTCCCGCGCCCCAATGGGTTGTCTTGCGCACTACTTGGGGTGCGCACACCTCACTTCGGAGACCACTGCTCTAGAGGTCATCTTGTTCAACCACCAGTCTTGAAATGCCTGAAGGAAGATTATAAACAGCATAGAGATAGCTTCTTGACTGTGGTTGTAGAGGACAGTTAGGAGTAATGGGCTCAAACTGCAGCAGAGGAAATTTAACTTGGAGATTAGGAAGAACTTTCTGACTATGAGGGTGGTCAAGCATTGGAACAGGTTACTTAGAGACATTCTGGAATCTTCATCTGTGGAAATTTTCCAAAGCAGGTTAGAGAGACACTTGACTAGGGTAGTATAATCAGGGACATTCATGATTTGATCAGGGAGCTGGACTATAGAGAGAAAGGGTGAAATGGGTGATCATCTACAATGATAATCTATCACAATCACCACTGTAATCTTCTCTTCAATAAAAGTTTCCTGACTCCACCCTGGGAAATAAGTCTAAACATTTAAACAGTCCAGTGTCTAGGTCTTTTTATTATTCTTTTAAGGTCTAACACATTCTGGCCACATACAAATGTTTCATTTGTGCTGGGAGAAAAGTCTTTCTCATTGCAGAAAAAGAACATTAGAGGTGCACCGATACATTGGTCCCATATCGTATTGGCACCTATATAGGGAAAATGAACACTATTGACAATTGGCTTTTTTTGGTCCATGTGGCTGATAATGTCACTGATAAATGCTGAGTGCATGCATGCAGCCACAGCACGGCATGCAGGTGACCAGGAGCATAGCTTGACAGCTTGGAGAGCAGCGTCCAGCTGGTAAGTCTGTTGTGGGGAACAAAGAGGTGTAGGCGAGAAGATGGAGCCACCTGCAGTGAGGGAGGGAGTGGGGTGGGACTGGAGCAGGGGCAGGTGCTGCCCAGCCAGGCTGGGGCAGGGCATGGGGTGGACAAGCTGCTTGTCAGGGGATGGATCTGCATGCAGGGCGAGGGCTGTCTACAGCTGCGGGCTGGGGCCCACAGCTTCCCAGTGTCGGGGCTGGGCAGGGCTGTGCTTGGGTTGGGCAGTGGCAGCGCTGGGAGAGACGCAATGCAAGAGGGCTACAGCCACCCCAAAATTCACCCCCTCCCAGTGCCACTGCTGCCTGCCCTAAGAAAAATGCCAGCCCAGCACCCCCACCAGGAAGAACCTGGTGCCAGCCCCAGCTATCAGTGGCAGCCCACCCTTGCCCCACACACGGATCTGGGGAGCACACTCCCACCCATGCCCTCACGGGGTGTGTGCAGTGGTAGGAGTCACCTCCACCTCAGGGTGCCTGTCCCTGCCCCAGCTAGTGTTCCCTCTATGCTGTGCCACATCGCCAGGCGTGCCTGCGTGGCCACACATGCTGAGCAGCTTAGAGGGAACATTGGCCCCAGCCCCAGTGCCAGCTCCACTCCCTCCCTCACTGCAGGGGCCTCAATCTGCCCCATTCCCTCATGCCACTGCCCTCCCCCCTTCCTGCACAACAGACTTACTAACCAGATACTTTTCTCCATGCTTCTGGGCCGCATGTTGGCAATCAGATTGGTATCAACCAGTATGGCTTGTTAAAAATCAGCCATCAGTATTGACCCAAAAAAATCTCTATTTGTGTACCCCTAGAGAACATACATGGCTTTCTTGTAAAAATGACTCTTCCACCAGAAGTTATATTGGGGTCCTTTGAGGAAGATCTTCCTCCTTCTGATCAATTTGAACACCTGTATGCTTCTTTTGGGAGACACAGACACCCAGTATCAATAATCTTCTGCTTTCTCCCAAGGGAGAGGATGGGAGGGAGAGCACTGGCTTCTTGATGGCCTACCTAGAGGCAAACTGTCAGGGAGTCCTGTGAGGAACCCCGTTCCATGTCCCGCCAATCAGCCAATTGTTTGGAGAATAGGGAAGGGGCATTTTTGATGTGGGAAGGCTTCCAGAGCCCTGCAAGGATTTCTACCATGGGAGAGGCATCCCCAGCTGCTACACATCTTTGGTATAACCCAGAGGAGTACAGTGGGAGGCAGCTGTGGTGCTGGGGCTTCCTAGAGCCCTGGGAAGGTTTCAGCACCAGGAAAATTTCCCCCCAGCCCAAACAGGAGATTGGTGGGATGGGCAGGGGAACAATTCTCCTGGACTGGGGTCCTCTTGGAACTGTGAAAGGGTTCTTGCCACAGGCAAGAGTCCCACAGCTGCCCCAAGCCTGAGCAGCCTTGCAGCTGTATCACAGCTGTCTCTCATGCCTCCTGCATGCTTTCTGATTAAATCAGAGTTGTCTGGGGGGTAGGGGCAGCTATGCTGTTATTGCAAGACTGCCTGGGTCTTGCAGCCATGGGGATTCCCAGGGATCAGGAACTGGGCTCACAGAGGCTGTTTCCAATCCCAGTTCTAGGCCTCCAGGCTTTAAATGCTTTCCCTGCCACTCAGCTAGGTGGCAGGGGCAGGAATTATAAACCCCCAGGGTCCAGGAGCCAAGGCCAGGGAAGCTATCTCTGTAAATGCTGCATGTCCTGCTCAGGTGGGAAGTTGGGAAGCCAGGATACAGGTCTGGGAAAGCTGTTTCCAGCCCTGTTACCCCATGCTGTGGGCTTTATATCACTCCATTAAATCATCTGGGCTGCACACAAGTTGATTTAAAACTTGAGGAGCTGCCTATTGATGGCCCGCCTCCTTCCCAGTCAGGGGAGAGGAAAGGCTTACAAAGAGTGGACTCCCCAAAGGTGGGGGTAGCCCAGGGAGCAGCCCATTAATGCCAGCTATAGGGGAGGAATGTATGTGTGCTCCAGCTCCTGGCCTAACTTTCTACTGGTGAGAATTTCTGAGATATTCCTATTGGTAGAAATGAATGTCTGTATATGGCCTCTGTGAAGTCATATGAGGTTGATGTTGGAGACAGATCTAAAAATGTAGGGGCTTATTACAGCTTGTAAATAAGGATCCACTAACTTGATTAATTTTGATGGTTGTTTTGCTTTCTTTTTTGCTGTTGTTCTCATCAAATTAAAGTAATTGTAGTTAATTTAAAAGGCATGATTTGTCTAATTGGATTTGAAGACATAACAAGAAAATTACTGGTGATGAAGATGGAATTGCTTTGATAGCAACCTTTATTAACAAAAATGCAGCCCAGGAATCATAGAATACTAAAAGAAGCAAATGCAAGAAAAAAACATATTTTTTCAACACACCAGCTATAAGAATTGGGTGGGATGTGTTACAAAACCCAGACAGAAATAACATTAGTATGAGTGACTGATATAGATCTGCAAAACAGTATAATTGATATTACCTTTCCCACTGTTTTTTTGCATGGGTGTGCCTTGAGACAGTGAGTGAATAAATGGAAAGTTTACCCAAGTTTAAACCTGAGTGTTTGGGGTTGGGGATCACTGGTCACCAACTCTGAAAGAAGTAACTTTTACAGAGGAGGGCTCTTCTTATTCTTTCAAATTGTCTGATTCTGTAACAAGTACAAATTAAACAATATGAACTCTCAAGGTCATTATAGAAAATATGCCATAGGCTGCATCATGTGACCTATGGAAGTGGGCTACCAGCTGTGTGTAACAATGTTCTTGCCCAGACCATTTGGCGGGGCGGGATGGGTGAGAGGGAAGTCTAGGTTTGAGGCCCTTGGATGTCATGTCTAAGGTATGATTTGGCTGTCCTGGTTTTTTTTTTTTACAGGAAAAAGTACTTTCTTACACAATGCATAGTGAACTTGTGGAATTCATTGCCACAAGAAGTGGTAGAGGCAGATAATATAGGCAGGTTCAAAATGAGACTAGACAAATGTATGGATGGTAGATATATTAATAGGTGTTAAACAGAATAGTTGTAGATATTTCCTTTGGTGTCTGGTATAGGGGATGGATCACTGTAGATCTGTTCGGTTCAATGTCCTCCCTCGATAGCATCCACTCCTACAACTGTCAGAGACAGGATGCTGGTCTAGATAGACCATTGATCTGACCCAGTATAGCATTTCTTGTGTCTTACTGTGTGACAAACCATAGATGATGCATAAGTGTTGACAGTGGAGGGGCATAACTCCATGCTGCTGTTGCCGCCTCTGCTGCTACTGGGACCAGCCTCCAGTGGGCTGCAGCCCCATGCCCCAGCATCAACGTAGAAATCTGGGGGAATGTGATCCCATGTGCCTTCCCACCCCCATGCACATTGCCCATGTGACAAACTCTGACAAAACTTTAGCTGCTCAGGCTATTGAAGTACATTTTCTGAAGAGTTTGTTTTATAGATAACTGCATACTGTTTACTTATAAGGAATTTTGGATTCTTCTTAACATAAATTCAGTAAAATGCCTGTGTACTGGTGTACACAACCTAATACTGGCTTGCAAAATGCTTTGTTCAGGCACTTGAATGGACATTAGAGAAAATGAGGGAAAGATCCATAATGTTACAGTACACACTTTTTAAATTGGATAGTTCAACACAGCAGACCTCAAGGCAGCAAACTCAAGCAAAGCTATTTCTTAAACATCTGCAAAGAATGATATTTGACTGTCCTAGATCAGACTGAACAAAAGATCCAAATGAAAACACCACAGTTAAATAAACGTATAGTTTAAGCATCATGGGTTTTTATGGCCAGACTAAATGTCTTTGCTTTAAAATTAAAGTATAAGAAAGAAATGGGGAAGAACTGTAAAGAAAAGGAATTTGGATAAGAGGCATTTATATCAATGGAGAAAATGAGGAAACTTTTGATCAGTTTTCATTCCACAAGTATCAAGAAACCAATAATATAATTGATATGGACAGCTTAGCCACATTCTTAGCTGGTATAAACTAATATAGTCCCATTGAAGTTGACAGCATCATAACAATTTACATAATCTGAGACTCTGACCTATAATAATTTCTAGAACAGATCATGGCTGGCCCTTTATACTAGCCTGGAAATGGTATTTGTGATGATGGTAAAGTTGAAATTGAATAAAAAATATGTTACTATAAAAATGATTCCTGAAAATGTGAATAAGAATTAAAAGGAGGAACTGACAACTGTTCTACCTGTCAGGGGCCTTCCATCAGAACAGGATTGGCGATTACACAAGGTTTATGGATGAAAACTTGGTAACAGTAAAATCAGTGAGGATTTTGCCAATCATAATTTTTTAGTAGCTGTTGTTTTTAACATGTCTTCTTTGAACCCAATATCACAACAAGTGGTAACTGGATTAACTTTGAGGGTGATGTAACGTGTTTTTGAATGCATCCTTTCAAGAGCACAAGACATGCTTCCATTTTGTTTGACAAAATGTAATATGTTTGCTTGGAAAGGTGCATTGAGCAGCCTAAGGCATAATCTTTTCAACTTTCCTCCTGGGCTTGTATGTCTCTACTTTGTTTTTATGAATGGCTATCACATAATATACATTGTGATGTAGCTCAGGATGCTGTTTTTGCCAAAAGTATATATTTTTTTACACAGTGCTTGGGAACGTGGGGAGTGGTAGGTAGGGGAAAAGAGACTCACAACTGATGTCTAGTCCAGAAAATCAAATTAAAGAAAGTGGGAATTTTGGGGAGAGTCCTCCTTTCTTTCACGCCCAAGAAGAAAACAGGAAAACCACAGATAACAAGTAGCACTAGAGATAAATGTAGGAATAATTACCACAGTAATTCAAATGTAGGAACAACAAAACTCATCTGCTGTATATAAACCTTGCTTCCATTGCCTGGTCTATCCTTTCCATCGATACATAACATAAAGATGAAATGTTGCTGTTATAAACACAGGGTATGAGTATCAAAGCCATCTGAATGTGCTGCAAACCATTTTTAATGTTGCTTTTTGTAGGTATGGAGAATTCTTGGCTAATATAACTTTTGTTTTCTTTGAAAGGTAGCAGATATGCTCATTGGACTGTAGTCCACCTTGCTTCTTTCACAGGACGTAATGGTTTCAATGGTTAAGAGGTAAATTCAGTTTTGTGAGCAGTACTTTCCAGTGCAGAATGCCAAGAACCCAGCCCCACTCCACATATGTGGAGAGAATCTTGTGTATCAAGCTACACTATTACATAGACTACAACTGGATTTAAGCCAACCAAAATTAAACAGCATATCTAATAAGAAAAAGGGATATAGATATTTTTGAAAATTCTATTGAAAAGTCAGCAGTGCATTTTGGCAGAATACCTTTTTTATAAATACTTATTTTTCTTAGAACTATGAGAATTTCAGTGAAACTTCCTATATACTCAGTGCAGAGGTTTTTTGATAAGAGAATCACATAGGTAAGGGATTATAAATTTTTTATATTCTGCATAGTGACTGGCATAACAGTGGTCTGCAACCAGTAAACAACTGATTATAAAAAGCTACTATTGGACAGGTGTTAGAACTAATGGCTTCTTGTAGCCCAATTCTAACCATGGACCCTGAAAACCAGTTTTGCATAATAATAATAGAAAGTTTGAACATCCTGTCTCAGGGAAAATCTGTCGGAGGAAGATTAAGAGGAAGATCAAGTTTTTCACACATATGAAACAAAGAAATCTCAGGCCATGGGTAGACATTACATTGGTAGCACTACTAAAAGCAGATCTAAAAGTAGATCTACTCAAACTGTTTGTAGCACTGCAAACATAGTGAACATGATACAAAATAGAAAGAGAAACTTCTCAGTTTTGCAGCATTAGTGTAACGCCTTTACAATTACAGGTAATGCTACAGGGGGCTTTAGGACTCCCAGCATCCCACAATCCTCTGCTTTCTCTCCTTTGCTCCCAGAGGGAGGGATGAAGGGAAGGTAGCTGACTGACAGTTTGCCCCTGTTAACATTGTAGCAGCAGGCAGGACGGGATGATTCTGTGCTATCCCTTCTGGAAGTACAACTTTTAATAAATAAATAAATAAATAAATAAATAACACATTTGCTGTTTTTTATACTAAAAAAAAATCTTACTTCTGTGCTGTCAAATTCCTCCTAAATAAGGCAGTGCATTTTTGTTAAAACAATGTAGGAATCCTATGCATAAACATTACATTTCAAAGCAGACTAATTTTATTTGTAAGGAATGAAATAATGGTTATCTCTTAGTGTGACTGCAGGTATTTATCATAGAGAAAACTGACAAGTAGGAATCAACCTTAAGTCCAAGGCAGTAAACTGTTTTTATGATAAAAATATAATAACTGTACATATAAAAACTGCATATAAGGTATGTCTACACTAGATGCTTAACTGCTCAGTAGCATAGTTTAGTACACAGTAAGCATGTGTGCCTACACATGCACATGCTTACTGCACAGTAAACCTCATTGATCAAGTGTAAATTTGCTACCTGCAAATATCAAATTTACTTTTCATTAGTAATGGCACAGTAGCTCTTGTGTAGATGCATGACTGGGAGCAAACCTGTCCCTGGTCAGCTGTCCACCATGGAGTGGGAGACTGCCCCCTGCCCCCAGGATCTGTCTGCTGCCAGGGCCAATAATTATATCTCTCTACCCCAGCAGAAGGGAGCGCCAAGCCCCCCACTCCAAGGTCACGATTGGGGAGCGGGTACTGGGAGATCCTTATCTCCCAGCCTCCACTCTGCCATCACAATCTGGGAGTGGGAGGCTGGGAGACCCTTATATCCCAGGGCCAGCCCCACATCCATGTGGCTCATACTGGGAGATCCTAATCTCTCAGCACCAGCTCCATGACCACAGGGCCAGCACTGGGAGATAAGAATCCCACCAGCTAGTTGCAGGGCTGGTGCTGGGAGCTTCCTGATGACAGGGGCTGGGGAGCTTGCTCCCCACATAGCTCTGTGCTTGCAGAGCTGAGCAGGAAACAAGCTCCCTATATGGCTGGGAACTGTCCTGGTCAGGGATGGGTCCCATCCCCATGCCTTGATAGGAAGCACCAGTCTTCGAAAGAGCTATAGGGGTGAGGTAGGTCTCAGTCTTCAGCCCCGATCTGCTGGTGGGGCAGCTAGCTAGCAGTGAGCTAGCTGCTAGCTGCCCTACCTGTGGATCAGGGCAGGAGGCTGGGACCTGCTCCTCCCCTGCAGCTATTTCCAAGTCCCTTGTCCCTAATTGGGGAGCCAGAGCCAGGAGCTCCCTGTCAGCCCCTCCGGGCAGTGTTTAATATCCCAGCCCCAGCCAGGGATATTGTCTCCTGACCCGGTGTTCCCTGCCAGGCCCTGAGCTAACACCCAAGGGGAGCCTAGAGCTCCCCCTGGTGGTGGCAGAGGCTCATTGCAGGGCTCCAGGACGTGGGAGCAGCTTGCTGCCATTGGCAGCAAATCTGTCCCCGCTTCCCTGCATGTGTAGACCAGTAGGGTTGTGTGAGATGGCTATGTTTTGATTCGGTTTTGGATTTGGCTGTTTTGGAGGACAGTAATTTGTTTCAGTGTTTCGGATCACTGTCCTGTTTTATTTCAGCTGAATCTCCTCCAAATCTGTTTTGAATGGGCTGCAAGGCAAGCTTCACACAGCCGTACTGGGCAGGTGGGGCTTGGGGATGCAGGGCCCCAGTTAGGGACCAGGATGGGGCCATTGGTGACTCATCCAGGAGAGGAGGAGGGCTACTGCCTTCCATGCAGGTGAGAAGACCCCAGTGCATATCTCTGATCCCTGTCATGTCAGGTCGCAGGGCAGGCAATCAGCATAGAGTAGAGAGCAAGCCTGCTTGTCCTTGCCATGTGATTTGGCTCTGCAGGGAGCAGAGATCCATGCCAGGGGTCTCCTCACCGCCACTGCCCATCCTGTGCTGCATGGTGATGTGGGGCTGTGCAGGGCAGGCAGTGGCAGCGAGGAGACCCTGGCATGGATCTCTGCTCCCTGTGGAGCCAGGTCACATGGCAGGACAGTGCTGGTCCCTGCCATGCGACCTGGCTTCACAGGAAGCAGAGATTCATACCCGGGTCTCCTTGCCGCCGCTGCCTACCCCACGCTGCCTCAGATCTCTGCTCCTTGCAGAGTCAGGTCACATGGCACGGATGAACACTGCCTTGCCATGTGACCTGGCTCTGCAGGGAGAAGAGATCTGCACCGGGGGTCTCCTCAGTACTGCTGCCTGTCTTGCACTGCCCCAGTGATGTGGGGCTGCACATGGTGGGCAGTGGTGGCAAGGAGACCCCAGTGCAGATCTGTGCTCCCTGCAGAGCCAAGTCGCATGGCAGGGACCATTACTGCCCTGCTGCATGACCTGGCTCCATAGAGAGCAGAGATCCATGCCAGGGTCTCCTCGCCACCACTGCCTGCCCAGCGCTGTCCTAGATCTCTGCTTCCTGTGGAGCCAGGTCACACAGCAGAGACCAGCATTGCCCTGCTGTGTGGCCTGGCTCTGAAGGGAGCAGAGATCCATGCTGGGGTCTTCCTGCTGCTGCTGCCCACCCTGAGCTGTCCCAGATCTCTGCCCCCTGCAGACCCAGGTGTGCAGCAGGGACCAGCACTGCCCTGCCATATGACCTGGCTCCACAGGGAGCAGGGATCTGCACCGGGGTCTCCTCACTGCCATTGTCTGCCCTATGCAGCCCTGTGTTGCCAGGGCAGTGCAGGGTAGGCAGCGGCAGTAAGGAGACCCCCCCAGTGTGGATCTCTGCTCCTTGTGGAGCTGAGTTGCATGGCAGGGCAGCAGTGTACAGCTGTTTCCCTGCAAGCCCAGCTCTGAAACTCTGAAATTTTCCAAAACATTTCTGAAATGTTGCAGATGCCTCGTTTCACTTTGGAGATGTTTCTGAGCCTTCCATTTCAATTTGGATTTGGTGTTTCACGCACTGAAAAAGCCCAAAACACCTCTGAAACAAAACAGTTGCCAAAATTTTGCATGGCCTTACTGCCCGGGACTGTTTACTCATGAGTAAACTGCTCCTGCATCAAATGCACATGTAGACATTCCCATAGCTTATAATACACTAGCAATGTCTTACTTAACTTCAGATATTCTTGGGATTTGGGTTAGCAGCAACAATTACAAATGTTAGAGGAGATATTCTGGAGGGGCAAAGTGCTAGGCTCATACTAAAAAAAAAATCTCTAAATTAATATACTTAAGTTTGATACTAGGAGGTTTATATATGATGTAACTAAGCATGTGATTTAAGGTGAGTTCTAATTCCTTTCTCTGTCACATGCTATACCTATCTGCTGTATATATTAACTTGATGCAACTTTTAAACTCTGGAACTGTTTCTTATAATCCAATTTGTAAAGATAATCTTAGATTCTAACAGAGGTGAAGATACATATGATGTAGTTTATAGACAATCTTATTGATTTTTTAAAAATAATATTTGAATTCATCTTAAATTACTTGGCTGGGGTGAAAGCTGCCCAAATAATTTTTCTTTAAAATTTACAATTGTGCCATAATGGCCATAGTTTATCTATTTTAGTAGCATAGAGACAGTCATGCAGACCTGGGTACTTATATCACATGTCTAAAAAAATTACATTATTGCTCTCAGGGCATAATCTTACAAGCAAAAGTTCTTGGCTTCATTGGGATTTAGGAGTACAAATAATACAGGGTTATAATGCACATTTTTATATGGACTGTATTAAATATATACACAGAAAACAAGTTGTTTAAGCTATACCAGTGATAAATTTGACTTACAGACTAAGATTTAAAAGCAGAATTCAATAATACCTGGTTTGGGAAGACTAACTTGTTTTGGTTCTCTTCTAAAGAAGTAGCACAAAATATGTTAAAACACTGCTCTGTACCAAATGTAAAGCCATTAGATTTGAAAACATAAGTTAAAAATAGACATCTCTTAAGTGAACAATATTGATAAGGAATACAGGCCACATTATTGTGTTTTATAGTTAATGAGGAAAAAATGCTTGTTTTTTTGTTTTGCTACCAGTAATAAAATATGACAGCAAGTTTTAATAATCCTTTTTTTATTAAATAGCACTGTATAATGGATACTGTATCCCACCCCTTTTCCAATCCTAAAGATAAAAAAATTGCATACCTACATACCATATATTGGAGAGAGAATTACATTTTTATTATTATCATATAGCATCCTTCGTGCTGTGAAGTTCATGGGCTTTTAGTTATGAAGTAGTAGTGGTGTTAATTTTTTTCTATACTAAGAACTTTGATATGACTTTTCCTGTTTGAATACATTTTCAAAGTGAACTCTCAAATGCATG
This sequence comes from Gavialis gangeticus, assembly GCF_001723915.1. Taxonomy (NCBI): domain Eukaryota; kingdom Metazoa; phylum Chordata; order Crocodylia; family Gavialidae; genus Gavialis; species Gavialis gangeticus. The sequence goes on from NW_017729022.1 coordinate 7,617,538, forward strand.
TACATGAGTAAAACCCAGTGATGTCAAAAGTCAGCAAAGTTATTGAAAGCCACCAGTGAACTATTTCTTCAGACTGATTCTTCAGCTGAGTTCAGGATAGAACAACTGAGATAAACTGAAGATGTGAAACAGCTGCTGTATGACCATCCCATAGCAAACAAACATCTGAAGTCATGCGGGAGCTTCCTCACCAGCACCCAACATTTTGATGCTACACTCAAGGAGATGTGGAACAGAAGGCTGAAGAAAATACCTAACACTGAAAAAATGTACATTCCAGCAGCTGAACCATGGCAAAGATAGTGATAGCTCAACTGCCTACACACCAAAGTCAGATGTTTTGAGGAACTAATGAAAAAGTCGGGTTATACCATTTATTCAAACATATTGACTATAGCACAGAGCCTCAGATTATGCAATACCTGCTTCACTATTTGCTCCTCAAAGGCACATGTACAATGAAAATCTTGCAAAGTACAGTAAATGACCACAAGCACATGTAACAAAATGGTCACGTGGTATAAAGAAATGAGAAGAAGCAGATTGATACCTAGTGAAAACAGTATATTTTACTTCTCTAAAAAGAGAAGATGATCATAACTCTAACTTTTTGACTCATTTTTCTTAAAAATCTAATTAATTTAACTTTCAGGATGGCGCTGGTTAATTTGACAGCCATATATGAACTGTTGTAATGTTGTACCATCACATTTATTACCTAATAAAAAAGAACTGTGTTGTTGTTATGCAGCAATCAAAAAGTTAATTAGTGAAATCATCCCAAGTTTCTTTCTTTGTATTTTCACATTTGGAATTGCGACTATTCGACTATTCATTCACACTTAAATATATTTTTGTGCACTGAGAGAGACCACCAAATGATGCAATCAAGATTTTATTGGGACTCATTTGAGAAGGACATACTACCCATTGTGGCAAAGTAGGGCTTTATTCTGAAACTTCAACGTGTAGCACATAGCACTAGCTTCTAAGTAGAGAATAGGGGTGGCCAACCTACAGCATGCAACAATGGACACAGGCAACCTTTGTGTCTGGCATGCAGCAGTCTGGGGAGGAGGCAGGCAGCACAGTGGTAGATAAGGCAGGGAACAGAAAGCCAAGTAGCAGCTTGGGCAGAAAGCACGAGCAGAAAGCAGAGAAGTAGGATCAAAGTGGCAACTGGGGAGGGTCTGGTGATAATCTGTAGCACTCCTGCCAAAAAGTTTGGTCCCCGCTAGCATAGAGGATACCCAAATGTGCCAATGTTTTATCTGGGAAAATTCTCTTAGGCACAAACAGATGTGTCCCTTGTACCACAACGAAAATGATTGTGGTGGCACAAGTTGCAAGAAAATAGATTGTGACAAAGGCCTAGGACATTGAGGAGCCCCAAATGCTGTTGTGATCAAAAGTAGCCACAATTTGTGATGCCTTAAATGGGAGGGAATCTCTTTACTTATTGTGCGCCACAGGAATTCCCGTCCTGGGATTTGTGTGGCCCGTACTGTGCCCTGATTTGGGGTGCATGTCTGTAAGTAGAGAAACATGTATGGGGGTTCACCAGCTGGCAGACATGTGCTGCAAGAGTCCTAAAGAGGATTCCCATGGCACTGCTGCATCCCACCTTGTGGTTTGGCACCCAGGGCCATTGTCCTGCAGAATTGGGCCCCTGAGTCTGGGAGCCAGACAACAGCTCTGGCAATGTCTGTAAATGACAATGAAGCAGAGCTCCTGTGGATGGCCAACCATGTCACTGCCAGCCACCAGTAGTGCTAGATTTTCCCTGGAGGGGCCCCTGCCTGGGTGTCTGCATGCTGTGCCCCACCATCTGAAGAGTCTACCCAGAGCTGCATGCTATCACTGACAGTAAAACTTTATTGAGCAGCCTGTGCCCTCACACCTAGGCAGGCACGGGCCTCTCACATGCTGAGGAATGCATAGATGCCAGCAGCGATATCATCAACTGCAGGGGGCAGGGATGTTTAGTGTGGTTACAGGTAATCTTCCAGGTGGTGGTGGAGGCTGTGGAGCAGCCCAGGCTTGCTCCACCCCATGCCGTTGAAGCTCAGGGTCCCATGCCAGTTGCATAGGTGCACCTGGAGCACCATGGCAATCAGCAGCAGCAGTGTGTAGTGGGTCAGACACCCCTTGGTTTGCACAAACAGCTGCTTATGCACTACCCATGATGCACAACAGGGCACAGTGTCAGGATGGGGGTGAGGGCTTGCCCTGGGGTGCCTCCTTGAAAAGGACCCTGTGGGGAGGGCAGGGGCATGGTCAGCTCCTTGTCCCAGTTGTCTGGGAGCCCTGTGCCCCCCGAGCCCAGGTGCTATGGGCTTGGTGGCAGCACAGGGGACAGGCTGGCCTGGAGGAAGGGGGGGGTAGTGGGGTCTGGAGCCATGGCAGCAGGTGGTGCCAGGAGCCTAGCCTGTCCTGTCCTGCCCTGGGAATGGGGCGTGGGAGGCAGGATGCCTGCAGGCAGTACCAAGTGGCTCCCCCTGCCCCTGTAGAGTAAGTGGGGATGGGGGGCTCAGCCAGTGGCCTCCTGGGCCCTGGCCTGTCTGTCCAACTTACCATGGTCCCTGGACCACTAACCATGGTCAACTTATCATGCACTCCTGGCCCCTGATCTGAGGTCAGGCAGTACACAGCCCCTTGTACATAGCTTCTTATCTCAGAAATATTGCAAACTCTCACAGTTTCTTTCTCTGCAGGCCCTGCAGCTGCATGTGGGGGAGGGGCCACCGTTGGCAGCTGAGATGTGGGCTCAGGGTCACCACCAGCCACTGCTGGGGATCTATGGATGTTCCAGCTCTGCAGGAGGAGGACTCAGGACTACATCATTCTCTTGTACTGGCTGGTGATAGCATCAGAGTGCCTGGTGGATGCATGGGCCTGGTGGGCAGAGGATGTGACCCACAAGAAGTTGCAGGACTGACATGAAAAGGCACAGGACTGGTTGGACCAGGAGTTCTGATTGCAGCTCCTGCTCCTGGAGTGTGAGTGGGTAGAGGCCTGTGGGAGTAGGGCATGGTTGCGGCCGGGGAAATGCAAACCAGGGAGGAGGACCACCAGGTGCTGGACATGGTCATAGTCCTGGCATTCACCTTCATGCTGCCTGGCCTTTGACTCTAGGCCCTACCTTTTCCCCTGGCAACTGCCCACTGCCCCTGTGGGCCTGAATGGAGGTCCAACACCACTTCCACCAGCCAGGAACCCCTGCCCTGGACTCTACAACAGGTCCCCTGCCACTGAGCCCCCCTGCCTGGTCCCAGGCCCACTGCTCACCTTGACTCCATGTGGGCATGGAGCCAGAGCTGTCTGCAATAGGGCCAGGACCGCACACCAGCCCTGCTGGCCCTGGCTGCCAGAGGGAGAGCCACCCATGTTGGGGGACTGCCAGCCACCATTGCCCCTCAGTGAGCACCCTGCCTACTGGACTTGCCACGGCATGTGCATCTGTGGAGGAATGACCAGAGGCTGGGGTGCTGGCTGCCTGTCCGCGGGTTCTTCCCCCTAGGCACCCCTGCCCCACAGCCCCCCACTCTGGGATGGCATACAAGCCACATTGTAAATAGTTTGCACAGGGAAGAGGGTGTTTGTGGGTAGAGTGGGTAGTGGAGGGGCTCTGCTGTTGTGGGGAAGGGTAGAGGAGGGTTATGCTTGTTGGGGAGGGAGGGAGATGGGGGGCTCTGTTAGGTAGGGAGAGGGGCTCTGTTTGATGTGAGGGGAATAAAAACTTGTTCTTCTGAGATGTGTCTGAAGTAAGTGTGATGCTAGGGGTCTTGCATCTGGTGCCCCGGCCCCTGGAGGTGGGTGTGCAGCTTAGCGAAGGGCCCCAGCTGGGGGGGCCCACTTCTGTCACTGCCACCACAGGTGGTATTCCCACTGCCAGATGTCCTTCATTTGCCAAACCACCTCCACCCAGGTCTCATGAAACAGCTCCCCCAAGGCCTCACAGATATTATGCAGCATGCAGGCTGTGACGATGAGCTGGAGGAGGTTGTCTTTGGTAATCTCAAGGTGGGCAACAAGGGTGTGCCAGAGTCCCTTGGGGCAGCTAAAGGTGCACTCCATCTGAATGTGGGTCTGGCCCAGGCACCAGCTGGGCAGGGGTCCAGCTAGCCTGTGTAGGGCTGCATAAGCCAGGGCAGGAGTGGGTAGGTTGGGTCCCTAATGAGAAGAGACAGGATCACCAAAGCACTCAGCTGCAGGTCCAGCACCTCCAGTGCAAAGTGGCCACTCTGAACCAGGGCTGGCAGGGTTGCAGAACATGTAGGCATCATGGGCACCACCCACCCACCCAGCACTCATGTTTGTGAAGGCACTGCAATGGTCAAACAATGGCTTGGAGTATAACGGAGTGAAAGCCTCTCCAACTATGGTTGGAGCGGTGGCATGGGCAAGTGATAGGGATGTGGGTCCCATTCAGGGCCCTGATGCATTGGGGGAATCCCAGAGCATGGAACTCCACCACCCTGACCACATGGTTGTGCACACAGAGCACCATGTGCCTCAGCATGACCTGGAAGGTGCTACACACCTCCAGGATGGCATTCCTGGCAGTGGCCTTGCCCACCCCAAAGAGATAGCCCACAGCGGAGGCTGTGGGGTGTGGCCAGTTTGAACAGGGTGAAGGCCAGCTAGGTGTCTGTGGGAAGGGGCTGCTGCTTCAGATGTAGCCAGAGCTGCTCCAGGAGGTCCCAGAAGGTAGCCTGGGTCATCCAGAATTCCTCCAACCACTGCTAGTCATCCCAGGTCTGCTGCATGACATGCAGCCACCAGTCCTGGCTGGCCCAGCGGGCCCAGAGGTGGTGAGGCTGAAGGCTCAGGAGGGCAAGGGCAGCCCTGGAAGTGGTGTCCAGCAACTCGTTGGTGTCTCTGCTGGGATCTGGCCAGCTGGATGGGGTCCAGGTGGCAGCTGCATGCTGGCAGTGGCTCTGGGACACACTGTGGCTGGACAGGTGGTTGCTGCATGTGGGGGAGCCAGGAGGGCCCAGATGGGTGACTTAGCAGTTGCCAGGGTGTGCCAGCAAGGCTAATGCAGTGCCCAGCAGGAGCCCAGGGTGCTGGTCAGTGCTGCCAGAGGCAGGGGCTGGAGCAGCCATGGCATGGGAAGTCAGAGGCAGTGAGGAGAGAGCTGCCAAGTGTTCCTCCTCCAGTGTGCATGTTGCTTCTCACCACGGAAGTGACTGGCTAGGGAGAAGAGGTCAGGGCTGGCTTTTCAAGATGGCTGCCAGCTGCTGGCAGTTGCAGCTGAAGCCTTGAGCTCTCCCCATTTGTGGCAGGGGCCCATTGCAGGACTGCAAGAAGTGATGCTAGTTTGCTACTAAGAGCAGAAAATCTGCTGCCACATCCCTGCATGTGTAGACACCTGCCTGGGAGTGTTTACTCACAAGTAGTTTACTTGCAAGTAAACTGATCTTAGATCAAACGGATGTGTAGATACGCCCACTGTGGATCACCGGAAGACTTCTAATAGTAAGTGGAAATCCTAAGGAAGAAAGCATAATATAAGCTACTGAAATAGTGGCTAATGCTTTGAAATACTTGGAACTTCCTGAGTGTCTTACTAAGTGGATTTAGAAGAAAGGTAGCCCATTGGTGTGTCCTAAGGATGTGTTGGAAGGAGGTTGGAATTGTATTGAAAAAACCCTGCAGGATCTAGTGTTGGATAGGAAGGGAAAGAAAAATAGGAAAAGGGCTATTTTATTATAAGGTCTTTGCATGGGGTCAGTGCCCTTCACAGGCAAATTATCAATGTATTGAGCCATGGAGGAGGAAAAGGCTTTTTTTCAGAAACAAAAACTGCCCTTTAGACTGCATGCTGAAGCAGCAGCAGACACCTTTTCGATGGGGTTAGTAGGGATTGTGCGGGTATTTGGCAGGAGTAGAATGAGCTCATGAATGAGGTGGGTCATCAGCAGGATCAGCTATACTGGTGCCAGCTTAAGTGTTCACCAGTACCACAACTGCCCTCACCTACAGCAGTCCCTGGTACCCCTCTCTCATATCCATTTTCTGAAAAAAGTAAGAATACTTGGGCAGATGTGCTTAAAGCATCTGAGGGGAGTCTTCTGCTACAAGCTACAGTGGTTGTTAGAGTTCCAACTACTGGCAATAATCAAGAGCAAAAGAAGCAAATTACTGAGACTATATCATTATAGGTACTTGAGGTTGTGCCATAGAATCATAGAACATTTGGACTGGAAGGGACCTCAGGAGGTCTAGTCCATCTAGTCCAACTCCCTGCTCAAAGCAGGACTGTTCCCAACTAGATCATCCCAGCCAAGGCTTTGTCTAGCCAGATCTTAAAAACCTGCAAGGATGAAGAGTCCACAATGTTTTTGAGTAACCTGTTCCAGTGTTTTACTATCCTCCTAGTGAGAAAGTTTTTCCTAATATTTAACTTATACTTCCCTTGCTGCAATTTGAAACTATTACATCTTGTCCTGTCATCTGCCATCATTGAAAACAGTCTAGCTCCATTCTCTTTGGAATGTCCCCCTTCAGGTAGTTGAAGGCTGCTATTAAATCCCCTCTCAAGCATCTCTTCTGCAGACTAAGTAAGCCCAGTTCCCTCAACCTCTCCTCATTAAGTCATGTGCCAGAGCCCCCTAAGCATTTTCATTGGCCTCCGCTGGACTCTCTCCAATTTGTCCATATCCTTTTTGTAGTGAGAGGCCCAAAACTAGATTTAGTATTCCAGATGTGGTCTCACCAGTGCTGAATAGAGGGGAAGAATTACTTCCCTTGATCTGCTGGCACCACTCTTACAGCAGCCTGTTATGCTATTTGTCTTTTGTGAAGTCCTAGATTTCTGTTCCATGTGAAGATTTACAAAGGGGCTTTTGAGAAGAGTTGATTATATCGAAACACACAATCTAACTAATGAGGATTGGAGGATGGTGCTGCAGAAAGCACTGGGCCCTTCTTTGTAGCCTCATGCTCTGTGACCTCATGCTCTCAGAGTATTGCAGTGAGGAAATACAGCTGTTGCTGTTGCACATGTAAGGGTGTTCAGGACTTGTTCTCAGGGAGCTAAATTAGCTGACAAGGAATGGTGGAAGACCTAGAGGCAGAGGAATGGGTACACAGGATATTCAGATGGTGGAATCTCAGAACAGCTTGGGTATAAAATGTGCAATGGGGAGAACTAACCCACTGGGAGGCCTTTTAGCATTCTGTGCCCCTAGAATGTAGAAACAGTTTACCCCAGCCCTAATGATATCACTGATATGCTGCTTAGGACTAAGAACTGGTGGATGCAAAGTAAAAATGCCTTATCAATGCAATGGTCTAGGTTGAATGGAATCTGGGGCTCAAAGGAAATGGACAAGATGTGAACACGGTTTTAGTTGGAGCCATGGGACTTGTGAAAGATGCGGTGTTCAGGCTACAGGGCAAAGGAACTGGATTCTGTTTAACCAGATGTAGGAGCAAACCTGGAGTAGAAGTACAGGAAACTGGAGAACATAATAATGCAGATGAGGGGTGGGGCTGTGTTGATTGACATGAAAACCTTTAACAGATAATAAAGGGTAAATTGTTTTGTGCTCGTTCAGGATCAGGGCCTTTGAGGACCTACCTCTTCTCAACCCCAGCTACTTCCAGCAGTGCCCCTTAGAAAGGACAGCTGGGGATAGTCCACAATAATCACCAGTATGGCAGAGGTGGAAGTTAGTATGTCAGTAGATAGTGGGGCTGCAATCACAATGACAAAGCATTTAAAAGGGT
>NW_017729022.1:7630274-7640410 GCF_001723915.1 Gavialis gangeticus
TAGATAGTGGGGCTGCAATCACAATGACAAAGCATTTAAAAGGGAGTTAAGTAAGGAAAAATTCAAAGGGTAACTGGCAGTCAGGAAAATGTATCTATAGAATCACAGCCACTGAAGACTGGAGTTTGGGTAAGAAGGTGTGATACAGTAATTGAGACATAGGAAGAAATCCTGGTCGTGGCAGTCCTAATGCAAATGAAATTCATTTGGACAATATGCCTGCTTTTCTTAAACAAGGGATATTCAAACAAACGGCTTCCATTTCTAACTTCGTGGACTGGCCAGTTTGAAAGCCAAATAGCAACTGGCAGGTCACAATTAATTCCATTGCAATTGTTCACTTACACATAAAGCAATTTTTAAAAAGCTTTCTTAGACATGGGCAACTCATTTTATTTGTGGAAAATATATTGGTACAGTTTCCCAGTGAAGAATGTTTAGAGGCTTTCAGTAGATTAAAAACTGTTTTGAGAAGTACATCAGCACTAACCAATCTAGATGAAACTAAATCTTTGTGCTTTTACCCTGTAATCACACACAATAGTATTGTGGTAGGTCTCTTCCCATTTTGTTTTGTAGAAACATGGTCAAATTCAGAGGAAGAATAGATTAAATAGACATTACTGAAGTCCCTATTTGTGATGACTAATGGGTTTGATAGCTTTTCCAGTACCTATTGGACCAATATCCATCAAATATGAACTGTTACTCTAAGTTCTGATAGTGTTTGTAACCTCAGTGATTATCAAATGCATTCTAGCCTGTTAAATACTGAGGCCATGATGAGAGGCCGTAACCCTATCTGAAAGGACTATCCAGCCTTCAACTGGTGGGTCAATAGAGTGACTTTCATTAATTCTGTCAGTAAATACAGTGAATCCATTCACTCTGATGATCTCTGGCAAGAGGATGTGGACTCATGGATTGGGACTTCAGAAATACAGCCAGACATCAGCAAGTGGATGTATCAAATGTAAGTGCTTTTTATGCCATTCGTTACTACCTCCCCTTCTATCACCCTTAGCCTTGTACCTCATATTAATGCACATGCGTTTGATCACTTTAATGCAAATCTCATATATATTGTTAACTGTTTAGAGCAGGGGTTCCCAACATTTATGTGCCCAAGGGCACATTTGAATTTAAAACAAAAAGCCGTGGGTACCACTATGAATATTAAAGTTTAAAATTTAGAATCCTAGATATGTGCATGTGCACAGATTCATTTGGGGAGGGAGTAGTAAGTGCCACTCTGTCACTGCATCAGTCAGACTGACTGAGTCTCATTTTGGCAGCTGTTGCATACAGCCTTTGAAAAAAATTTTGAAGTGTTGCTGTTCTGAATTCAATCAGCAGTAACAGCATTTTTTTGTTGGAATAATGATTTTCACTGATCATGAAAACATGCCCGGGCACCTGAATAAACCTCAGGGGGTGCCATGGTGCCCACGGACACGGCGTTGGAAACTGCTGGTTTACAGCATTATGATATATCTTTAGCAACTGCATGTGAAATTTATTGTAACAGAATTGTTGAGTTGCTTGAGCAGAGTTTATCTCAGATGAAACCACAAGAGTGCCCGTGCTTGCTAAAAGCACAGCTACCAGTACACAAGTTGAGAAACAGAAAATAGGACATATACCATTAGACTTTTTGAGGTGTGCTGAATTTGACAGACCTCCATCCACTAAAGACACTGATTGAAGCAACCACATTTTGACATCAGTCCCTAGATGGACCACTTCTCCAATAAAAAAAAGGCATTACACTAATAGTATGGGCACTTTTTAAAACAATACCTGTGTGCAGCACTACTCTATCATCCATTTGGGAATACAGCAGGCTTTGAGGTGAACCAAGCATGCTATTCTAAAATCCATGACATGTAGCACTGTGAATGCTATGCTGCTGTCACCATCAATAGTGCAGAAAAAAGTTGGGACTGACTGGTGAAAACAACATCAAGTAAATGAGGTTGTGTAGCTCAAGGGAACTGTGTGCCATGGGACACATCCATTTCACACTGCATGGAGACACTGGCCCAGGGAGCAGGGAAGGGTTTTTCATCCGTGTGATGGTCATAGTCCAGATTGGAACCCATGTTTTTAGGCTGACTGCTGTTACAAGCACCATGACTGAGGTTGTCACCCCACCCAGTAGCACATATGACTTGTTGGTGAGCAGGTATATGTCCTGCTATAATTGAATTGCATCTGGAAATACAAGGGCTGGTAGAGCTCACTAAGGAAGACTTTGTTCACATAGCTAACCTGATTCAACAGCAAATTAAGCAGACAGAGGAAATGCAAGCAAGAATAAAGACCCCTTGGAGGGTGATTCTGGAGGATGTGATCCTGTACCTGTAATTATAACCTTGAGTGGAATGGAGTACTTATGGCACTGCACACACACAGTAAGAGTTATTGCTATAATAGGAATATGCTGCTACTTGCAACACTGTTGCAAAAACTGCAACAGAAACAGACTGGGATGCAACTGGCAGTAGCCATGACTAACAAAAGGAATAATGAGAAATGGAGTTTGACATTACAAAACGCAAGAAAGAAAAACCAGTGGAATATTGGCTGTTTCAAGATTGTTTGAAAATCATCAGATCAGTTTGGAAATGTAAGACAAGAAGTGGTAAATACCCAGAAAAGACTGGGAGATGTCAAACAGTTAAGTGGTTTTCCTTAATCAAGGATAGCTTCCTGAGTGGCTTGGAGGTTGACAGATAATCAATGAATATGGAAGCTGGATTAAAATGGTAATACACTGATAGACATGAGAAAGGAATAGCATCCTCATATTAGCTGTGATTGGATGGTTCAAAGGAGAGTGTATGTGTATAGATGTATATTTCCTAGAGAGCTCTGGATTTGTGTGTACCCCAGCATATTCTTCTGTCAATTGGATTGACCAACTGATGGTGAATAAAGACTGTCTGATTTCTAGTTTGTTTCTTTTGCTCACTGGTGAACCTGCAGCAGTGAGACTGGGAGAGGTGTCCCTGGAAGCTGGGAAAGTGTGGCTGACTGGGAGGGGGGCAGGAGAAATAGGGAGATTCTGAGGGAGCTGGAGAAAGACAGGAAGTATCATCCCAGAGGACAAGAAGGCATAAGGGAATAGCTCTGGGGGGACTGGGTGGAAAGTGAAGTCCCAGGGAAGACTGAGCGGGTTTTGAGGAAGGATAGAGGGAACTGCAGTGCTACAATAAAAACTGTTTGGAACTTATAGTTTCATAGTTTCATAGTTTCTAGGGTCGGAAGGGACCTGAGTAGATCATCAAGTCCGACCCCTGCCATGGCAGGAAAGACTACTGGGGTCAAACGACCCCAGCAAGGTGTACATCTAACCTCCTCTTAAAGACCCCCAGGGTAGGAGCCAGCACCACTTCTCTTGGAAGCTGGTTCCAGATCCTAGCCGCCCTGACTGTGAAGTAGCGCCTCCTGAGCGATCTGAGCAGTTTGCTGTCCTGTTTGGGACATTAGCAAGCCTATCCCTTGAGGAAGACCCTCTTCTCCCAAGTTTTGGGGAAGAAAACACCCTATCTTTCATTAGCTGACCAAAAAAGAAGGATCTCTCTGAGGTGGGGCTACTATGGATTGCTGAGGAAGCCAGGAACAAAGAAAAGCCAGGTTCTTGAGCCAAAGGCTTGCCCCTTGTGAAGCCACCCCTGACCTGGTTTCATGGGTCCTTCAGGAGAGGAAGACCAAATAAGGATTTTTTGGGGGAGTCCTGAGGCAAAGCTTCCCCTGAAATGGGTGTGAGCCATGACAGGGAGCTGGCAGTACCTAAGAAAAATCATGAAGGATGGCTGCAGAAAAAGCAAAATTACCATACTGATGAATGCATGGACAGTCTTTAGACTGAGATGAGACCTTTCAGCCAAGTTTTGACTGAATAGTGTACTTTTACTCATGTTTACATCAAAGACAGAGCCATCCAGGAAGAGCACCTGTATCAGGCTGAATGTAGCAGACAGACTTGGGTAGACGGCTTTACTTGTCAAAATGTTTAAATGTGCGTTGAATTCTTATTTAAATGTCAAAATGTTTCAGTGTGGTAAAGGGCAGGCAAGGTACAATGTTTAAGTCAGCCAGGTCCTCCACATGATTGCTGCTGTAGTGAGAAGGTTGGTAAAGGAATCTTAGACACAAAAGGCATTTTTGCATGTGCTCTGGTAGGTGAGGGGGGCACTTTATCAGTGAATGCTTTCAATTAAAGTGCCTGAGCATCATAAGTATCAGTGCCCCCCCCAGGCTGAAATATGGCAGTGGGGCAGTTTAAATTAAAGCTCACTGAGCGAGTTTTAGTTCAAAATACCCCACCGTCATTTTCAGTATGGGGACTCTGATACCTGTGACAACAGAGTCTGCTGGAGCATGTTTATTTCTGTGCTCCAGCAGGCTCAATGAATGGGGTCAGCTCCAATGCGCTGGATTTCCAGTGCATCAGGCCAGCTCCCTGCATAATAACAGGAGCCCAAAGAGAAGTGTCACCTTATCCTGTTCATTTTCTGTAGCATGTGGTGCCCAGGGGGGTGGGAGCATGGGTTGTTGCAAATAGTTGCCGTATGTAGTTTCATAAGTAGGACGTCTAGATGCCCTTTTCACTCAAGGCGAGGCAGCAGTTTGGACCTGTCAGCCTGCTAAGACTGCTGCCATATTGTTTCCCTGTGACATTATATTTCATTTGATGGGGTGTTATTCCTTGGTTATAGCTTTATAACTGTTTTGTTGTGGGGGTGGCTAACTGCGCTTGAAGGGAAAGAGCATGAGTGACTGGTGCCTCCTGAATCTGGGGGGGGCATCCGTAGAGGCTGCCAACCCTGTCAGGGGGGCACCAGCCCCATCAGCTCCAAAAAACTGTCTTAATTCTGCCACTGTGGTTCCCTGTCCTTTCTTGGACTGCACTCTGCCCTTCCTGGGGCTATTCCATTCTCTCTTCTCTATTCTCCCTGGCCTTTTCTCTCCCCATCTCTCTCAGACCATCCCTCTTTCCCATAGGTGACTGGTAGGGGACAGCTGTGCCATTTGGGACATTGCTGCCCCTCCCCTTTGAAGAATAAATTCCCACCCCCTAGGGCATGACCAGAAAAGAAGCTTTCTAAGGGTGCTACAGATCACTGGAAAAAACAGGGATAAAGAAGAGCCAGGGTCTTGAACCAGAGGCTTGCCTCTTGAGAAACTACACTATAGCTGGCCTCAGGGGATCCTTCAGGAGAGGAATATCAAATTAAGGATTCTTGGGGACTCCTGAGGTAGCACTTCCCTTAAAAAGTGGCATAAACCATGACAAGAGGTGGCATCTCAGAGTGCCTACCCAAAACTATGACTGAGGATTCAGCATACAAGGGAGGTGATGGGTACTCTGAACAGTACCCAAAGGACCCCTGTGATTTCCAGGTACAGCAGAAAACTCCAGAGGAAAGAGGTAGATCCCAGGGATCTTTTCAAGTTTGGATCCATTGAACACTTGCAGACTCAGTGCCCTGAGTCAGTGGGACAAGAGGATTAATTCCAGTCCATGGTGGTATTTCTGTGTATTTTGTTAAGGAGGCATCAGAAAAGGTCCTCATGAACCAGAGAAGCCAGAGCTTTCTTTAGAGAGCAATGGCCATGCTAAAGAATCCGAGGATGACGGCAATGTGCGATTAAAGTGGAAGGATGCAGGAACCCAGGTCTATGGTGTCTGGGAAGGGATAGGCATAGAGGTGGTTTGTCTCCCTGGCAAGAAAGTAAAGTAACAGCTTTTGAAGGCAGGAAGCAGTGGGAAGAAGGGGTGGGGAAGGGGGTGGGTGCTTGGGTTGAATGGGTCAAAAGGATATCCAGGTTGCCCATGATTAATAGGGCTGCCAAGCATACCAGGATTTCCTGTGGCTTGAGGAGATCAGGGGCCACAGCAATTTCTAGGATGTGACAGAGCAGATGGTTTAGCTGGGAAAGTGGGAGTTCTGGGATTTGCAGGTGTAAAAGTGGTGAAGTGTTTGGTGCTGAAAGGTACCAATGCCAAACTGATAAGATGGAACCTAGCTCTACAGGATTGAGACATGCGGGTGATCCACATTCAGACTAATGGAAAAGTGATTATAAAGAGAAGACATTTGAATTTCCTTGGTTCACTGTTTGTAGGGACCCAGCTTAGTTCAATTAGCTGTACACTTCTGGTTCAGGAGGAAATATATGCAGAGCATATGCTGAGCCTCTTTGTACAGTGCTTGTAGTGACATTCTGGGGCCTGACAGATGTGTATAAAGTGACATGCTGTCAATGTCTCAAGTTGCCCACATATTTATCTTCCACTTTGATAATATGACATGGAAAAAGAGGGATATACAGAGAATATTCACTAACTATCTCAAACAAATACTTTCTCAAAAGTTTTATTTTCTTTTAAAATAAGTTTTGGGACTATTTTTTGTAATGTTTTACTTATATAGAAATCCTTCCTTAATTACTATGAATTCAGCTTTATAGGTCTCATAGAGTCATAAGAAAGATAGAGATATAGCCCCTGGATGACTCAGTGGTAGTTGTGGATACAGCTAAGGGCAGAAATTGTCCTTTGAAAACCATAATAATATACAGTGTGTATATATATATATACACACACACATTACTGACCAGTTTGTAACAAAGGCCACTGAATATTGTATACCTATCTATGTCAGAAGCTGTTTTAATCGCATTTCTTGTAGGAGTTCAGTGCTTCTGCATTGAATCTGCCTGAAACCAGGAAGTGAGAAAGCCTATATTTAAAGTGATACTTTTGCAGCTTTAGTTATTTGTTCAATCTGAATTACAGACAGAGGTCTGAGTCAATTGTCCCATAAATCAAACTGGTTTGTACATTATTTTGTGATTAGAGCACTAAACTGGGACTCAAAAAATTTTTCTACCACATGGGGACAATAATACCTCCCTAACTCTCAGTGATAATGTGAGAGTAATGCCTGAGAAAGGACCAGGAATTCTTACTATTCTCTATGGTAAATACCTCTATAGATAGATGTCTTTTACAATATTTATCTTGGAAGGGATATAATCAGTTCTACATGACTTATGATATCTCTATATTATTATATCCCTTTATGCCTCATACATGGGAAGACACTTTATTTATAGATGGTCCACTATTTGTCTATTTCAGAGATTCTCTGATATCTTCTAAAGTATCTGGTAATGACCACTATCTGAGATAGCATGATAGACTAAATGGACTATGAATTGACTTGGGCAGCCATCAGCAAAAGAGAAGTAAGCATGAAAATTTGAGCAGAACTTCCCGTGGGAGGAAGAAGCAATATTTGGTCCCTGGACTTAACTCAGATTTTGCCTTTTGTTTGCTCATTTATTTGTGGTAGATTTTAGTTTGTTGCAGATTTTTGGCTTTATTGCAAAGGACAAGACCAGATGGTAGAGGAAAAACTTAGCTGAAAATAAATTGGCTGAACATAGAGAAGGATGTAGAGGAAACACAGACAGAAACAGAAGACAGGTAGAAAAGGAAAGAATAGTTAATCCAATAAAACAGAAGAAAAGAAAATGGGGACACCGAACAATCAGAGCCAAGGATGATTGGCAATCAGAGCCAAGCAATTGTGAGAGTGAACAAAAGGAAAGATAATAGGCAGTTGAGGGACATGCTGAAAGGGAAAGAATCAGAGATTTACACAAACACCAGGAAGAAGCGGATCTCCATGACTCAGAACTGCTTGGTAAGAAAGATTGACGGGTATGTCATTAAAGCAAATCCAGGCAACTAAAGCATATACTGTCTGCCAGGAGCAGCGTTTGCTGAGGTAAAGCTGAGGCTGAAAAGGATCCTGAGTGGAGCATGGAAGAATCCTTTATATCAAGACAAATTACACTGCATATTTCTAATTAGAATGGACCAAGGATGACAATCCCAGGCTGGGGAAAGATACTTGAAGAAGTGGAGGCATGGGTGATCTTCAGTGAAATCCCATTGGTTCACTGTTCTTCCTAACAGTGCAGGATTTTTTTCATGATATCCAATCTAAACTGCCTTTGCTGCAGCTTCAAACCATTGGTCCACATCTTGCTCTCTACAGTAAAAGAGAACAGGTGCCCTCGCTCTTCTTTATGACACCCCTACAGATATTTGAAGATTGCTATCATGTCCCTTAACTGCCTTTTCTGCAAGCTGACCATGCCTATTTTCTTCAACTTCTTGCCTTTATCATTTTTTTTTATCCATATCTGGATTCTAATTTCTCCATGTCATTTTTAAAATGTGGAGGCCCAAAATGCAAAAAATACTCTAGAAGAGTTTTAAACAGTGCTGAGTAAAGAGCCACTATCATCTCTCATGTCTTGCTTCTGCTGATGTAACCCAGATCTGAATTTGCCTTTTGTGCAGATGTATTACACTGCAGAGCACACTGAGTCTTTGATCCACCAACACTCCCAGATCCTTCACCATAGTGCTGCCATCCAGCCAGGTGTCAGCCATTTTGTGTTTTTGTTTCTGATTATTCTTCCTGAGAATGCCTTGCATTTGTCAACACTGAACTCCATCCTGTTATCTCCAGACCAGCTTTCCAATGTGTCAAGATCCTTCTAAATTGTGCTCTTTTCCTCCAGTTCATAGATTTATAACTTCATAGATACTGAGGTCAGAAGGGACCTCAGCAAATCATCAAGTCTGACCCCCTGCCCCAGGCAAGAAAGTGCTGGAGTCAGATGACCCCAGCCATATGCTTGTCCAGTCTCCTCTTGAAGGCCCCCAGGGTAGGGGAGAGCACCACCTCCGTTGGAAGCCTGTTCCAGATTCTGGCAACCCTTATCGTAAAGAAGCTCTTCCTGATGTCTAACCTGAATCTGTTCTTTGTCAGTTTGTGGTCATTATTTCTAGTTACTCCAAGGGGTGCCCTGCTAAACAGAGCATCTCCTATCCCTTGCTGAATTTTTAGATGGCCACAAGATCGCCTCTCAGCCTTCTCTTTCAGAGGCTGAAGAGATTCAGGTCTCTCAATCTCTCCTTGTAGGGCCTTACCTGCAGGCCCCTAACCACATGAGTGGCCCTCCTCTGGAGCCTCTCAAAGTTATCCACATCCCTCTTGAAGTACGGCACCCAAAACTGGACACTGTACTCCAGATGCATCCTCACCAGTGAAACATGGAGGGGAAGTATCACCTTCCTGGACCTGTTTGTGACACACTTGCTAATGCATGATAAAGTGTAGTGCAGAAACTTTCTCAGCCTGATGAAGGGCTTTTAAATCTGAAAGCTTGCTTAAAATTGTTTTTTTCTAACTATTGAAGTTGGTCTAATAAAAAATATCAGATTAATCCAAAGAACCTTATTAGCTTTACTGATCACTTCATCACATTGACAACTCATGTTTATCTTGGAGTCAACTATGACTCCAAGATCCTTTTCTGCTACAGCACTGGTGAGAGGGTCATCCCCCAAGCCTGTAAGTGTGTTGGTGATTCCTTCTTCCTAGGTGCAGCACTTTGCATTTATCCTTGTTAAATTGCATCCTATTCTGTTCTGCTGACTTCCCCACCTGTCCAGATCTGCTTGGATTCATTTCCTGCCCACTAGTGTGTTTACTTTACCCCATAATTTGGTGACATCCATGAATTTGGGCAGAGTGCTCTCCATGCCATCATCCAAGTCACTGATGAAGACATTAAACAGTACTGGTCCAAGGACCGAACCTTGGGGAACTCTACATGCTCACATCTTTCCAGGTTGATGCCAACCTGTCCACCACCACCTCTGGCTGTGTCCCATTAGCCAATTTGCCACCACCCTTGTGACAGCTAAAAATTTTGTCTGTGTGATAAAGGTGCTTGCTGAAGGCTCTATGAAGATTAGATCAAGTGTTTTTCTGTCATTTTTTTAGATATTAAGCTATATGTTGTTGCTAAGAGCCTAATTAAAGATTAAGATGTAGTAAGACCTTGTATGAAGTAAGACCTAATAAATTTAGCAAAGCCTTGAAGTAGTAAGGCCCTGTGGCATAGTTAAAATTAACCTTATCAAAGGAATGCAAGACTTGCACTGCTATTGATCAGTCTAAGGACAGTTGAAGTAAAAAGAATCTGAGTGGCTGTAACTTATCAGCACAGCTCAGAAATTATAAATGGGCTGGCACATC
>NW_017729022.1:7640446-7640727 GCF_001723915.1 Gavialis gangeticus
TGAAAGGGACTAATTAGCTGTTGACCTGGATCAGTGGGCCCGTGGATCCAGCCCCCAGGAATTCTCACTTCTAGGGCAGCTCCCAGCCAGATGGGGAAATCCCTGAGCAGCTCCTGGGGCTGGCTGGAAGCAATCCTGCTTCTGGGGCAGCTTCTGGCCAGCCCCTGGCTGGATAGGGAAGCAGAGAGCTCCCCAGTCCCAGTGCTGCTTGGCTTCAGGCTCTTGGCTTTTGTGGGAAGCCAGAAGTTAAGCAGCACTGGGACTGGGGGTGGGGGGGTGGG
>NW_017729022.1:7640788-7647680 GCF_001723915.1 Gavialis gangeticus
GGGGGGTGGGACAGAGAATTACCCTGTCCTAGGGCTGCTTAGCTTCTGGCTCCTGGGGTCAGCTGGGAGCTGAGCAGTGGGAGTTCTCTGTCGCTTGTGGCCCCAGTCAGCATCTACACATGTGCAAATAAATAGTACCCACATTTACAGGTAGTAGATATTTGCTCAATAGATTTATTTACTGAGCAGTAAAATGTGCACATGCGTAGACAGTGATGCTTTACTGCACAGTAGATTAGTCTATTGCTTAGTAAAGCATCTCATGTAGACATGCCCTCTGCTCATTATAGTGGAATAGTAACCATAAAGGAAACAGATGTGCTTAAGTTAACACATTCTTTAGGCAAGATGGAAAAAAAGATAAAGGTGAAGGCATAAGTTAATGATGCAATCAGTATTAAAGAGATGAAAAGGAATAGCATATAAACTGTCCAGATTTAAACTACTTTAAGAAAGGAGGCTAGGGAAATTTCAGCTTCATTTATATAGACAGGAGAAGTCTCTCTTCCAACTATGAACTATGTGTTTAGTATCTCTCCCAAATATAAAGTCAGTCCAATAAAAGATATTACCTCATCTCACAAATCCTGATTCCTACATATTCTGTAGGCCATCCAAGTTGCAACTACAATAAAACAAAAACAATTTGAAATTTGTATTCTAAACAAAGGGGAAAAACAGGAAAAGGATCAGACCAAAATGAATGAAAAACCATCTCAAGAAAGATATTAGAAATAGACAAAAAGCCAAAAATAATAGATAAAAGGACTGTTCAATAAAGAAAGCTACATCAGAGGTCATGAAGTATAGGGATAAAGTTAGAATCCCCTAAAGGATATTAAAACAAACAGCAAAAGCCATATAAGTAAAAAGAAAATAAGGAAAGAATTTGGAGTTTACTATTCAGTGAGGAATGGGTAAAAAATAAAGATAATCTAGCTATGGTCACAAAACTGATTGGGTACTTTAGCTTAATATTCAGGAAGGAAGATGATGTTGGTTCTGTAGACAAAGGTAAAATGTGAATGAGAATGAAGGGTCAGAAATGAAAATTACCATAACTCAGGTGGAAACAAAACTAAAGGTGCTTAAAGGAATTCAGCTTAGAGGCGAGGTAATTGCCATCACAGAATTCTAAAAGGATTTGCACATTAAATCTATCCAGTTGGGAGTGGTACTTCCAATAGATAAAGAGAAGCACTAATGCCATTGTACAATTCATGGGTGTGGCCTCATTTGGGATACTGGAATGGAAGAAATGCAGAGAAGTGCTTCTAGGATAAACAAAGGAATGGAGTACCCATCAGGAAGAGAGTACCTGAGAGGACCTTAAAAGTAAATCTATATCACCCTTTGAGTAAGTTAGGGTAAGAAATGAGCCCTGCCTACTCACATGTGTCACAGCCCGGGAGCTGGTGAGCCAAGCTCATGGTCGTGGTCACGGTGGGGCAGCCGGATGGTGGCAATTGGAGTGGACAGGCGGGAGTTTTTGGCAATGGAGTACTGAGCGGCACGGAAGCGTGTGGTATCTTAAACAAGTGGGATTTATTCGACTTACGCTTTTGAGGTGTAGGCAACGATCTTCAGTTACAGTGGATGGTAACAATGAACAAACAGAGGGGTCTGTCGGCTCACGGGGTTCACCAGCAAGCCCTTGCTATCTAGCCGGAGCTAGGGGTGGCTGCCTGCTGGCTAGTCCCAGAGCTGGTCAACAGCTTATAAAAGGATCAACAAACGATGGGACAAACTGTAACTCGATGAACTGATTAGAGTCATGATGCCAGTCCCGAAGGATGATCGGATAGTCGAGGTAATAGCCGAAGTCAAAAGCCAGGTAAGTCGTAGTGAAGTATCGAGTGTGATCCGAGAGCAAGGTCAAAATCAGAGCCGAAAACAGTCCAGTAACTGGAGAATCAATACAGTATAAACGAGGTATGAAACACAGTGAGAGCCCACGCTGGAGGAGACCTAACTGAGGGACAGTCCCTAAGAACTAGCCTCTGTTCTCAGTTGAACGGATCTCCCCCCGAGGGAGAGGCTCCTTAAACTTTTATAACAATTTGGTGGCCAATTAGAATGCGTCCCTCAAAGAACTTTCTAGCCAAATGACATCATGCTTTTAGCTGGCTGAGCATGCGTGAGTCTGAGCTCTCTGCTGTTACCAAGCATGCACAGGGCTGAAAAGTAGGTCAGCCTGACTAACAGCTCTTGGGGTCGCCCAGGGGACACATGCTGGGTGAGCCCAATGGAAATTTCCATTCAGGAGCTCTCCTACGCATATCAGCTTTAATTCTCTCTGCATTGGCAGCACTCAATCAAAATTTTCCTTGACAACATGCACCAAGGCCAGCAAAATAGACTGTGTAAGTGGCTTAAGGGAAGGCCCAAACAGGTTGGCGTGAACTTGAGCACATGCCCCAACACCATGCTCCTGAAACAGCATGGAGCTGGGGTAGCACAGCGCTTCCTAAACCATTTACATTGTCTAGTTTGTGGGCCAGCATGCCCCTGAATGGGCAGGGATGTATTCTTGGTACTATTTCTTGGTAGGGAACTCAGGCTCACTCAGAAGGCAGTATAGGTGTAGCTTAAAAGACCTTGGCTTGTTTAACATCATACACATCCTGAACCAGCAGGATGGGGTCTGAGGAGGGGCAGGCTGAAGTGCTCTGGGTCAGGGTACAGGGGGGTTGTGGGGAAAGGGACTTAACGGTGGGGGTTTACTACAGACCTCCCAACCAAGGGGAAGAGCTGAACTGTGAATTCTCGGGTCAGCTTGTGGAGGCACTTAAGGCAAGGGATGTAGTTGTCATGAGTGATCTAAATTACCCGGACATTTGCTGGGAGGAGCAGTCAGCCAGGTCTGACCACTTACGAAGGTTCCTTGCCGAAATAAAGGACCTCCACTTAACCCAGGAGGTGCGCAGTCCCACCAGGGGGAATGCCCTGCTGGACCTGGTCCTGGCCGCAGGCGACAACCTGGTGAGGGTACTCCAGGTCCTCAACCACCTGGGCAATAGTGATCATTGCTTGCTGGAATTCACCATGCAGTGCAGGGTGTCAAGGGTCTGCAGCAAGGCTGTAGCCCTTGACTTCAAGAGGGCCAACTTCAATGAGTTGAGGAGATTAGTGGGAAGAGGCACTGGGGTCCTGAAGAGTAGGGGAACTGGGTGCCCAATATGAGTGGTCATTCCTTAAGGAGATGATACTCAGAGCCCAAGAGGTGACAATCCCAATGAGAAGCAAAGGGGGCAAAAGTGCTCAAAAGCCCCCTGGCTCACCAAGGGCATTCGGGAATGCCTGATTGCCAAAATGGAGGTGTACACCCAGTGGAAGGGAGGGGCTATCACCAAAGAGGAATATACCTCCACCGCTTGGGTCTATAGGGGGGCTGTTAGGAAAGCTAAGGCAGATACGGAACTAGGGCTAGCATCAAGGATAATGAAAAGTCCTTTTTTAAATACATAGGGAGCATGAAGAAGGCACCGGGTAATCTGGGCCCCCTGCAGGATATGCTTGGCAATCTAGTGGTTGCACCAGAGGAGAAAACAGACCTCTTTAACAATTTCTTTGCCTCCATTTTCTTGTGCAGGGACCAGGACTCCCCTACCAAGGTTCAGAACAAACTCAGGAGAAACTCTGCCAGACCTAGGGTTAGGGAGGACCGAGTTAGGGAACTTCTGGAGGGGCTGGATATGTTCAAAATCAGCAGGTCCAGATGCTCTCCACTCCAGGGTGTTGAGGGAACTGGCAGGGGTTATCGCAGGGCCCCTGGCACAGCTTTACAAGCACTCATGGTGCTCTGGCCAGGTGCCGGACAACTGGAATAAGGCCAATGTGGTCCGCATCTTTAAAAAAGGGAAGAGGAAGGACCCGGGCAACTATAGGCCCATTAGTCTTACTTCAATCCTGGGGAAGATCTTTGAGAAGATTATCAAGGAGCACATCTGTGATGGGCCAGCAGCAGGGATGATGCTGAAGGGCAACCAGCATGGTTTCATTGGGGGCAGGTCAAGTCAGACCAACCTGATTGCCTTCTATGATCAGGTCACGAAATCATTGGACACAGGTGTCGTGGTGGATGTAGTCTTTCTGGACTTCAGGAAGGCCTTTAACACTGTCTCCCATCCCATTCTCATTAAAAAGCTAGGCAACTGTGGCATTGATGCCTACACAGTCAGATGGATTGCAAGTTGGCTGAGGGGTCGTACTCAGAGAGTGGTGGTGAATGGGTCATATTCGACCTGAAGGGAAGGAGGCAGTGGAGTTTCCCAGGGCTCAATCCTTGGGCCCCCACTGTTCAATTTCTTTATTAGCAACTTGGACGACAGGGTGAAAAGCACCCTGTTTAAATTTGCAGACAACACCAAGATTTGGGGTGAGGTGGGCATGCTAGAAGGGAGGGACAGGATACAGCTGGACCTGGACAGATTACAGGGGTGGCAAATGAAAATAGGATGGGATTCAATAAAGACAAGTGCAGGGTGCTACACTTAGGCAGTAGGAACCAGCAGCATACCTATAGGTTGGGGAACTCACTTCTCAAAAGCAAGGTGGCAGAAAGAGATCTTGGAGTCATTATTGACTCCAAGATGAACATGGGCCAACAATGACACAGTCAGTAGGGCTAATCGCACCTTGTCATGCATCCACAGATACATCACAAGCAGGGCCAAAGAGGTGATCCTCCCCCTCTATGTGATACTGGTCAGGTTGTAGCTGGAGTACTGTATCCAGTTCTGGGTGCCACACTTCAGGGGGGATGTGAACAGCATTGAGACGGTCCAAAGGAGGGCCACTTGCATGATCTGGGGACAGCAGGGCAGACCCTATGAGAAGAGGCTACAGGACCTTAACTTGTTCAGCCTTCACAAGAGAAGGCTGAGGGGGGACCTGGTAGCCATCTATAAACTTACTAGGGGGGACCAGCGGGGTTTGGAAGAGACCTTGTTCCCCTGAACACCTCCCAGAGTAACAAGGAATTATGGCCATAAGTTGTTAGAGAGTAGGTTTAGATTAGACATTAGAAGGCACTACTTCACAGTCAGGGCAGCTAGGATTGGGAACCAACTTACAAGGGAAGTGGTGCTCGCTCCTACCTTGGAGGTCCTTAAGGGGAGGCTTGAGGATTACCTAGCTGGGGTCATTTGAGCCCAGTTTTCTCTCCTGCCCAGGGCAGGGGGTGGGACTAGAAGATCTATAAGGCCCCTTCTGACCTTATATCTATGAATCTATGAACCTTGTAAAATGAAGGCTGAGAGGGGGGATACTTACTATCTGCAACTACAACTGGCAGATTTTAAAAAAAGAATCCCTATTTAAGCTAAAGGACAAAGTTATCACAACATATAGATATAAACTGGCCATAAAAACATTTAGGTTTGGCATGAGATGAATGTTTAAAACCATTAGATCAGAGATCTGGGGACTATCAAAAAACCTAAGCAATTTTATGATGGGCTTTGAAAGTGATTCTGGATTATGTAACAACCTGGAAGTTTCTTATGCAGCCCTGTGTTCTTGCAAATGGGCAAATCTGGCTTCTTTCAAACCCTTTTTTAGAACTTCCCGGTGCCCCCAGAAATCATTCCTACATTGTTCTGCTTATCACTGCTCTCTCCATGGGTGCCTGGGGCGCTGGATGTGCTGGGAGGCTTCTCCAACATTCTGTAATTACAGCGCATTGAAGCAGCCTCAATTTTTCTAGTGTGCTCCAGCCAAACTCCATGTCTTATGTATCAGAATCACCATGCTTAAATATGGTGGCAAGGGCACTTTAACTAAAGCTCATTCAATGAGCTTTAGTTAAAGTGCCCTGGCTGCCATTCTGAAGAACAGGGAGGCTGATGCATGAGATGCTGTGGCATTTTAATTAGAGCAGCTCTCAGACCCACTCTAATTAAAGCGCTCCTCTCTCCGAATGCCCGGAGCACGTGTTAAAATGCCTCATGTGTCTATGTCTTTCCTTTGTTTATTGTATATGTTCTGCATTATAAGCTCTTTAACAAAGGGAATTTGTCTTTTGTGTACCAGCACTTACATTGATGGTGCTATATCAATGATTAATAACAATAATTAATAATAACACCAGTCTATCAGGCATTAACAACTCTATAAGCATCAGCCTTTTTATCTTAGCATTCCAGATATTTCTCTCATGAACTACAAGACTTCAAGAATAATTAAATAGAATTAGTTCAAAAAAGAAAATATTTTTCCAGCTATTAAAAACATAGATACAGTAAATAGACTATTTTGTCTTTGATACTTTTTCTTCAGGAAGAATTTTAATGTGCTTTTGTGTCTTTGGGCAATATTCTTATGACAGAGTTGATCATGTAGTTTTAGGAATAGGTTAGACAAGGACCAGAACCGGATGATTTGGATAAAAATGACCTTGCTTCGAACAGGAGGTCAGACCAGAAGACCTCTGGAGGTCCCTTCCACTCCTACCCTTTTATGACTCTATGATTAATGTAGATAACATACAAAATGTTATATAAATAACATTTTAATAAAAATAATGATGTATTACTCAAATACAGTTTCTTACTCCATATGTTCCAAGACAAGCCTCTGGCTTAGACTGAAGTTATACTTGAGAATAATGAGCAGTAATTTAAGGGCAAGAATTTTAGGAATGTTTTTAGGAATGCATATTTGAGGCATGCAAACACTCGTAATTCTTGCTTGTAGTAATGCCATGCAATAACCATGTATTTGTGATTAAGGTATTGAAAACGTAGTACCAGAGTGGATTAAACCAGTTTTTAAAATGCATTTTTTTCGTATTTTTTCTCCTCGTGATGTCACTATGTGTCAGAGTCAGGATTCTTAGTGATCCTGCCAGGTTGGGTGGTGGTGCAGGGGTGGGGTGTTGAATCAGTGGAAT
>NW_017729022.1:7647691-7648115 GCF_001723915.1 Gavialis gangeticus
CCAGCAAGTCCCCTGCCCGAAAGCATGGGTCATTATCAAGAGGCCTGCTACATTGTATTTCAGTCATGCCCAATCATTCTCATTCACCAGGGAACCATTTTACCTGGGAGGGGTACAATGAATCATATTGTTGCAAAATGGGATGCCCGGACAGAAGATGGAGACTTGACATATAAAATGGAAACTTAACATGACTTTGGTTCACTTACAAACACGCACCTAACCATACAATATCCATATGAAACAATAAAAATCAATACAAAAATGATAATAATACAATATACAACAGTAAAAATCAATACAAACTTAATAATAATACAATATAAAACAGTGGATATCCAAAACCAAAAACTTGCTACCAAAATAAAAATGTTTAAAATGTATCCTAAGTTTGAGCTCACTTATACTTATCTATAGGGAATAG
>NW_017729022.1:7653115-7659028 GCF_001723915.1 Gavialis gangeticus
TGGTTCACTTACAAACACGCACCTAACCATACAATATCCATATGAAACAATAAAAATCAATACAAAAATGATAATAATACAATATACAACAGTAAAAATCAATACAAACTTAATAATAATACAATATAAAACAGTGGATATCCAAAACCAAAAACTTGCTACCAAAATAAAAATGTTTAAAATGTATCCTAAGTTTGAGCTCACTTATACTTATCTATAGGGAATAGGGAGAGAAAAAGTCAGAAATTATTGGGGAAGGGGAGGGAATGCAATAAAAAAAAAAAGAAACTGGGGGTTTTGCTGCAGTGGAAAATTGAAAAATATATAGTGACAACTCAGTGGAAAATGTGGACAACTTGGAGGGCACATATGCCTGCTGCTGGGGGTTGTGTGCCCCTCATGCATGTACAACCTCCCCATACACCCTATCTCCCCACACACCCAGCACACCCACCCTGAGTATGCCCCACACAGAGCACCAGTGACTTTGGGGGTGGGAAAGTGCCAGGGGGAGGTGGTAGAGGGCACCCAAACATAAGTTTGCCCAAGGTGCCATTTTCCTTAAGACTAGCTCTGATTCTGATGGTCTTAAAAACTGCAAATAGGTTCTCTTTTAAACCTCACATTGTCCTTTAGACCAGTGGTGCTCAACCCTTTTTAATGAGTGAGCCAAACCTTAAAAGCAGAGATGGGCTGAAGGCTGCATAGGCAAGCATTATAATTCTGTACTTTGGCATATCTGTAGTGCTTTAAGTAATATTAGAAAGGAAAATATACACTTTAGTAATTTTAGGTTTATTAATACAAAGTGAAGAGTTCTGTGTTGTTTAGAATTATTTTAAATTTGATAAAAATAATTAAACCCACCCACCTGGCAGCACTCTACCTTACCTCATTTCCCTGTGATTCCCAGTGCCTCACTAGGGGAAAGGAGGGGGTGGGCAGCAGGAGTGTTCACCTGTGCTGTCATGCTGGTGACAGGCTAGTCACACCAGGTTTGAGGTCCACATCTGGACCATGGGTTGGAGGTTGGTCACAGGACGATCCAGGGTGTGTGCAGTTTTGCAGTTGCATTCTCGTTTTGATTCCTAGTCCACTCAAAGCTTAAAATCAATTGCCTGGCAGTGGCAGCAAGATTTCTATTCAGGCAGCAGCAAGGGAGTCAACTAATTTTTCACTGCTGTTATAATCTACCCAATTCCTTCTAAACTCTTCATCCTATACAGCCTCTTTCCTTTTTAATGGTCTAATGGTTCTACCAGTCAAGCTTTCCTTTCTTCTGCGATTCTGCTGTCTATACCTCCCTTTTCAAAATCCTGGATCCACCCATGATTAAGCACAACCAGCACCCTAGGTGACTTGTGATTGGGAACCTCCCCACCCCCTCGGCACAAGTAATTGGGTAGATTATGACAGCACTGAAGTTGACTGACTCCTTCACTGCTGCCTGAATAGAAATACTGCTGCCATTGCCAGGCAAGGGGGAGCATGGGATTGCAAATTAACTATGGCTCCTTAAAAAGGTCAACCAACTATAGAGTTTATTCCAACAAAAAGATCTTGATGCTCATGTTGTTGTGGTCATCTGATCCCAGCAGTCTTTCCTGCTCAAGTGTAGGGGGCTGGACCCAGTGATCTGTAAAGTCCCTTTCAGTCCCTAACAACTTTGAAACTATGAAACTTGTACTTCTTGATTTACAGTAAACATTTTTAAAAAGTACATCTTTACACTCTTTTTCTCTTTCTTGTCAGGCATAGTACATATCAAGCACATTTTATCCAATGGTCCATTACTTCAGGCATTAGAGATGTCATTCTTGCATAACATGTTACTTGTCCTTTTCCTTCTCAAGATGATCATATCTACAAACTCAAGTCTTGTTACCGTTTCATTGCTTGTGCCAAATCATGTCTAGAATTCCGGCATTGAGAATGGTCAGGTTGCCTCCATCTGTTCTCCTTCTGGTGCTGCTTTACTTTCCTGTTAAACTTACTCTCTCCCTTCCTGTGGATCTTGCTAGAGTAATTGCTGCCACCAGGTTCCCTGTGTCTGTGTGACAGAAAATAACCTGTAAAGCTCAAATGGCTTTTTGAGAGGACAGAGATGTAGGAACTTCAGCTAGCAGTCAAGTTGCATGCAACCTGTCCACCTGATGCTTTTCCAAATACTTTTCTTCTGCAACCTGTACTCCTCTCTCCATGCTCTATGCATCCCTTATCAGCAAGTTGTACTAAATCATATTTTCACTACAATAGTTAGATCCAAAGTTGAGCAAAGTCAGTGGAAAAAAAACTCTTATCGCCTTTGATAAGATCCTGACTGAGCAGGGCTCAGTTATTGTCTCCTGACAAGTTCAAACACCTCTGCATGAATTAATCTATAGAAGAATCCTGCTGCCCTGGTAAAAACAGGTTGACTACAGGAATATAAGAAAGACTCAACTGGATGTAGGTAGCATAATTTTAACCTCAAAATCTGTGAGTCTATGCTTGTTCATTAAAATTCCTTAAGAATATGCAGGTGCACATTTCCATGTGTATACGCACAACAAAGTTCCCCTTAGTGTTTTCACATGGTACAATTACAGTTTGCTACTTCTATACAGTACAATTTTACACAATATACCAAGTATCATCTGAAGACCAATTCATGGTGCTGTAGGCAAATGAGTCTACAAATTCAATTAGTCAATGTATATTAGTGTTTAGAACCACTCTTCTGGTCTGTTCTGTGGTCCATGTTCCAGCACTCACCGTGAAGATGAACATAGATTGTGAGTTCTGTGACTTAATATTCGGAGATAACATCGCAGTGTTAACGTTTGACTAATAATAACTTTGATCATTGAGAATGCTGTTCTTTTCTGATCTACAAGATAACATAATTGGCCTAGTTTTATAAATTGAGATTTATGGGTTTATCAAATCTGACATTCAAGCTTCTCTTATCTGGAAAATTGAGACTAACCCTACATGCAGTGCAATAAGCATTTTCATGGCAAATTCATCCCTCACCAGTTTACTTCTTATGAAGGCAAGATAAAGACGTACAAATCTTTGGAACATGAGTGTGACACCCTCATCAAAATTAGGTTCTTAAAATAGCCCCTTTAATGCTTGGGAAAAAAACCAGATGAACCACTGAAAGACTGAATTCCACTAAACAATATAGGTGGAGTGTGGGCAGTGGCAGGGCAGCACTGCACCTTCTTCCTGACGCACAGTGGGATTGTTCAGTCTTTGGAATCTTTCAGGATGGCAATGATTGCTTTAACTGTGATGGTCTCTGGGGGTAGAGGGGTTAGAACACAGAAAAGCTTCTGAATTATTTTTATTGTACATTTTAAATCACTAACTTTAATATATTAAGCCACATTCATTCATGGGAAACTCCACAACATTCATGAAGTTAAACTAAGCATGAATTCAGGCTACGTGTGGGATTCTTTTACCGATTTGGTATGTGCTTTTTTCAGATCTTCATAGTGGATTTTAGATCCTTTGAAAATCTGGTGTCCATGAGTATGCAGAACTCCCTCTGAAACTGGAGTTACTGTCATGGAATTTGGGAATGGGAATGTGACCAAAGTAGAGGTGTGCTGGATGAACTGCGGGGACGCATTTTGGCATAAGAGCTTTTATTTTTCAATCACTGTAGTTTTATTAGGTAGTAATGCTGCTTTGAGATTTAGTGTTTATTTCTCAGGTTTAATATTGAAGCAGAAAGTTTCAACTGACATTCAGCTGTATTATTAAGCAAATGTTCCAGCATGAAGTATGATTTGTTTTTTCTGTGAGTGACAAGATGATACTTTTCATTAAACTACAATGCAAATAGAATCCCTAGAACTAATATTCTCTGATTTTCTACTGTTGAATAGGGAGTTAGTTTGGTTTACTGTTATTTTAGCATTCAGACAGTGCTTTCTGAAAAACCCTTACTTAGAAATCTCACATATGCTACAATAGGCACAAGGTACCTGCTATAAAAACCTAGAGAAACCATTGGCGTGATTCCTCTACAAGTTGGTTGATACTCATTAGCGGGAGAAAGTTACAAGAACACTTTTTTTCTGATGTAGATATAATACATTATATTTCTGATACAATTTAATATTGGAGTTTTTGCATTAGATGATGATGATCATTACTGACTCCAAGATGAAAATGGGCCGACATCTGGATGCCTATTTTGCTGGGACTCTTTGACCCCAGCTGACTTCCTGCCCTTGGGGCAGGGGGCTGAACCTGATGATTTTCCGAGGTTCCTTCCAGCCCTAATGTCTATGAAATCTATGAAGAAGTGGTTTCTGAGTCCATGAGTAAAATTGCGTTCATACAAAAAACCTGTCACAAGCATTTGCAGCTGGACTTCATGGTTCTTAATAGCTTGATTCTCAGTGACACCTATTTTAATGATTCAGAACTAAGATACGAGGTTCTTGGCTTAAGTTAATTTTTTTTACACTAAAGTCATGCAAACAGGCTTTAATATGGGTATAAATAACTTTAATCCTCCTTAAAGTCCTTTTGCATTTCCAGGTCTTTTGTTTCTTGGGAATACACCCCGTTCAACACCCATTTGCAGGCATTACTACAACACATTTCCACTGCAAAGTTTTCTCAGGATGAATTCCGGATGATCTGGGCTGCTGCTCCTATAGTATTTTGAAGGTTCTTTAAGAGCTGTCAAGTACCATGCCCGTTTACTATATGGTCACCTCTGGGTTTTGAAGTAAGCACTAAAATTGTATTTTACCCAGAGTAAGCACAATGTAAATATATTACCAGCCATCAATAACCTCTCTTATTTTTTACTTCCATGGAAAACCTAATCTTATGTGAAACATGCCATCTCTCTCTTTTCAACACACAGTTTCTGTCCTTCGTCAGACACAACAATTGCATTGATACCAAATCATACCAGTAAAAGCTGTTACGATGTCACAGTTACAGTGGTAGCTCTAAAGTGGCTGAAAGGTGTGTTTGTCTATAGTTTTGAAGTTATATTTCTCTTTTTCCACTATTATCACCAGACCTTGTTATTTACTTTCCACTTCTTCCACTCTCTAAAGCCCTCAGCATACTGAATCAGAAGCCTGGGTGTGTTTCTGTCCAGAGTCCAAGGCTTTTTATTTCTTTGTATCCTGCCTTGGATGTTATTTTTTTGTCTGTGTTTACAAACACATCTCATTATACAACTCTTATAGCAGCATTTCATAATATAGCATTTCAACCTAGCATAATGTTGCCTTCACAAAGCGTCCTATTATAAAATAGAAGACTTGGCTCATATCTTGATCTGCAGGTAATCAGATATTCAGCAGCAAAGGGTTATGACTAAACTACAGATACATCCACACAGTTTGAAGGAGGGACCTAAGAATAGAAATATATACCAGAAGTAAATGTATACATAAATGTTTATAAATGTTTTAGAAAATGCCATAAAACCACAAATTTCTACCACTTCTAGTACACAATTGATAAACACTGATAAGGCACACATTCAGCAACATTTTAAGAAATTATAATACAATTTATACGTATCATACAATCATAGAAAATTAAGGTGGATAAGGGACCTCATGAGGTCATCTAGTCCAACCCCCTACTCAAAGCAGGACCATCCCCAACTAGATCATCCCAGCCAAGTCTTTGTCTAGCTGGTAGGGCTGTGCAAAGCTTTGGGTGCTGATTTGATTCGGAGGAGATTCAGCCCAATTTGGTGGCCAAATCTCCAAATCAGAATCAAATCAGGTGACCAATTAAAAGGTCTGAATTGATTCGATGCTCTCCAAATTGATTCAGAGAAGATTTGGAGAGCTTCAGTGATTCGGGAAGTCCCCACCCGCTGCTGCAGGGAGCTGGACCTGGACTCGGAGCTGGTAAGTAGGGGGCGGGGCAGGGCGG
>NW_017729022.1:7664452-7665672 GCF_001723915.1 Gavialis gangeticus
TCCCTTGCTAGCTGCAACTCCAGTTGCTCTTGGGCCTTCCTGACTTCATCCTTGCATGCCTGACCAATACTCTTACGCTTCTCCCTAGTTGTTTTCCCAAGCTTCCTTTCTTATTAGCTTTATTTTTGTGATTTAGTTTACTGAAGACTAAGCGAAGCTAGTCTTCTGCCATACTTGCTAGTCTTCCTGCTCATTGGGATTGTTTGTTCCTGCACTCTCAGTAAGACTTCTTTAAAGTATAGCCAGCTCTCTCTCCTGGGCTCATCTCTCCCTCAGACAGGCTTCCTGGGAAATCCTGTCCATGAATTCCCTGAGCACGTCTATGTCCACTTCTCTGAAGTCCAGGGTCCTTACTCTGTTGCTCTCCATCCTTTCTTTTCTCGGGATCCTGAACTCAGTCATCTTGTGGTTGGTATGTAACTACATAATAATGATATCTTCTATCATGACATTTCAGTTATACTTAAGCAGTAATTATTTTTGGTTCACTTATTTATTCTGTGCTGTAGTTTTGAAGCTTAACTTGATCACGTATTTGACCTGTACTAAATGCATTGCAAGTATCATTTTTTTACCTTACGTCAACATTTTAACTGCCATTTAATTAGTCAATAATAAACTAATATAGAAATGACAAAAAGTGTTTTTGGTCTGTAATTTAAATTGTCACTGAGTTGTAAGAAATACGAATAATGCCTAGTAATTGTTTAAAGAGAAATAGGCCATTTCTCCTTTTTTTCTTTTCAAACAAACAACCCACAAAGTCTCTATAGCATCCTCTGTAATGATAATGTAAAACACCTATTCATTTCACTAATTTATTTGGAAACTCTATAGCACTATGCCAAGTTATTTCTAAATTTAAATGCAATGCTGCCTGGAAGTGCTTAATTCTGATTTATCCTGATTTATCTCCAAGGGCTGACTATTTATTGAAAATTAAATTGTACATAAATATCTTGGACCTGATTGAGACTGTTAACTCATTTCATGAAGGTCAGAGACATATATCTCCACCTATCCACCCTTGCTATCCTTTTCTGGATTTGAATCCAGAGCCTGGGGAGAAAATATCATTCCCTTGCTGCAGTTCTTTGCATTGTACAAAATGGAAAAAAAAATCAAACTTGTTATCTGAAACCAAATGTGAAGGGAACAAAAAGTACTCTTTTGTGTGTGTGTGTGTGTGTGTGTGTGTGTGTGTGTGTGTGTGTGTGTGT
>NW_017729022.1:7665684-7721396 GCF_001723915.1 Gavialis gangeticus
GTTGTGTGTGTGTGTGTGTGTGTGTGTGTGTGTGTGTGTGTGTGTTGGGGGGGGTCTTTGTTCTCAACCCTTTTAGACTCAAGGCACCCCTTTGAAAATGGCAGCTCTTCTCTCTCACTCTTTTTTTAAATATGGAAAAATTATAAAGCAATCCTTTTTTTTTTCAGAAAAC
Organism: Gavialis gangeticus; assembly: GCF_001723915.1. Lineage (NCBI taxonomy): Eukaryota > Metazoa > Chordata > Crocodylia > Gavialidae > Gavialis > Gavialis gangeticus. Next base: position 7,665,857 of record NW_017729022.1, read on the forward strand.
TCAGAAAGACCACAGCAGGTCAGAATATTTTTAACGCTATGTTTCCCTATTTGAGATCTTTGGGTTCATCTTATAACTTTTGTTTGCATACCTAACAGTGCTAACATTGTGTGGCACCCTTGAAAGGAGCTTGTGGCACTCTGGTTGAGAACTGCTGCACCAGAGATTCACCAGACAATAAGGCCTCAATCATGCAGACAGATGCCAAAGGAAAAATAGCCTCTTTTTCCAATGAGAAAAGGAGATGTCACTGAGTCAGATCCACAAAAGCACAAAGGGCATGCCTACACTATAAATTTCCTGAGCCTGGCTGTAGCATTTTCAGACACACCATGCTGTTCTTTTGCAAGCCACCTGTGGATCCAGAAGCAGCATGGGTGCACTTCTGTGGCTCTGTGCCTGGCCTAATTAGTACTGACAGCTCTAATAGCCTGAGCACATGCTGTATGAACATGGCTATGCTGTTGGTGGTTTAGGAGGCAGTCAGTGCAGTGTATTTGACTGTGCTACTACACAGCCCTTATCTTTTATGCACTGGAAAGACCATAGGTGCACAGTTTTTCCCTTGTAAAACACTTCCAGTGTCTAGAGTGCTGCTACTACATATGGCCAGAACTGCTGCCATCTTGGCAGGGCTGAATATCTCATCTTTTATCTCATATTTAATAATGTTTGGGAAATTCAAACTAGGTATCTGAGTCTACATTTCCTGAAGGGCCAAATCTGATAGGTGTGAGCAGACCACACTGAATACACATTGATGGCATTAAATTCAACACCAAACAGACATCACAGCCACTTCATTTAAGGGAGAAGGAAACTGTGGCAAAGGAGCCACTAATCTTTATGTAAGTGAGACCTAGAGGTTCCTGGGAAGTGGGACAACCATCCTCTGTGCCTTCTCTTCCCTAGGGGTTGCCTCCTAGCAATGTCTTACCCATCATGGGAGAGGTAAGACAGCAGTCTTCCTGTTGAGGTTGTGGCAAAGAACACAAGATTCATGGGTCCAAAAAGCGGAGGAGTATGAGGGAATATGACTTGGCAGACCAGTGATAAAGGCATTCAGCTGAGAAGGAGGAGACCTGGTTTCTGGTCCCAAGGAATTAATGTTGTGCTCTTTGCATGAAGTTAACACTGTGGTTGATTCTGGAGAAGTGGAAGGTGCAATTGCAAGTCCATTTTGTTCAGGTCTGTAGCTTCCTGAATTTTGGGGTGTATGAGATTGTCAGAAGTGTGGTAGCTCCTTATCTTATCACTTACCTGATAAACTGTCTGATAGTTCCCTTTTCTGCCTTTTCTTGGCCAAGTTTCTGACATTAAAAAAAATCATTCTTCTGGAAGGAGTCATTCTTGCCTGGGTTGGTTTTGTTTTTTAATGCTTGTAATATAGGCATATTTTTAACTATGGAAAAATAGGTACATTTTGTAATAGATCAATTTCATAGTGCTTATAACCTAGATTATGGAGCACTGCCCTATGGTTTGGCTGATGCTAAGGTTGACTGTTCTCAAGTGTATAGGAAGTGGAAATACAATTTTTACCCTGTGCACTCATTGCTTGGTTATAACTACCAAGGTTCTAGGGAAAATATTGCCATCTGTCTGGAAATGGTAGTACTAGAACTAGTATATCCAGACAGGAGATGGAACTTTTGATTACAAGCATTTATGATGTCTTTGGGATATGATATAATACAAAAAAAGGCTTTATATGGATCAAATGCAGCAATAGCAAGATTATTTTTAAAATGGACTTTATATTTCCCATCTTGGAAAAATATATATAAAATCACAGAAAATTAGGGTTGGAAGGAACCTGAGGAGGTCATCTAGTCCAACCCCCTGCTCAAAGCAGGACCATCCCCAACTATATCATCCCAGCAAAGGCTTTATCTAGCTAGGTCTTAAATACCTCTGTCCCAGGGGGATGAAAAGAGAGGGGTGGAAACCCATCTCCTGTGGTCGGGGCTGTGGCAGGGATAGCTTGCTACAACCCTGAAAAAACAGCCTTGCGAGCAGGGTGAACTTACCTTTTTCAGAGACTATGAGCCAGGGCGAGCCACAGGGGAACAAACCTCCCTCATGGTTCATCAGCTGCTTTTCTATACAGCCTGAACCGGTGCAGAAGGATGATGTCATCAGGAGACGCCGCCTGGCTGGGTTAAAAACCAGCAGCGGGGAATACTCAGGGGGAACGCAGCAGAGAGGAAGGTGCGAGTCCCCCTCTTGGGCCAGCCACCAACCCTGCTGGTCCCGAAGGGAGAATCCGGTGGTGGACTTGGCAGGGGGTTCACTCTTTGTCAGAGAAGTACCCAGCACTGGGCCCAGGGAGTGAGCTGGGACCTGGGATCGTGCCGAGGGATGATCGACGCCTGGCAACGGAGGACAGATGAGTAGGGAGGAGGCCCAAGGCCCTCCCTGAAGTTAAATTGTTCAAAGTTCTTTTTTGTTCTTTTTGAGGCCCTGTAGGCTGGGGAAAAGGCCAGAGGATAAACACTGGGGGCTGAGCACACCGAGGCCCCTCAGGGACTCCCAATATCACAGGGCGATCCACCAGGGTTGACTCTGTACCCAAGAAGCCCCACTGGGGTGGGGAATTGAACTGATTCCAGATCCACGGCAGGCAAGCCGTGGACCATGGCCAATGGGAAAGAGGCAGCTGGCCAATCTGTCATGAAACCAGACCTCCAAGGTCAAGAGTGCGAAATCAGGGATGCCGGGGCCTATGGCACCAAATCTCCAAATTGAATCTACCCACCCCTACTCCGGCGCAGGCTGGGCAAACTCCAGTCCAATATCCCTCCCCTCCCTTCTCCCCACTTCCCACCTTGCAGACAACACTAGGAGTGGGGCTGGGCTGCATCAGCCCAGCCACTTGATCAGACTTAAGTTAATGAAGGTGATCAGCTTTGGAGCACCTTCATCTGAACCATCATATAATGAGTGTTAGTTTGTTGTGTGATTGGGGACTTTAAAGTGCTTTGCATCTGTGCCCTTCTATATGGGCATGGCTGTAGAGTGCTTTTAAGGAATCAATTGTGTGACAAATGTAACTTCTGGCCGCACCCTTAATGTTGGGGGTGGGGAGGAGTCCTTTTTTTTGACTTTTTAAAAACATCATTATACAAATACTAAAAACTAAAAGTTGAAAATACAAAGGTATGTAGCCTTCCCAAGGGCTGAGTATGAAACACTTATCAGTGGCAGACAATACCATGTCACTGGAGATTGAAACCCCATCCCCCATGCTTCTAATGGGGTTATGTATGTAGGGACAGTTGTCTGTCTTTCACTTTGCAGAGGGCCTCCCTGATGGCCCAGTGTGACACACAAACACTAGGGATGTGCAAAACGGGCTGTATTTGATTCAGATTCAGCCCAAATCAGGGGCAGTGATTTAATTAATTGATTTGGATTTCATAGATTTCATAGATTTCATAGACATTAGGGCTGGAAGGGACCTCAGAAGATCATCGAGTCCAGCCCCCTGCCCAAAGGGCAGGAAGTCAGCTGGGGTCATAGGATCCCAGCAAGATAAGCATCCAAATTTCTCTTGAAGGTGTTCAATGTAGGTGCTTGAACCACCTCCAGTGGCAGGCTGTTCCAGACCTTGGGAACTCGGACAGTGAAGAAATTCTTCCTTATGTCCAGCCTGAAATGGTCTTGTAGGAGTTTATAACTGTTTGACCTCGTGATCCCTTGGGGTGCTCTGGTGAACAAACGTTCCCCCAGATCCTGGTGAACACCCCTGATAAACTTATAGGTGGCCATCAGATCACCCCTGAGCCTGCGCTTTTCCAGGCTAAAGAACACCATGGCTTTCAGCCTGTTGTCATAAGGTCTGTTTTCCTGACCTCTGATCATGCATGTGGCTCTTCTCTGGACTTTCTCTAGCTTCTCCACATCCTTTTTGAATTTTGGGGACCAAAACTGGACGCAGTACTCCAGCTGCGGCCTCACCAAGGCCAAGTACAAGGTGAGAATGACATCCTGGGATTTGCTTGAGAAGCATCTATGGATGCAAGCCAGTGTTTTGGTCGCTTTACTAGCCACAGCATCTCACTGAAGGCTCATGTTCATCTTGTGGTCAATGATGACCCCCAAGTCTCTTTCTTCCATAGTGCTAGCCAGCGTAGCACTGCCGAGCCTATAAGGATGCTGCAGGTTTTTCTTCCCGAGGTGGAGAACCTTGCATTTTTCAGTGTTAAACACCATCAGGTTCTCGTCCACCCATTTGCTGAGCCTGTTCAGGTCAGCCTCGGTCACCTTCCTGTCTTCAGGTGTGGATGCTTTGCCCCAAAGTTTGGTGTCTTCGGTGAACTTGGCCAGTCCGCTTCTGACTCCAGTGTCCACATCATTAATGAAGATGTTGAACAATATGGGTCCAAGGACAGAGCCTTGGGGGACCCCACTGGTCACAGGACACCATGATGATTGAATTCGATCAGTTACCACCCTCTGGGTCCGACCACGGAGCCAATTCCCCAGCCAGCGGATCGTGGTGTATCCAAGGCCACAGTTAGCCAGTTTCGCCAAGAGGTGATCATGGGATACCAGTTCGAAGGCTTTTTTGAAGTCAAGATATATGACATCAATCTCTGTTCCCTTGTCCAGGTGATAGGTCACCTGGTCGTAAAAGGAAATGAGAATGGTCAGTCAAGACCTACCAGCAACAAACCTGTGCTGGCTTTCCTTCAGGATGTTGGCATCGGCCAGTCCATTAAGGATGGCCTCTTTAATAAACTTTTCTAAGACCTTCCCTGGGATAGAGATCAGGCTGATGGGCCTGTAGTTTGCCAGATCCACTTGCCTCCCTTTCTTCAAGACAGGCACCACATTGGCTTTCTTCCAGTCTTCAGTTTTGCTGCCTTTCCCTGAGATGGACTAGAATTAGCTTGTGATTGAGGATCGCTCCCTTAAGGAGAAACCACTCTTCCTGAACTCCTCTCCCCCTGGGGTAATGGTCCCTTAGGGCCTGACAGACAAGCCTCCTGAGCTTGTCAAAGATGGCTTTCCTGAAGTCAAGGACTTCTGTGTTGCTGACTGACTTGCCAGCTTTACGGCGGATGGTGAAGGCGATCAGCTCGTGGTTGCTGTCACCCAGCTTCCCATCAATCACTAGGTCGCCGATTAGGTCATCCCCAGTAGCCAGTACCAGGTCGAGCAGTGCTTTACCTCTCATTGGCCCGTAGACTTCTTGAGTCAGGTAGAGGTCATCCACACACGCTAGGAAGCTTTGCAACCACTCGGATTTTGCTGAGTGATCCTTCCACGAGATGTCTGGGATGTTTGGATCACTGTCCCCAATTCAATTTGGCTGAATCCAAATCTGAAGATTCAATGCTGATTTGGAGACTCAGCGATTCCGACATAGACACAGCTTTAAATGTTTTTTCTACATAGCTTGAGGAACCAGGTGTGGCTCATGAATACTGAGATGGTGGGGCAGATGGAGCATCCCACAAGAGCATGGGGTGCCCCCCGCATGCTCGGCAGTGAACCTGGAAGTGGATTGGAAGTACTTCTGGTCCACTTATGGGTCCATCAGGGAGTGTACTGGGGCCCTCACCTGGGCCCTCCTGGCTCAGCTATTGGCCATGGGGGAACCCTGGGTGCCCACCCAAACCCAGGAGCCACCAGTCACCAAGCTGGGGAGGTGTGGGAGGGCCCCCCAGCATGCTCCCTGGTGGACCCGGAAGTGGACCAGAAGTGCTTTTGGTCCACTTCTGGGCCTGATGCTGAGCATGCTGGGGAGACCCTCACACTCTTGTGGGATGATCCATCTGCCCTGCCATCTCAGTGTTCATGAGCTGCTGGGTACCTTGAGGTATGTAGAAAAAACGTTTAAAGCTTTGCCTACGTCTGAATCTCCAAATCTTTCCGAATCTCTCCAAATCGATTCAGAGGGTTCTGATTCAATTTGGAGAGTTTAAAGGGTCTCCTGATTCAATTTGGAGATTTGGCCACCAAATTGGGCTGAATGTCCACCCAATTGAATCAGGGACCTACGGTTCACACAGCCCTAACAAACACATTCCGTTCTAAATGAAGTGTCAAAATTCAGATGTAACATGTACCCAGATGAAGAGGTGAAAGAGTTGGAGTGCCTCCTTGGAGAAGACCCCTGTAAAATGGTTTCTGTGGCTTTTCAGCATTGCCATCTTGGCCTGGCCTAGAAGGAAATTGGCCAGGCAGATCACAGTCACCTTGGCTGCTTGGCATGGGATAGAGAAGATGTACACAGTTTCAGATAATTCCATGTCCAGCAAGCCAAAGAGGGTGCTGAGGACAGCAAAGAGCATCTGTATCTGAGGACAGTCCAGGAAGGTATGGAAGAGAGACTATTCCACCTCCTCATAACAGAAGGGGAATGCTGCTAGTGCTTCCAGGTCTAAGTGGCAGACAGAAATGCACATGGCCAGAGCCCTGTGCAGCAGCTGCCACTAGAGGTCTCCAGTTCTTTTGGTGATGGGTAGCATATACAGGGTGTGCCCAGCTGAGTAGGCTTCCTCTGGTGTTGCTGCTATTAGCTGCTGCTTCCCGGTCATGTCAGGGCAGGTGGTGAAGACATGGGCATGGTGCACTTTGACTGTCAACATGTGAAGTGGCTTTGCAGACAGGATCTCAAAGCAGATACCACCACTGTTCTCATTAAGCATGGTGAGGGACAGCAGAGTTCAGGGCCTGCCACTCTCATTGTGGTCCATGGCCAGAGAAACAGGTAGGAATAGCTGGGTTCTGTCTAGCAAGCTGCCATCAGGGTAGGTTTGTGTGTGGAGATGGCCTTCTAGGGTGGCAGATGTATCTTCAGATAGGGCACCTTTTACTTCAGCCAAGAGGCATGAAGTAAAATGGATAGACTACAGGGCCAGCCAGTCAGCCAGGAATTTGGCTGAGAGCCAGGTGGACTAAGCTGAATCGAAGAGGTGAGTCAACCAGATCAAGGAAGCAATGAGGCTCCCAGGCCAGGCTTGGTATCCCCTGCTTCAAGGTCAGGTTATAGACCAGGGGTTCCTACAGCAGTTCTGGAAATTGCAGGTGCCTGCCCTGGGGTCTCTGTTGGAGGTATTCTCACCAGGCCTGGGGTCTAGCAGCTGGGGCTGGGGCTGTGGCTGATGGGAGGGCCAAGCCCATCACTAGAGGCTGCTGTGCACATGGAGCAGTGGATCAACCGTTAGGGCACAGAGTAATTACTGAATTTCTGAAGGGCAGAGGAACAAGGGACTGGTCTAAGAGCAGTGAGAAACCACTGGCAGCTTGAAAAAGGAGCATTGCTAATATAGGTTTACATGGGAAAGAATAGGTTATTCTAGGATTTCTCATGAACACTTGGGGCACCTTTTGTTTATATTTTAGATATTAAAGCAAACAAAGCATTTTATTTGGGAGAAAAGTAAAGGGACAGATGAGCCCTGAAAGGCTGAGTGTTCTGACTAAGTTTAGATGTTATACTGCATGGCAGAGAGCCACATGAAACTCTTCGGTGTGCAAAACGGGGCAGAAATAATTCCCCAGCTTTTTACAGCCTTTAAATAGGTTCAGTTCAAGAAGTGAGTAAAGGGAGAGACAGGGGTTGTTCTTGTTCGTTCTGCTGGGATCAGGCACATAGCTATTTGTTCTCCTTTAGGAGGCTACAGATGTCCTGGTACAGGAGCTGGATGGTAGATGTAAAGACAGGCCCAAAACTGAAGGAGTCTGGAATAAGAAGTCATACTTGACCTGATCAAGGAGTTTGCCTAATCAGTCTTGTTTTCTGAGCTATCACTATCAGCAGTTTCTTCTGCTTCTGATTGTTCTGATCCTTCATTTTTATCATCTTTATGGACTTCTGAAAACTGAAGGTTTGCCTGGATTGAGACAAGCTTCTCTACTCTTTCACATGTTAGTTTATTTCTTGATTTGGTATGAGTATTTCCAAACGTAGACCAGTTTCTTTCACATGCTGCAGAAGATGGAGGAATCTGAAGCAGGTGAGAAGCAAGAGGAGTCAGAGGCTATGTTGTGCAAATGCCTTGCCACCATGTTGCAGGAGGAATATGCTTGATAGGGTCCCAGAATGCATTCCTGGACCAAATACCTGAAGATGTTCTATATTCTGCAACATTTGAAAGTACTTTTCCAACTTCAAGTCCTAAGTGTGTTGCTCATTTAGTAATCCAGTCAAATGCAGTAGCAATGCTATCATCACTAACATTTCTGCCTTTGAATCTTGGATCCAGAAGATTTGCAGCAGCATGAATTGATTGGCAACAAAATTGTTCCCATCTGTTAATAAGTCTTTCACTTTTCTTCTGTACTTGTAAGCAGAGATACATTTAGATTCTCAGAAACAGTTGATTTTATCTGGGCCATTTAGCAATGAATGTCTGACAAAAGTGCACTGTCTGATTAAAATGCAGTGATTGCTGAAGAAATTGGCTTTAGAATCTTCAGGGAGTTCTGCAGCTGAACCCAGAAGACATCCTCATCAAGTACAGTGTTCCTTACACCTCTGGGCACTAAGATCCTCAATTATTACTATTTCTTGAAGATCTTCTTTGCTTTTAGTAAACTTTCAAATGAGATCACCACTCCACCCCTTCTAGTTTTATTACAGAGTTTGAGGGTCTCTATTTGATTCTTTGCATTTTTTTCTTCCTGCTTCTTCTTAAAGACTGCAGCTACAATATGAGTAGCTTTTACATGTTTTATAACTTCTCTTGCTCTTCTGTAGCTCTTTTGTAGAGTGTCCAACTTCATGACATCATTAAGAAGCAAGTTTAGCCCATGGGATGCACATCCTATTGCAGTAATATGTGGATATTTATCCATTATGATCTCCCATGCTGCTTTCATGTTGCTTGCATTGTCAGTCAGCAAAGGAAATACTTTACCACTTCCAATCTTCTGTAGGTCTTCACATATTTTACTGCTGATATACTTTGCAGTATGCCTGTTCTCTTCTGTTTCAATGCTTCTGTAAAAAAACTGGTTGAGGTTCTGTTACCACAAAGTTTATGATTCCTTTTCCCCACACATGAGTCCATCCATCTGTAAGTACTGCAAGACACAGTGCTTCATTAATTTTTCCTTGCACAGATTGCATTACACATTCATATTCTGACTCTAAAAGAAGCTTGCTCAGAGAATGTCTGCTGGGCAAATAGTACGATGGTCTTATTAATTTAAAAGCTTCCTGCCAGTATGCATTTTCAGTTATTGACAATGGCATCCCAGGAGAATATATTGCTCTTGCAAGAGCTTGGTGAATTTTTTCCTCATCTTCATGTGTCATCTTGTCTACAAATGAAGCTATTGAGAGTCTTTTATATACAGTTGGTTGCAATGTTTGGTTACTTGAGGATGTTGATTTGGCACCCTTTGTGATGCTGATGTTATAGAAGAAGAAGAAGAAACAGCAGCAGCAGTAGGAGGACTTCTGGATCAAGAACATTGGAAAGAGCTACTTGTGCTTTCATCATCATGACCTACCTCCTCCTCACTTACACCTATGAAGGATTTTTTAATGTATGCAGGACACTTCTTACATACTAGGATGTCTTTGGTCATCCTAGTAGCATTTGGAAATGCATATTTCATTTGACAGTATTTGCAAATCACATTTTTTTCTCAATAATGTGCAGTGTGGAAATGCATCCATATGCTAGAAATTGGTTGCACCATTTTGCTGAAGGAGAAAAGGAAAAATGTAATCTAGTGGCTGGCTTGCATATATAAACATGAAGCTACAGCATGTACAAATTTAGTAATGGATGGAGGAGAGTTAATTGTGAACAACTTCCCTGCTCTGCAGGCCTCACCTCACTGCTAAGGTTGGGTGATTTGTCACAAAACATCAGATTAGTAGGAATTCAATTATGAATTACATAGGTTATGAAAATATACTAATGCAGTTAAAATATAGTTTAATGTACTGAATTCAGAGAAATTCAAACTCATACCTTTCAATAAAGAAGTATACTTTCTTTCAGCTCCTTTGTGCTGCTTCTGTATTTCTGTGGATCTCAAGGTCATAGGGCCAAGAGGAGGCAGGTTCCTTCCAACTCCAAAAGCTTTAGATTTGCTCTGTCTCCTCTCCTGAGGCTTTTGAGCAAACAGGGCAATAAGCTCCTTGTTTCTAATCTCTACAGGAACAAATGGATGCTGCTGCCAGTGTCCACTCCCAGTCCTTTGAGGCCAATCAGGAGGACAGGAGCAGATCCACCAACCTCTAGATTGAAAGCTAACAATAGGCAGAGTCCACAAGCAAAGAAGGCACTGAATCCTTCTTTCTTCTCTTGTGGAAATGGCAGTGGCTCCTGGGGACAGAAATGCATCTTGCTTTTGCATTTGGGAGTTGTACTGTACTGCTTGTCCTTGGTAGACAGGAATTGTAATGATACTGTAATAAATAAAGGAATTGTAATGATACTGATACTGTCTTACAGAAAAGTCTTCCTATTACATAGTTATTAGAAAATATTTTTGTGGAGTAAAGGGTAGCAATATATGAACACCTTGTTTTAAACATTTTATTCATCATTCTGAAAGAATATATTTCATAAGAGGTTTTTTCATTTTTCCAAAAATGTTCAATTTTTCAGGAAAAAAAAAATCTGTTTTTTCCCCAAATTTTTCTGGTGTTTTTCTGGGCCTTCACATCTCTATCCAAAAAGAGAACACCAAAGAGTTCTTTGGCAGCCAGTAGGTCACATAGCTGGGATGTCCTGGATGCTTATGCCAGGTAAGCAATAACTCTATTTTGGACCTACTACAGAGGCTGTGACCAGTTTGAGCTGTTTGGCCAGAGCTTTGATCAAGATTTTGCAGTCAGTACACAGGAATGGTATCGCTTGCCAGTTCTTAATGTTACCAATATCCCCTTTCTTGGGCAGCAGCATAAGGACTTTTCATCAGCAGCTGACTGGAAAGATCCCATCTTCAAGGCTTTCCTAGAAGAGGTCTGGGCTGAGGAGAGGCCAAAAGGTCTTGTAGAAATCAATGGGTAATCCATCAGTTATGGAACTTTCCCCATGGTGAGGCCTTCAACAGCAGCAGTTGGTTCTGCCAGGGATAGTGCCTATTCAAGTGAATCAACCTCAGATGCAGAGAGTTTGGGGAAGCCCTCGTGCAGATGTTGAATGGCCTCTGGGTAGGCAGGCTCAGCTGCAGAGAGGTCCATGTAGAAGCTCATGGTGTGTTCTTGTCATGGCAGGGTCACCTGGCCTGATTGGGGTTGTAAGGTGGATCATGATTTTTTGTTCTGTGCATTTTTTCTCCAGGTAGAAAAAGAACCAGGTTGGGGGATCACCCTCTGACTTGCTGGAAGCTCCAAAGTGGTTTGAACCATTAGCTGGCAAATGGGGACAACTTTCTAGGTGACCACTGCAACCAGTTTCAGTTTTGGTGAGAAGAGAATGGCAACACGCATGGTGGAGCTTGTGCCATGGCTTCCCCCTCCAGGCAGTGTGCCAGTCTGCTTTGTTGATCCCATCTGTGTTCATGTTTTGTAACAAGGTTAAATTTAACTGTTTCTGTTTCTGGTTCAGGAACTCAAAAGAGCTGCTCATTTTCTGCATCGATTTGTGTTGAGTAAGCCAACAATAAAGGTTAGCATTGTGAGAGATTTGAAAAGGTGACAGCAAAGGCAGAGAGGGAAGACAGAGAAAGAAAAAGGGGCTATGATTCAGAAAGTAGCCCAGAAAGTTGCACCTGGCAAGGGGTTTGTTCTCTACTAACAAGCTGCTTTTTTTGCTGCTCTTTTGTTTTTCTTTTTGATTTCCCCTTCAATGCATTGTGTTAACTTTTTTTTTTTGCTCTGAAAGCATACTGTTTCATTTCTTTCACACCTTGCAGTTTCTTTGTCACATTATGAGCTGAGGCCAGGAAAAGTTTACAGTCAGGGAGCCATTCAGGTACTTGGCTCAGCCTTCCAGGATCCTAATAATTTTTTCAAGGGAGTAACCTTCCCTGAATACATCCCTCAAGGAAACATCAGAGGACTGGTGGTTCTTCTGCAAAGGAGCACCATCCCCTACCCAAGGGAGGATCATTTTCCTCTTTGAAGTGGTGGCTTTTGGACACTAGGGTTATCAGAGCCCTTGGGTTACCTTTCTTTCCTCTTGTCCTTGGACCCTGAATCAGCATCCAGTTCAGGGCAAGAGGGGATGGGGTGCTGAGGCTGGGGGGAGTCATCTCCCCATCAGGGCTGTTACGGCAGTCCTGAGGGTGCTTCTTTGTCATGGGGATCTTCAATGTTTATGTCAAACCCAGCTATACTGGGGGGCTAATTTTTCTTAGTTGAAGCTTCTAGGTCTCATTTTCACTTCTGGTTTGTACCTCTGGGCGCTGGGTTGGGGGAGTTTAGCTCCCCAGAGTTGGCTATCTCAGGGGAGAGAGGGAAGTCCTGGAATAATTTCAAGGCATCTGAGGCAGACATTTTCTACTTCTTGGGTTTGGTTATGGCAGTAGGAACTGGGATTTCTTTTGAATGGACTGGGTGGGTTGGAGGAGAGCTTGGCTTCCTAGTGCCAGTAACCCCAGTAGCAGCAGAAGTACACTCAGTTCCTCTATTCTGTCCCTCATACTGGGATGGGGTAGGATTGTCCTCCCTCAGTCTTTGCCACAGCCTGCTTTTTCACTGGGAACTGACCAACCAGGTGGGTGGGGTGTCACAGGCCAGCTAGGCTCTGTGAGTGTATCAGCTGTGAGGCTGCTGGGTTTGGGATCGAGGAGGCGAGTCAGGAGTGAAGTAAAGGCAAATTTACTTATAGTTTAGCATACAACAGTTAACAGAAAAGTTAATGCAACAAACAGATAGTACAGTAATAAAGAGCTAATAGTGAATGATAACAACAGATAGACAGAATGACAAAGAGTTCCCACATGGGGTTGGCAACTTATCGGCAGTCCCCTATGCCAGGTCTGTGTCAAGTTGTTCCAGTGAAGTCAGGCATCCCTGATCAACGCTGTCCGAGGGGTCACTGGGAAGGTCCCTTGGTCAGGATCTGGTCCTCACTCACACTGGGAATCCAGGGTCTAGGCTTGGTACAGCAATGGTTTTTCTGTCCTGTCCTTCTAACTGGTCACTTGACATGCATGTTCCTTTATGCCTTATCTTATGCTAATCTGTTGGCTTTAGAGCCACTCACAATCTTGCCCTATAGCTGTTACCCTATGGGATTAAAAGGTGTTAGAAATTATCATGAAAGGTTACCGCCAGAATTTGGGCTTACCCAATAAGCAAATTATACCACATTACTTTGAGGTTTGAAATTAGCATTACCTGCCTACGCTTAACTCCTTAGTTTTTTATTCCTGGATTCCTTGGAATGTGCTGATTATATTAGGTGGTCAGATCCTGTAATGGCTTGACCTTTAAAAAACCTGTTAGATCAGTTAAGCTTGTAGCTCTGCTTATTTTTGGGGCTCAGTGGTCCCATGATTAGTGCAAACAGTTAGATTCAACACTTTGGTTAAATTGTGACAGACAAATTCCACTTGCAGGTTGCAAACTTGCAAGCTTTGCATTAGCTAATCTTAACTGCTTAGGCAATTGCCTGAATGCCTCCAAGAGCATATATTTATTGATCATGATAGTAACCCCTCTGGTTCTGGCTACGACAGTGGGGCTGCCACAGCAAAACTACATCGTCTCTATTGCTGCTTGCCCAAGTTGTATTACTAGGGTGGTTTTCAGAGATCATAAAGGACAGGAAGAACATGACCTGCTTGAGCTCAGGGGCTTTACAGCCAAGCGATATTTTACAAATGGGGCTTGTTGTCTTCCCATAGTGAGGTAGATCCTCACCTACCTTGTCAGCACAGATAAGGGGAGGCACTGGGCAGTATGACCTTAATGGCAGGGTTGTCCAAAAACAAAGTGTTAATGAAGGCACCCTTGATTGTGATGCTTTGCTCCATCATGTTGCTCACAAGGCTCAGGAAGTTTAAGAAAATCATGGGTACTCTGTTAACCTAGGAGGCCTATCTGATGTTGCGGTAGGCCACTACCTTCCCTGCTGCCAGGCTGCATTCCTCCACTCCAACAGAGTCAGGGGTGAGGAGCTGCAGACCATGGGCTCTTGAGAGATTAAAAAATCTCTGGCCATTAAAGATGGCCTTTCTGGCACGGAAAGAGATTTAAAAAAGAGTTCTCTGGCTGCTGCTTTGGGGGAGGGGTGGACTGATTCCATGTGTGGAGGGGATGAGGGAACAAAATGAAAGTAGAGAAAAAACAGTAAAAAGAGCAAAAAGTGTGCAGGTGTGTATGTTGGTCCATGGGTTTCTTGTATATGGTGGCCTGTATTTTACTATTCTGGATAGTGATCATGATCATAGTGCCTATGAAGGAAATATTGTTGCTGGAGTATTAAAGAGAGAGTCTGATGGAGGGGTGATGATTGTTGAATTTCTGATGGAAATTAATCAGAGATTGCAAGGTTTTGGTCCAAATGATGAAGATGTCATCAATATATCTTAAGTATAGCAAGGGTTTGATGGTGTTATCATTGAGAAATGTAGGCCACTTCTCTGAGAGCAGCTCTAATTAAAGTGCCACAGTGTCTCGTGTATTTCTTATTAGTATGCATCCAGCAACCTGACAGCTCATAAAGTCTTTGCCTTCGAATTGTGTTAAAGAACAATATTGAATTGATGATAAAAGTCTGGTTGCTGGCATGTATTAAAGTTCTCTCTTCTCCTTGTTTCCTCCCCCTCCCCTGTGGTTTTCATATCTTGTCTAGGAGGCTAAAGCATGCCAATAGCCTGGACCAGCTAAGGTCAGACTTAAGTCACATTTAATTTCTGGCATTCTGCTTCCTTTTATTATTTCCATCTGAACTACAGTGTCTGGCATCCCCTTGGACCTGCATGGTGCTGAAGAATTCCAAATAGAAGAGGGTTGAGAGGGAAGTGTTAAACCCAAGGATAATGCCATAAAGTGCCATAGTCACTTGCAGATCACTGGTAGATCTTTCTTATAAGAAAGCCAAAGAAGGGAAACTCATGTGAGATGGTTGTTAAAGGAGTGAGGCCTGCCAGCAGGATGAAGAAGCAGCTGAAGATTATGAGGACATATGTGTTTCCCTGAGGTAAACTTTCCTTAACTTTAAGAAAGAGGCACTGGAAAAGAACAGCTTCTTTCATGCTTTCCCCATTATTAGGCGTCTTAGTATGTCTTAGCGGAGAACGCATATGAAAAAGTTAACTGGCAATGACTCAAAAAGCTGCCAAGGGTGAAAGAAAGAAACATAGTTGTTATCTGTCTCCTTTAGGGTACGCTGTTGATTCCGAGAAACCGAGAAAAAAAGATGATATTTTATATGACTCCTTAAATATATTCCCTCCACTTCCCTGTTCAGTGCTAGTTGCTGGATCTGGTGGCAGAGAAGAGAATTCATTACTATAAAATTGGATTACATCATGTTTGTATTAAATGTCTTTTATGATCCAATAGGGGAAAATATAACATTTATTATGACCTTTCTATACCAAAAATATGAGAGAGCTGTCTTGTCGCCTCGTGTATGTATGACATGTCACTTGGTAAAGTGTTCAGTCACCTCCATAAAGGCTTCTTAAATAAAAAGGGGGGGGGGGGACACTGAACAAGGTTTTTCCATTTAACATCCAAACATTCCTTGTATAAAGAAAAAATGATGGGACTTCAATTGTGCAATTATCAATAAGGTACACAGTATGTATGCTAGGTACATGATAAAGTTGGATGGAGTTTTCAAAGGTGCTTAAGTGACTTGAGACCTTAAGACCTATTTTCAAAAGTGACTTAAACTCTGAAGGGCTTAAATGTTGATGAAAGATAAGGCGACATAGTCCTGCAAATGCCAAAGTCCATTTTGCAAGTGGGACATAGTCTCCTAAGTCATTGGGACCAAGATCCTTAAAAGTATTTAGGTGCCCAGTTCCCACTGAATCTGACATAGGATTCTGACTTTGATCATTATTTAATTTTGAGTGGAAATTTTTATGCAAAGAAAATTTAAAGTAAAATAAAGTATAATAAAAAGAAACATTAAGTGATATAGTACAAAACCAGACATGTTATTCATATATACCTTCATTCTTTACGGTACCCAGGAGCCTTCATAGTGTTGGAGGGAGTTTTATTGGAATACATAGCTCAAAAAAAAATTACTTTTCTGACAGTCCCTGTGGAAGGGAATTTCAAAGACTAAAGTTCTGGTAGATGTTACAAAATTGCGGTGCTCCTACTTACACCTCTTCAGAACACTAAATCAAGTCTGTACTCTTGTGGAAAAAAGGAAACAGATAACCCTGCCTATATCTTTTGACAGGCGTGATTGTGTACTAGAGGGAAGTTCATCACTATGTTTCTTTCCTTTTTCCCTTCCTGCTAATTTTCTGGTAGATGATATACAGGCACCATTTACATGTTATGTTTATGCTGTGATTAAGGTGTGGCAGGGATACATGGCACAGATGCTACATATGTACCCAATTTAACATGCTATAAAATGGCAAACCACTCATAAAGATGTTTTACATATAATGGAAGAAATTGTTTTATGGCTGGTTTGTGTAGTGCCTTAAATTGAATGTGTGGCATGTCCAGAACTTCCACAAGGCCAGGGATAACAGTTAGCTGATTGTTGGCTCCATTCAGGGATTGCACCAAAGTGTCAAACTGCCCCAAAGTGGTCAGGGTCTGGGGATGACCCTGATTAGCTGATTGTTGGCCCCAGTTTTGGCCCTGCAGGTACCCAGCTTTCAACTTGCTGGTGCAAGGGAAAGCCAACCCATAATCTTGCCAGTGCATAGGCCTGTGTGGCATGGCAGGAGGTGCAATTCGAGGGCTCAGGAATCCGATCCCATTGCACCTTTAAATGAACATGTGACAGAGGGCACAGTCACTGATCTCACCAGAATCTGGCTGTTTTGCTCCAGGTAATGGATGCACAAAAATAAAATGGCAACTCTTTCAGTGTTAAGCAACTGCCCACCTTGACTTAATAATTCTGTTCTTTGTTGGTACTTGCAAGTCCCTCCTTCCTGTAGTAACTGACAGTTAAGTTGTATGACCATGGGAATATTTTAGACATCATTAGGAATAAATGGGAAATGATCAAAGCTAGAATTCCCACCCATGTGGGTGTCGCAGGGTACGCAGAAAAAATATACTTTTTTTCCTCCATGGTTGGGACACCTGACTTGGAATTATAGATTTGATCATTCCCCAATTATTTTTAGTTGCATCTAAAATATATTTCACTGAGATTGTAAGTGAGGGAAGCAGTTAAACCATACTTAACTTTTAAGCATTTAGTGAAGACTCATTGACCTCAGCTAGTCTTATGCTGGTATTTAACGATAAGCCTGTATTTAGGAGGGATGTCTTCCTAAATAGAAGGCTAGCAGTCCCCCGGATCTCTCTCAGTACTTCCTGACTTTTAGATAAGAAGCAATTTTACTTCTTGAAAGCAAAATGGTGTAAGAGAATCAGAAAGGACAACACAAAATCTCACTAGCGTGGAGCTTAGCCAGTCATTGCCTGTGGAACGTGACTTTCCCAGGGACATTCTTGTACTTCTTTCTTCTCAGGAGCTGGTTCATAATCTCTTCCCTGTGAAGCTATGATGGAAGAGTGTCAACAGTAGGCTCAACAAAGGTTTATCCTGCTTCACCTGCTCCTTGTAGTGAAGTTAATCATATCTCAGGTCACTCGTGCATTGCTAGTCCCACAGTGGAAGAACAAAATAAAGTGCTGTCCTAAATGCTTTTCAAGTATAAATTCCAAAAGCACCAGGTAAGATGGTCTAAGACCAGATGTCAGCTTTGCATCCTAAATATATGAAGTGATGAAAGGATACTGGGTAGGAGATTTATCTTTTCAATGACAAGAGGCCTTTGCAGGGAGGAGCTGAGCACTTTCTGAGATGCCAGAAACCCATTGGAGTCCATGAATTTAGCACCCCCAGAATGTGTTCCTCATCTTCCAGGATTCTAAAAAAATACACCGAGTGGGCACAGGCATTGTAGTGATCAATTGTAAAGGAAAGATACGCAGCTAATCAGAGCTCTAGTCTACTTACATGATCCTGCCCCTCTATGTAGGAATAAAGATGTGTGAATTTGTGGGATATAGTACAAAATCTTTGTAACAAGCAGTGAGGTTTTCCCTTTGGTGATAATGGAGTGGAGTAAAAATAGCTTTTTAGGTGAAGTAAATCTTTTTCTCTGGACTGACATTCTGGTCATTATTACTTTAATTTGTCATTGTTACTAATAAGTTCCTAAATGAAGCTTGTCCTCCTTTGGATGAGAAGAGCATCTCATTTGCAAGGATACAAGCATAGCACTTCATTCAGTTCTAAAACTGTCAAGCAGGGCTCTTGATAAAAGCTTTTACACACGGGCATGCGCTGTTTGTTAAAGTATGTGTTACATCTTCCTGCCTGCTGTGCTTAATTACAGAAACTGCTGCTAACATTAAGGTGGAGGGGGGTGATGGAAGGAAATGAAAAGCCTGTTTGCTTTTTCATCTCTGTGCCATTTTTTTCATCAAAAACAGCAAAATCCTGCTGGGGGTTCCTTTGCAAGGTTCTCTCTCGAGTGACACATGTGGTCCCTGCACTAAATTGATGTTATGTGGGTCTGTCTGTGTCAACCCTACAAGCATTGTGGCTGGTTTCTTAGCCTTTCTATTAAAGCTGTGTTTCTGAAAATAAAACTACAGTAACAAGCCTGCTGGTTAACATGAATAACAGGAAACTTGAGATAGAAATATTTCCTCCTTTTTTATGTTTCCCCTTCACTTCTCCATAGGTTGTTTTTAGGGATAGACTTGTCCTGAGACTTCCCCCTCTAAAGCACAGGCCTCAACCACTTAAGCTAAAAGAGCAGATGTCTTTAAGTGAAGCAGAGGTTGGCTATTCTGCAGTCTCTGGACTTGAGAGCACTAGAGGTGAGGGCCTGGGCACATTCTGAAGGGCAAAGGAACAAGGGACTGGTCTAAGAGCTGTGAGAAACCACTGGCAGCTTGAAAAAGGAGCATTGCTAATATAGGCTTACATGGGAAAGAATAGGTTATTCTAGGATTTCTCATGAACACTTGGGGCACCTTTTGTTTATATTTTAGATATTAAAGCAAACAAAGCATTTTATTTGGGAGAAAAGTAAAGGGACAGATGAGCCCTGAAAGGCTGAGTGTTCTGACTAAGTTTAGATGTTATACTGCATGGCAGAGAGCCACATGAAACTCTTCGGTGTGCAAAACGGGGCAGAAATAATTCCCCAGCTTTTTACAGCCTTTAAATAGGTTCAGTTCAAGAAGTGAGTAAAGGGAGAGACAGGGGTTGTTCTTGTTCGTTCTGCATGGATTTGCTGATCCCTTTAGGGCTAAAAACATAAAACATTGCAATGGTTTTGTCACCAGATGCAGTGGGTCACCTCTAAAAATGTTCCAGTTTTGCCTTTGTATCTAGATACTATTACCACTTCTTTTCGTTACTCAGTATAGGAAATGCCAAGAAGATACTGTGATGAATGCTGCCTTCGCAAAGTCATGTAATTATGAAAGCAACTGAAAACTTTTTCAAGGGCAGTCCTTGTATGTGAGAAGGCAGGACAAATGTTTAACCCATCAACATTGATCTCTCTATAGTCTCCCTTGGTTTCTTACAGCTCTGAGATTTGACTCCTGTACTTTTGCCCATCAACATATGCTGCTGCTTAGGGAAAGCGAAGGCTTCTCATTTCTACCAGGTGCCATCTCCCTGTTTTTTCTTTTCAGATACAAAAAGAACACGAACCTCGTATTGCTGACATACTTGGTCAAAATTGTGATACTAATGAGAATGGGGAATGAAAATGCTGTTATGCACAAGTTGCACAGCTGTTGTTTATCAGGGGATTTGAAGTTGTTATTTTCCTGTATTAAGATTGAGGGATGCTTCTGATATCTTGGAGTAGCTTTTTATTCCTGCCTCCCAATTTAAAACTAGTGACATCTGTTACTCAGACCTTGGAGTATTAATTCAGTGCCTGGAATACTGTCAATCAGTCCAAGTGAACAAGGTATTTAGGAAACATGGGAAAGAGGAATTTTGCTGGTGACGCAGTTAGCAATTTTGGAGGAGTGGTTTGTAGTAATATTTGCTGGCCACTGCAAAGGAGGGAAAAGAAGGGAGTCTTGTATATCTTAAGGAGCGCATCATAGTGATAGATAGAGGCCCTCAGCCCTGGTTGATGTTGAATCAGAGACTAGTAAAATGTTTGCTATCCACTTTCAGCTCCAGGCTGGGTGCTAGCTGTGCTATCTATATACGGTGTTAGATCTAGGCTGGCCAACTCGCACCATGTGTACAAGTGCCACAGGCAGCTCTTGTGTGCAGCACATGAATCCCAGGGCTAGGAACAGGCATTGAAAAAGCCTGAGCCTGAATTGATTTAAACTTTGCAGGTTAGTCTAACTTGCCTAGGTTGGACCAGTTTGCAATTGTACAGACATCTACTCTGGACTGAAGGAATAAAGGCACACGCTTGCAGAGGCTTAGGCTAAAAGCTGGTGTGCACTAGAGCAGCCTTCCCTACTTTTCCTTAGTGCTGAGCTGGGGGAAAGGGGTGGTGGTGGTGTGGCCAGGTCCCAGGAGGATGCTTTAATTAGGGAGGGAAGTAAATCCCCACCCTGCCTGCATCTTCCAAGGTTTTTCCCCACTTACTGCTCAAGGGGGGGAGTGTTGCCGGACTCTAGCCCCAGGTTAGCACTCTGAGGCAAAGGGGGGTGTGGGGTATGTGCAGTGCTTGCATCTGTTGATGATACTGAGATTTTCAATCTCCCTCTCGGTGCTTTTTTGTACTGTCTGCAAACCTGTCAGGTGAGGGAGCCAGCAGGGGGCTGATAACACAGTGTTTATCAGCCCATCACCAAAACAAAAGCCTCTTTCATTAGTTCAAGCTCTTAAGAAGCTTTTTCCAAGGAAGGAATGGAGGGACGTTACCAGCTGACCTGTTGATTGGCTCCAGAAGCCCTAAGTGGACACTGTTTTGTCTGCCTGTCCCAGTGAAATTGTAAAAACACACACACAAACACCTCTTGGCATTAGTTAGCATACCACATGCCTAGGGTCTGTGGGGTTGGGGTCCATGCTGTGGGAGATGGGAGGAAGGGAGGGTGGAACCCCTGCTTGAGCAGTGAGAAGTGATGGGGTGGTGGGGCAGGAGGAAGCAACATAGACCTTGCAGTGCCTTCAGTCTCTGCTGGAGCTCTGGCTAGGGAGCAGATGGGCGGGGCCAGCCCTGTTCTCTGGAACAGACAGTACAGCCCAGGGCTGCAGAGCATTTGGGATGCAGGGAGACTCTGGTTTAACTTAAACCAGGAAGGGGACTGGGACAGACATTGCACAAACTGCTTTGACCCAAATCAGTTAAGTCTGATACTACATTCAACCTGGTTTATCTTAAACCAGTTTCAGTCATTTTGAAACTGGTTTAAGTGCACTGAAGTTTTGTTCTGTTATGCTTTTAAACCAATTTCTGATCACGTAAACTGGTTTATGTGTAATGTCTGTCCCTAGCCCTGGTACTCAGTACAGGGAGATGGTGGAATGGAGGAAGGAGCAGAGTGGGGGCAGGATGCTGCTGCCACTGCCAAGAGCCAGGCTAACACTTTCCTGGCTCTGAAGCCACTGCCAAATTTAGTGCTTTGGAGTCTCGCTCACCCTATAAAACTGCAGCAGTTTTGGGGCCAGAGAGGAGTTAACCAGTGGAGACTTCTCCTCTTGTAGCAGCAGCCTGCTCAGCTCTGCACAGCCATGAGGGCTTGAGCTCCTGTCCTGCCTCCATTCTGGTACCCCAAACTCTCTTGGATATGCCACTGGGTGGTAGGGTTGAGAGTAGCATTCAGGAAGGGCTTAGTTTGTGACATGTCTACCAAGAATGTTGGCTACTACTGCCCTAGATGTTTCCTACAGATTTCTACAAAAGCAGATGGATATTAAAACTGAACATTTTAAATCACCCTTAAATCAGGAATCTGAAAGTTACAGCTCCAGCAGCTGGTGCATCATGGACACAACACATGGAAAAGTTAGTAACTTAGGTGCCACTCCTACTAGTGATAGCATGTGGGCTGACTGCTCTTTGTCAATTTGGTTCCATATGGGCACTGCGGTCTGCTCATGTGCTAGGACAACCAAGTGAAGGAAAAACAAATGTTGACTATTCAGGTGGTTTGGAAACTACTTGCTGTAAATTCAGTAACTTCAAATATTCTGATTTAATATATTCATAATCTCCTCTTTACTGCCAGACTGCACTGAGTGTAGGCATATGTGTAACGGAAGGGGTGCACCCAAAGGAACATGTCCGTTTGAAAAGAGATTCTGCAAACAAAGCCTTCCGTCTAAATCACTAGTGCTTAGAGGATAGAAGGAAATAGTTTAGTAATGCTTATGTCACTTGAGTGACAGAAAGTAAAAATTTCCCATGTTGGCTATGTAATTATTTTTAGAAAAATCTCTTCACAACATTACATTGCTTTCTATGGTTGGTGCTTAAAATATGTCACTGACTGAAAGAGAAACCTATGTATCAATCTTATGTTAAACAATA
Source organism: Gavialis gangeticus (assembly GCF_001723915.1). Taxonomy (NCBI): domain Eukaryota; kingdom Metazoa; phylum Chordata; order Crocodylia; family Gavialidae; genus Gavialis; species Gavialis gangeticus. Next base: position 7,688,426 of record NW_017729022.1, read on the forward strand.
ATAGTTCAAGCCTGATTCAGCAGATAAGAATTTGGTCATGCCATTGGCTTCTGAATAGGGGTATATGATACTGAAATCAGAAATTTGATAGGTGACACAAACATTGTCACTGTGAAGTAAAGTGGGGTGTGAAGCTACTATTGCACTAACTGTCCAAGTGAATACTCTTATGTGCTTTCAGTGAGGGTTACGTTGCCTTGCATTTGCCATAACATACACTTGGCCATTTACTATGAGGTCAGTAATTTACTTTATTTTCACACCCTGGCTTACCTTTCTTGGGCTTCTCAGTGTAGGCATACCCTAAAAAAGAGCTGGGAATGTGATACTTTCCATTAAATCTACCTCTTATATGGATCTGCATTTAGAGCATCTGTATCTAAGAATTCAGTTACTAGGCCCCTCCATAGCTTCTTGCTCTCATGTTCCTTCTTGAGCCCCACCTGCAGTGGTTAGAGAACTGACCCTTACACACTGTGGTGATTCTGAATTGTTTGCACAGGGGCAATTGTCACTTTTTTGTTGGCCAAGGTCATCTTCAGTAACCTTTCTTTCGTGGCGCTATGTTCCTCCAGAACCCTACCTATAAAGAACATCTGGTTTGTTTCTGCCTCTTTCTTCCCCCTTCATCAAATTACTTTGCTGTCTTAAATTCATTTAATTATGCTCTGGTAATAGAATAATAGATGCTAGAGAAACAGAAAAGACTTCTTAGCTAATCTAGTGCATCTCCCTGCAAGTACATTCTGTGCTGTGAATTTACTGGTGTATTGTCCAGCCTAATATTAAATGTCCTCAGTGATGGAGCTTTTGTCAGTTCCTGCAGGGAGATGATTTCACAACCTAATGTATCTCACTATGCAAAAGTGCTTTTTTTCCCTCTGTCCTTTGCATTCAGGCTACATGGTCCTGCATTACCTTAATCTCATTTTTGCTAGTAATAACACCTTGTGCAGCAGTAATGGTTCTGTTTCAGTGCTGGTGATTTTTACGCCTTTCCTGTATTTGCAAACTATCATTATGTCTCCTCTTAGTCATCACTCAGCCAAAGCTGTGTTTATGTAACTCTATTAATCTTTTTTTATAGATCACTGTGTGTGTTACGGTGCCTTCACTCCTCTAATAAAAATGGGAAAATGTTTAGTCTAATTTGGAGGATGATTTGGCTTTAACTGGTTACACTGTACTTACTATGTTCTTGGAATCTTGGTACCTTGTTCTGCCATTGACCTCACTACACACCCTCCAAACAGCCATATCATGGCAACTGTATCTCAGCTTTCTTGTCTGTTGAGGCAGAGAGGGATGATTAGCAAAGTCCACAAGATAGTCTCGGATGTTATTAACCTTGGAAATATAAGGCATAGAGTATGGCTTGGATTCCTGCATGACAGCACATTGTTTTTTTGTTACACTCTTAGGATCAGACCTTCAGTTACTACCAACTGATATAGTTTCATGGAAGTTAGGGGAACTGCATTCACTTATATGCACTTAGATTTGTTCTCCAACCCTCTGCTCTCAAGCCATGTTGGAGTCCTGGTTAAACAGAGTAGAACTTCAAGTTTTCTTGAACAGCCAAGTAGGCAACTCCGTGAATTGGTGTGCGTAGTGGAAATGTGGCTCATGGAATGCTTGCAAGGCTTTGTGCAAAATGAGTGGTGAGGAATGAGGGCATGAACTGCTTAGAGAGCTGAACACAAAGGGATGTGTTAAGGTCAAGCCAGAGTGGGAAGGAGGTATTTTCTGTGTGCTCTCTTAGTATCCAATCAGTAGCATGGTCTTAAAAGCCTGTTTACAGCTAGTGCCAAAAGACAGAGGGGGTCAGACTTGCAAACAACTGCCTTTTCCCTGAATCTTGCACAAAGCACAGCAAATGCAGATCCACAAATTAGTGCCATTATCTGATCTGTATTGATTTTTGTTGCCTGACAAGCTAAATTGCATTGGTGTTTTCTTAAATATAACCTCCATATCTAGAATGATCTTGATTTCTATCACTTTTATTCAACTTGTGTTGGATTCCCTTTGAGACTGCATTATTAAAATCCAATATTTGGTACTGCTACCTTTTGAATTGGAGTCCTAAAGCAGATCAGGTTTGATTATATTTAGGATTCCTCAGTGTTATGTCATGTCCACCATGATTATCAAATCTAAATTATTTCCTATTTCCCTGTAGCTTCTACTCTGTGCCTGCTTAGCAAACCTTAAGAAAACATTTTGTTCTTACTTCAAATACATGGCACAAATCTTCTACAGCTCTTTAAGTCAAAGTAACTCTTATGAATCCCATCTCACCAGACTGCCAACTGTTTTTTTATTGATGCCTTCACTTATATTTCTAAAACTCCCCTTCTCCCCATTAGGTATACCCACAGTTCTTGGTCTGCTATGCTGGATCACCCTGAGACTTGGAACCATTTTTAATAACTATTGTTTTCATGTTCACCATCTTTCTTTTTTTATCAGAACTGTCTTAACTATTGTAACTCAAAACTTCATTTAGGGAAAGATGTCATTTGTTCTCAAAATACTTTCCAAAACAATAATGCAAGATGACATACTGGCCAGAATGCAGGAAGGGTAAGAGCAGTAGAGGTCTTTGCTTGACTCTTATATGTAGCTGACTAACAACAGGTGATTTGGTGCTGGTGAGCTACAAGGGCAGCAATGGCAAAAATCTTTTGCCTGTTCAGATTGCAGTCAGAAAGCAGACATAATTTTGCTTCCTGCCTGCCTGGTTAGTGTTAGTCCCTGCGTGTTAGTATGAGGAGTGGTCAGTGCCATACGTGGTCTAACAACAGGGTGAAATCAGGCCATGGCTGTGTGATTTTCCCCTATTTCCTCCATATACAGCTCTTGGAAGGTTTGGATATGATCACATTTTTCTAAAAGTGAAAAAAATGATACGTTTTTGGTCAAGAACTTGCATAAACTGCTGGTGACTGCTTTTTCCAGCAACCTGGAGGCATTTTTATTCCAGCTTCTGGCTTCCAACTAGCCACATGCCAATAGGCGTCACAGCTTGTGTGATGTTTCCCCATCCACCATATCTCTGCCTCTAGGCATTTTCTTTTGGTTCTTGATTTGTGCATATTTTTCATGAATACAGCTTGCTTGTGTGGTTTTTTACATCTGTTAGTTGTTCCTCTGCAGATTCCTTTCTCCAGAAATATGTGCACCCCACTGACTAGAATCTAATCTGTGTTTGTTTTAATGGTTGGAACAAAATTGCAGAAGTTCTTGAGATGTGCACAGCCGCATGAAGTGCACTTTGGTTTGGCTCTTGTTAAACCTGCAAAAAACCCCACACTGTGTTAGCATTTGTCAAGTCCCCTCTCTGTGGAACAAGTGGAGAAAGGCATTGCAAGTTACCACCTCATAGCAGGCCTGAATGAACCAGCCTTGAAAGTCAGAGAGATGCTCATTCATATACTTTTGGGTTGTTGGTTGTAGCCATGTTGGTCTAAGGACATAGGCAGACAAGGTTCTTTAAGTAGATGTCATATGCAAAATGCAGGTCTATGAAAATGCAAATGCATGGCAGTGAGGATCAGAGGGAATGAGAGACGATAGATGTGAGACAAGTACGTGTGGGGGAAGGGGGGGAATATTGAACTGGTGGTAGAATGTAGCTGATAAAACGCAGGCAGGTTACCTGGGGTTTCTAAGCCAAAACACCAACAGACTCTCTCTGTGCCTAAGGTGTTTGGGCACAAACACCTAAGAAGGGTGTTTGTGCCCAAAAGCTTGTGAAGAACAATTTTTCCAACTATTTAGTTGCTCTAATAAAAGATATCATATCTACCCAAAGAACCTTGTCTGTCATTCATATACTGGCCACTGCACTGATCCAGCCACAAGTATTCTTAATGGAAATTTGGAAGGCAGAAAATTGCCCGCTGTCAACCAGGCCAATGAAAGTCATGTATAAAGATCTCCAAGCAGTGGTGAGATGGTAGCAATGTACATTTTTCTTTTTCAAAATGTTAATTTGCCATAGAAATTTCTTGTTCTCTTAGAACATTGCTTCTGTGGATGCATCTACATGTGCTATTCAGGTGATGCAATAAAGTCCAGAGCAGTTTGTGCCAGAGTTAACTACACGTGCTCCTGGGACTGCAACAATTACAGCCAGGGTGGAGCAGCCCCTGTCTGGCAAGAGACAAGGTGAAGGGGGGGAGGGGCCAACCCTGGGCTCTGGGTGGCAGCCTTGGGCAGTGGGGGGGCTGGCAGGAGCTGGGAGTCTGGTCTCCCAGCTGACTGAGCCAAGCAGGTGTAATTTGTGCCCAGCAGTCGCTATCCACACCAGCATTTGATTGCCGTTAACAACTCCACCATAAGATAATACTGTTCCTGACTATCGTACACTGGAGTTAATTATTTTACAGTGCCGTAATACCAGCTCACGTATGGATGGTGATGCTTTTGTGTGGAGCTAATTAGTCAACTCCACCATAAAGCACACATGTAGATTCACCCTGTATCATTTTACTGGTTTATTTTTTTGATGGAGGGTCCATATGTTTTCAAGATATTAGAAGATTCAGAGAGAAGTATTGGCTTTTCACACTGAATCCTTAGAGCACTAGTTTATCAGAACTGTCTCATATAAAACCAACATATGGTATAAATCGGTGTGACTGCTGATTCAGTGATCCATGCCAATTTATATTAGATAAGGATCTGGCTCTATCCTTTATCAGGAGCCCCAGGAAGAGCTCTGTGCTGCCCTGCATTTTGCCCAGTGATAAATTGTATCTGTGTGCAGAACACGGCATAGCAATTTGCCATAACCAACACAAGCACAAAGTCACCACATTCACTTGCATGTATTCTTCAAACCAGTTTAAACCTAATCTCATTTTGAGGCTCATCTGCAATGTTTGTTACTGTTTGATTAAATTCCCAGTATTTATAACTGGGTCAGTAGCTGACATAATCTGTTCCTTTATGTATTTAAATGTATGCATTTAAACATGGAATTTTACACTGTGAGGCAAGAGTCTTTCCTCTTTAGTTGGCTTTCATTTTACCTTTTAGACTAGGAATGATATGTATTTATAGGAGTGTATTCTCAATGAGTGTGTGCAATATTAACAAGAGTAACATACATGCCTTGAAGAATACAGCCTTCCCGGTATGAAACTTTATATAAATGCCTTGATCAGATTTACACTGGTGTGCAGAAGTTTTAAGAAGAGAATACTGTAAATAAGGTGACTGAAGATAAATCAGGTTATTACATGAAATCACTTGGATAATTAAACTGTCCTGTCTTCTTTCTTTTTGTTGAACTGCTTTGGACTTGCCCACATGCATCAATAGTCTTGCTTTAAATATGTCAGCATAGTTAAAACAGTACAACTTTCCTTCCCTAAGATGGGTGTAGCTATACTGGAGTAAAAGTACTTGCTACCTTTATAGGTAATCAGACTTGAAAGGGATTTAGCTATAATGGTGCATCTGTGTCCATACTAGGATTTGTACTGATACAGCTGTATTGGTCAAACTCCTACTCCTCAGTGACATAACCACTACAAAAATCTGCATATAGAGCAACCCTTTTTCATTTCAGATGTGACCTCATGCTTTGGAAGCAGGTCTTTGTTTTCTGGGAGTCCATAAAACAAACGGGCTTGTTGCAGACACTTTGTCATATTTGCTGGATATGTGGACTCCAGGAGGCAGGTCTTCCATTGCTACTATTGGATTTTTTAAAATCTCTATTTCTTTTTTGCTTTCTTTATGACAGTAGAAAGCCTGCAGATTTCAGGTACAGGGTATAATTAGATGAACTGTGATTTGCCCAGGGCACTGTGGTTGGCTTGCCTATACTTCAGCCGACCAGTCAAGCCTGTAAGGTTTCACCATAATTAAAGATAAGCCAGAGCTTGGATTTTGTGGTCCACCCAAAAGAAGTTCCTTTTAGCATCTTTAAAAAGCATACTACATCTCACTGAGGGCTTGTCTAAGTGAAGAATGGGAATACTTTATCCCAAATTAACTTAATCTATTTTGAAATAAGGTGTTCCTAGAAATTCTTATTCAGTGAATTAGTCTGAAAGAGAGCTATTGCTCTTTATGTTCCTGTTTTATCTAGTCTGAATTAACTCCCCTATGTAGACCTAAGCATTCTCAGGTAAATTCTCAGAGATAGATGGCATTAGGAATATAGTTTGGTTCTAATCAGGGTGGTGTAAATTCAGAATAACTATACTAAATCAACTGTAAGACTGCCAATGTACTTTGTGCAGAACAGGACTCCTGTATGAGGCTCCCTCATTGGCATTCTACTCTTCCATCTACTAAATGACAATGAACACCTTCTATTACATAGGGGTGGTTTGAGGCTTAGCCACTGTTAGTAATGTGCTTCAGGATTCTTGGATTAAAGCTACATGTGGGTAAAGTATTCGGTTTTTTAGAGCACAGTTCAGTATAACACCTAAGCATGTGTTAAGCACTTTTCTGAATATGGATGGACTAGAATGGATCTTTAAGCTTCAGGATGTGCATAAGTTCTTTGCCACCTCTCTTAATGGAGACTTCATGGGCCTTGAGTCTCCTTTCAGTGGAGTTGGTAATGTCAGGTGCATGGAGCTCACATAAAATGTGGGGGTTGGAAGAGTAAAAGAATTGCTGGAGATAAGAAGTAGCATTAATCATATACTCTTGTGTTGCCTTATCAGCAGGCAGGGGAGAAGAAAGCAAAGGTTCCAAGTCTTGAGCACAAATTTAATATGTGGAAAAGAAGAAACTGAACAGAGTATTACAGCAATGGAGAGAAGCTGATACAAGACCAGTGTTGGATAGGAAAGTGTTTGGCAGCTCTGCCAGTATTGATATCCCATTAAGATTTGCAAATCTATATTTAATTAGACAGTTATTGGGCTGTATGCTAAATAAACACCAACTAATTATTAGACGTGGGATTTATTGAAGTATAATAGATATGCCTAAAACTCATTTATTAAACCTGAGTAAATACGTTTTAAGTAACCAGTTATTTATTTACCATCTGAAAGTTATTGTTAAAAACTGAAGTGAACATATATCCAGGGACCTTGATTTAAACAATTTCATTACTGTTTCCTAGTAACAAAACATATCCTGAAATTGTGCCTGTCTGACATTCATTATAAAAGCATGATTATAAAGTATAGCTGTAATAAGGCGGAGTATTAATTTCTGCATTTTTTTTTATCAAGGTACCTGTTTTTAGGCACATATCAAACAAACCCACAAGCAGTAAATTCAAGATGTCTTAAAATTACCAACCCAGTGAAGGCTTTCCTTAAAAATCCTGGCTAGCAAGAGGACTAAAAGTATTGTACACTGAGGTTGAAAACAACCACACAGCTTTCTTCCACAATTACATATTGCTGTGCATAATGTAGCGTCTTTCAACCATCAGTCTGTTCTTAAGAAAAAAAAACCCTACTCAAAAATTAAAGGTCATTCTGGGATTCAATAAAATGCATTTTCAGCTTTCACAGCTTTCAGAAAATTGGATGCTGTTTAAATGAGCTTTTGAAGTCAATGCACACAAGTTGATTTAAAAAAATATTGCTGCACTAAATATTTCCAATTTAGCTTGGTCTCTCCTTTTGCATATCTGTGTTGCAAAGAACTGTCTTGCCTGTATGCATGTTAAAAATATGTGGATTCTGGGTATGGTGCGTCCTGTTGCTAAGTATTGTGGGCCGGTAGGGGGCATTGTCAGTAGCAGGCTACCATGCCTTTTCACATATTTAAACATTGTGCATTAGCAGAGAATGAAATTTGCAGAGATTTATTTGGTATTTGGATATCAGTAACAACAAACAGAAGTGCGTTGACATCAGAGCTGAAGAAATATTTGGAAAACATCCAGCAGATTGTGATCTCTCCATTTTGCAGCTCACACACTACACACTCCATTCATTTATGCAAGAGCTTCCAAGACCTGTTTGCTAGAGATAGTAGTTTTGGCAAAAGAAACATTCTAGGCTTTCTTGGAAAAGTTCTCAGACTGTCCCTGACATTCTCTTTTTACACTCAAGATAAAAAAAAACCTGCCAATAATTAAGGGTTTATATTTGGAAAATCAAATTGCTTACATGAGGAGGAGACTTCTTGAAGAAGCAGTGATTGCACCATGTCCAGAGCAAACACAGACGTTCTAAATACTTCCTGACTATAAACTGTATGTGGGCAGATGTTCAGGGTGTGTGTCTTGCTGTATGGTTTTAATGGGTAGGCACTAATATCAGGCCACTGATTTCCAAATTCCCAACTGGCTTCAAGTGGCAAACATTTAAACCAGAGAGGAAAGTGGTCTAATAGAGAGGGTTTAGGACTTGAGAGACCTGGATGCTATTTCCAGCTGTGACACAAGCTTGATAGATGATGTCAGTCATATTCCTTCACTATCCTGTTCATCGGTTTCTGTAAAGGGGATCTAATGATAGTTACCTTCTTTTTAAAAGTGCTTTGAGATCTACAGGGTAAAAGTTCTGTAAGAGCGAGGTGGTAATTATAAATTAAAACAATCTGACAAAAAATGTTCTGGTCCCTTACAAATATTCTTGTTCCTTAACCAAATTACATACAGAGTTGTACAATTGGCATTGTTCATTACTGGGCCAGTGTCAAGCTTAAAGTCTGGAAGTGGTTAGAAATTGGTGCTTAATCCTGCTACCTAGAAATCAGCACTTGCTGTTTTTCTCTGTATAAAACCTGAGGCATAACCAAAATATATGAAGCTGTGATGTGGTGTAAAGACCTTTTGGGGATGTGTTTGTGATAATGTGCATAACTTTCTCATGACTTTGCCATTTGAGAATAATTATCTACACCAAACTAATACCAATGAAGCAGACCTTCATTCCATTCCACCAGCATCATTCCACCCTTGTAGGTGGAAGCTCAGGCTATCTGTAAGCTGTATATATTATCCAACAAACAGTGCAGTTCTGTCAACTATGAACCTGATCTGTTATAGCCTTGCAGCTTGTTTGTTCATTTCTGCCAATGTGAAATGGATGTAAAATGCTTTTATAATGATTTCATAGCATTTCACACTTGTGCCAATAAGTGCCAAATCCAATTTTGGAACTTAGTAGGTGGAAAAGTGCAATTTTCGGCTTTATATTCTTGCCCTGTGCTTCCCTTTGGAGCACACTCAGAAGGCTCCACGCTAGCTCTTCAATTGCTTGGCTATTGGTAGAACACTGTCTTAAGTTCCTGAAATATTAGTCACACAAAAACACCGTTGTGGGGTGAGGTGTTTTCCATCCCTTGTATTTCATATTTGTTGGGCAAACTGGACAGACAACAATGGGATAGTTCCTACCTTATTGGAAACAGGGGCACATTTTATCTGGCTTGCTCTCTTTCCTCAAGTCCCAGTGGGCAAGCTTCAGGAGATGGACTGCAGGGTTCTCTTGGCAGTGCCTAGCTCATGGCTTGCAAACATTGCTAGGGGAAATGGGGGATAAAGGTTCAAGCCCACTCTCAGGTGTGGGAGATCTGGAACCTGGATGCCCAGTCCCTGAGCAAGTGTCTTTTGGACTATTGTTAACTATGGGCTAAGTAACTATTGGGTTAAAGGTTAAGGTCTATACCCACTCCATTTTACTTCAGACAGTTGTACATGTCTTGGCAATGCTCTTCTGCCATAGGTAGGAAGAAAATCTAAAATATGTGTAGGCCAAAAATTGCACTTACATGACTATTTATTTACTATGTAGGCATGTTAAGGTGAAATTAGATTTGGCCCTAAATGACTAGAAAAGAGCAGAGGAATTGAGAATGACCCTGTCCATGTATCTCAAGCCCTTTAAAATATTGAGTGTCAAAAGAATGTTTTTGCCTTTTTTGTGTTTTTTAGCATAATATGTCTTCAGAAGGAAGGTACATTAACAATGTACTCATACAATTCATCACTACAGTGACAATACTCTAATGATGTATTACTAATACATCACTGAAGTGCTCTCTCACTGCTGATGTATTGGTGATCATAAACTGTTGACAGGGGCAGGAGTCTTGGAGACTGAATGAAGTGCCTTCAAAGTTTCCCTTGATGCTCTTCCCAAGCCTTTAAAGTCATTTTAATGGAGGCGGGGTTCAGCAAGAACGACTTGAATGATAAGGTTTCTGCACCATTGCATACGTTTGTGCAATGCATCCATGTAGAGCTGTCCCCATTCACAGTACACTGAAGGGGGTTTGCCAAGACCCCTTGAACTAATATCTGGTATTATTTGGCCATCAATAGAGAGGAATGATGAATTTACCATGGAGACTCTTGACCTTTCTAGGTGAAAGCTCAGGCTATCTGTAAGCTCTATGTATTATCTACAAACAGTGCAGGAACACTTAATAAAAGGTGTTGTTGCTGCTGGTCTGGGCTTTGGTGCAGCTGTAAATGTTTAAGAGGTTATTTACACTTTTTAATGTCCCTGGTAGACATTGAGTTTCATGAGATGTACTGAGCCCTGACACAACAGTAAACAATGACAGGGCCATGTGAGGAAAATCTCAGTGATTCATGACTCTGTAAGTGTCATGGCAGCATGCGATACCTTTGGTTTTCTAGCTCTAGCACACAACAATTTCCACCACTATTTGTTGCATAGTAACCTAACAAAATGTCCCTCCAACATAGAGGACAGAAGTCAGCTGTCTTGTCAATTGATTAAAGAAGAGTTGTATTGACCCAATATATTTAAACCCTGCTACTCTTATATGACTTCCTGTCCTCAAATTCAGTGGTGTGTCCATTAACACAACTAAGGGACGTCACAAAGTTCTTGTGTAGTTCTAAAAATAATGCTGGACAAATACTTCCTATCCTCCTGATTATGGTTTAATGCTTCTGTACCTTTCAAACACCCCACCATACCTTTTTTCAAATCCCAAGTGCATCTAAAAGTGACCATATCAGAGACAAATGCTCTTCATCATATGGAAGTCTGAGTGAAATTATAAACTTTCAGATGGTACCCCAGTACTGATTGTGCTAATTATCTTTTCCCTGCTACCCTGTATTTTTTCCATCTGTTTGTTGTATTCACCTGCTGTGTCTCATCATAGTTTTAAGCAATTTGGGCAACAGACCTTCTTTTCTTTTATTTCTTTGTATAAAGCACAAGGTGGTCCTGGGTACAATTTGCAAGTACTAAAGCATATAGCATTGGCTCTAACTGAAAAAGTTGTTGACTCCTGAAAAGTTAGGTTGAAATTAAAGTGGTGGTAAGAAAGGAAAGTGATGCCAGTAATGAATAGAGTTTCAATCCCTCCTGACTCATATTGGACAGATTAAAGTTTTATAATACCTTAGGAGTCTTGAATTCACAGCTACTTACCAGATCAGCTAGCAGACTTCTGCTCCACCAAAAGCTTGTCTACCTCTCTGAGATCTACTGCTGATACAATAACTAGGATTTAAATGGCAACATGAATGGGAACCAAATACAGCAACAAATTCACTACCCATTGGGCATGCCTGCATGTGAAAATGCTATAGGGTGGACTTACTCTACAGGAAATTACACTAGAGTAGTGGTTCTCAAACTTTTTTTTCACGGATCACTTGAAAATTGTTGATAGTCTTGGTGGGCCACTTAATAGACTTTTTTTTTGTTCTACAAATCAAAACACACAACTCATATTTTAATATTAGTAGTCTTACCTTACAAGTACAGATTATCTTGATTGTTCCGCAACTTTTCTGCAGACCACCTGAATGGAGCGCATGGACCAGTGGTGGTCTGCGGGCCACAGTTTGAGAACCTCTGCTCTAGAGTAAACCCACTCTGGGCAAGCTTCTACATATGAGGGGATTCAGAAGCAGATTTGCTGTTTCTGGCAATGGTCTGCTCCTGCCCCCTGTGGCTTTGCTTTGGCCTCCTTCTACTGCCAAGGGGAGCTGGAATCTCCAGTTACAACTGCCTGCAGCTGGTGGCCATCTTTAAAAGGCATCCCAGCATGCTCCTCCCTAGCCACCTGGTTTCTTGGCCCAGAGGCAGCAGCATGTGGCAGCTCTGTCATTGGCATCTGTGCCCACTGAGCCATGGCTGCTCCACACCACAGACCCTGGGAGCTATGTGTACTGCCCCAGGATCATGCTGGCTACACTGCTTGCCATGACGGCCTGCCATAGTGACTGCAGCGTGTCCTGAATCAGTCTCAGCCCTGATAGGCCCCCTGCACGGTGCAGCTGCCTGGCCTGGCTTACTGCATCATCCTAGGGACCCTGCTGCCACCCAAACCTGGATGCCACCACTGGGGCCATCTGAACGCTCCTGGGCCCCCAGGCCCGCAGCCTATGGGCCGGTTGGGTCAGGCAGGACTGATGGCAGCATGTCATTCAGACCACCTGGGATGACAAGCAATGGCTGGATTCCTTTATCATGACCCAAGCCACCTTCCAGGAGCTCCTTGAGCAGGTCTGCCTGCACCTGGAGCGGTGGGGCATCACCATGTGGTGGCTTCTCCCTCCAGACACCCAGCTGGCTATCACCCTGCTCAAGTTGGCCATGCGCGCCAGCCTCCACTACATTGGCTTCCAGTGTGTGGGACCCTCCAGGACAAAAAGGGGCACACTGTGCTCTGGGTGCATGACCCTCTGGAGGTGGTGGTGAGATTTCATGCCCTGGGCTTCCCCAGTGCATCAGGACCCTGGAAAGGACCCATATCTTCATCATCTGCCCACCCCATGGTGACCACACCTACTACAGCTGGCAGGGCTTCCACTCCATCATGCTCCAGGCTATTGTCAACCACTGCAGCACCTTCACAAATGCAAGCACCGGCTGAGCAGGCAGTGACCATTATGTCCATGTCTTCTGCATTTCTGCCCTGCCAGCCCTGTTGGAGAGCAGCCACTTCACACCAGGGGTGCCAGACCTCCAGCTGGGTGGTCCCATCCCTTCTCATCAGGAACCTCACCTACCCACTTTTCCCCTGTCTCATGTGGCCCTACACTGGTCAGCTGGACCCCCTGCCAGGCACACTTCAACCAGTGCCTGGGCTGGACCAGTGCCCTGGTGGAGTGTGCCTTCAGCTGCTTCAAGAGGCACAGGTGCACCCTCACTGCCCACCTTGAGGTCGCTGAGGCCAACATCCTCTGGGTCACTGTCGCAACCTCCATAACATCTGCAAGGCCTGGGTGGAAGCTATTTCATGAGGCCTCAGCAGGGAAGACATGATGGGTGGAGGATGCCTGGCACTGAAAGTACCACCTGTGGCAGCAGTGACAGTGGTGAGCCACCCCTGCCAAGGCCCCAGAGAAGTTGCACACGCAACAGCGGGGGCCAGGGTACTGGCTGTGAGAAGTACTGACTGACACCCTCTTCCTGCACTCCCCCTTGCATGCTACTACCCACAGAACTGAAGCCTCTGCCCATGCAGCTTTGCACGGGCCTCCATGGAGACCCTGGGAGCATGTGACCAGGGCAGCACAGGGTTACAGAACCAGGGCTCTGCTCTGGCTCTGGCTCTGGCCCCATACTATCACAGCTCCATGCTCCTGGGGTCTCCATGAAGACTGGCAGGAGCTGTGCACGGCTGGGAGGGGAACTGCTCCAGGACTGGGGTCTTGGGGCTGTGACAACACAGGGCCTGCGCAAAGCTGCAATCTGCTCCCTGCATGCCCCTGCCTGCAGGACCCACGTTCATTGCAGAGGCATGTGGGCAGCCGTTCAAGACTCTGCTGCTGGCCCCACACTTTTATCCCTCCAAGATCCCAGGGTCTCTCCAGCCCTGCTTGTCCATCTCATTCCCAGCTGTGGCCCCATCCCAGCTGCCCAGCTGTGTGCCCTGCCCACGCAGGTCTTACTCATGACAGTTGGTGTGGCGGGATGGATGGGCCAGGGTTCCTGGGCAGCAGGTCTGGGTCCAGCGGTGGCAGCCAGGTGCCTTTGCTGCAGGAGCTGCTGGAAACCTCCAGGTCTGGCTGCTCGCTACTGCCCCCCTCCCACTCTGCATCTGGTCACTTCCCAACCCCCCCAACCCTGCTCTGAGTCCAGCTGTTTTCCAGCTCTCCCCAGGGTACACTTCTTAAAAAGGGGGCTCCCAGGGGTACACTTATTAAAAACGGTTGAAAATCCCTGCTACAGAACCAGGGGAAATAATAGGGCCTATGCCCAGGAGCCTCAATAAGAGCTGCTGCTAATGTCACCTGCTGCTACTGCTGAAACAAAAATCGGATTAAAAAAAAAAAAATCTTTTCTAAAACTAGTTTTTGAGGTGTGAGAGCCAAAGCATGGCCAGTGCTGGGTGAGTATGCAGGGGACCAACTCATGGAAATACCATAGCTTAGGCAGTGATCTAATGCTAGCTTATCTGAAGGGGATGGAAAAGCTTAGGCTTATTGGCTGCTCACTTTTGCACCTGTCCATGGAGTAGGTCTGTTCATGGGGTATATACTGCCTTCCTTTCAAGACTCCTTAGCTACACTGCAGGGACAGTTTCTCTTAAACCCTCTGGAAGAGAAGTACGCTTGCCAGCCTGCACTGAGGAGGCAGGATATCTGTTCTGGCTTGTGATTACAGCTTAACAGCCTGGCTTAGTTGCCAGCCTCCACTTAGGAGGAGGTGTTTCTGTTCTAGCTTGTGCTTTCAGCGTAGCAACCTGGCCTATGACCCAGCCAGTCTCCCCTGGGAGTTAGTAATGACAGGTACAGTGCATGATGTGCTAGGCTTTCTATCTCATGGACCTGCCATATGCAAGTTAATGTCAATTTAAAGGCCAAGTGCCTGTAGAGACTTATTTTTTTTATCTTGCTAGATTTTAATTGTGCAAGTCCCTTGGCATGAAGAACATCTGGCCCTCCAACACATAAACAGTCTCCTCTTGTCTCTACGGTACTGTAGGTTCTGTAGACACGTTTCACTGTATGCCTTTCTAAGCACCAGATTAATTACACAATTCAGAGCGGATGGACTTTTTAAGCACCAGCTTTGTTAGAATGTATCTGCATGAAGCACAGCAAAGTAAAATACATTTATTTGTATGTTAATAAGTTAACCTGAACCCTTTGAAGCATGTAAACTAAGTTTAATTTTTTTTGTAATGCTGTGCTATGAAAATATATATTATTTAAACTAATTCATGTCAAATACTTGTATTTAAATAGCTCTCCAAACACTGGCATCAGGCATGTGGCTTTTGTATCTACGGAGTCACACCAACTTTTTTTTCAGTTGGGTAGGCTCAGCAGTGTGGTGAGTAGGCTCAGTATTCTCCTCTCATCCCCATGGAAAGGTCTATTTCATGCAAAGCATTGTTTGATGGCAGTACTCAACAAGGGTTTGGGATAATTGTCTACATAATCTTGGATCTGGCATACTGTTGGCTCATCAGATGACCATAGAAAAAAGCAACAACTGGACTAGGAAAGGAAATTAAGGGGGCTTTATGTTATTTCTTGATGCACAGTGAAGCAAATAAAATCAGGCCTCATCCTGATATTATAACAATACCTAACAATCCCAACCAGATCAGACCCCATTATGCTGGGCATTGTACTTACACATTTTGTTCATATTATTGAATGACATAAGTTGTTGTGAAAGCTTATGCCTCTTGAAGCTATCACCCCGCCTACCTTCTCCCTGATTTATGCATAATGAAATAAGATCTCCATCCTAAAGAGGTTATGTTCTAAATAGTCAAGACTGAATCACAGCAGAAGAAAGACATTGACATGTATTTTCATTTTATAGATGAAATGGAAAGTTAGAGCAAGGAAGTGATTTGCCAGAGGTCACACAGGGAGACTGCAAATGGAACCTAGACCTCATGAGTCATGGCCAGTGCCTTCTCCATAAGGCTGCAATTCCTTTTACACCAGCCCCCACTGTAGCCCACTGACCATATTGGTAAAGTAAAATCAAAATCTGTGTTTGGATTTTAGAATATTTTAAATCATTGTCTTAAACCAGAAACTCAGGTCTTAGAGCAGTGAAAGTTGAATCAGGCTCTCCGAGTAACAGACCTGTTCCTAAAACCGTCCAGTAGTTTCTTCTAAAATATGTAGATGACCTTATTCGGGCCTAAATTTAGGATAGTACTAAACACATTTGTTATCCCTATTAAGGAATATGATGAAGTATATATTTAAGTCGAACTGATTTAATTGATCTAAGCTTCAAGTTGTATTCTATCTTTAGAGGAAAATAACCTAACTAGACCAAACCCTGACATCCTAACTCACTACAGGTTCACAGAGAGTTTTGTGATTTAAGAACTGCTTTGTTAGCATTAATCTGTACACTTTCATGCCATCTTGTATTTTATTTCACAAATATATAAATCTGTTATAGCTTCAGTCCTCCCTGGGGCACTGCTATCTGACTATACCATCATCCATTTCTGTAGTAACAGTATTAACAGATTCCAATATAGGAGATAATCCATGGGCTTGAGCAGGGGTGGGCAAAATGTGGCCTGGGGGCCAGATGCGGCTTTCCAGGCCATTATATCTGGCCCGCGGGGTCCCTAAAAAATTTAGAAAATTAATATTAATCTGCCCTGGGCTGCCTGTCATGTGGCCTTCAATGGCTTGCTGAAACTCAGTAAGCAGCCCTCCGCCTAAAATAATTGCCTGCCCCTGGGCTGAAGGAAAAGTGCTTTGTTGTTTTAAAGCAAGTTCTTACACTGTCAAGTACCAATTGTTGCAACCTTGTGCAAGAGAGCTGTGTGAGCCATGAGATAAGTACTTATATCAGGGGTTGGCAAAATACAGTCCACAGGCCAAATCCAGCTTGCCAAGGCATTTTGTCCAGCCTGCAGTGGATCCCTTGGCCCTGGTTGGCCCAGGTTCAGGGGGCAGCCTGGGCCATGGTGCATGTGGCCAGTTCTACCACCCCTGGAAACACAGTGAGGCTGAAGCAGTGCAGCGGCCAGACTTGCTTCCTGGCAGCCCCAGTGGTGGCTCCTGGCTGCCTCTGCTGGACCTGGCCCTGGCCCTGTTGTCAAGGCACCCCGGCCCATCCGCCTTGCATCCACCACTGGGAGTAAGACCCATGTGGGCAGGGTGTGCAGCTGGGAGATTGGGGCAGGTGGGTAGCTGCGTCTGGAAGTAAGATGGGCAGGTGGGGCCACAGATTGGGGGTGGAACTGCAGGGCAGTGACAGCATGGGACCAGGGCCTGGGGCAGAGCCACAATCCACGATCCATGGCCAGCATGCCCCCTGTGACAGGTGCTGGTTCTGTGGGTGCAATGTACAAGGAGTGGATCATGGCTCTGCCCCGGGGCTGGCCCTGCGCTATCACTGCCCCAAGATCCTGGACCCAACCCTGCCTGTCCATCCTACTCCCAGACGTGGTTCCCTGCTCACCTGAAGCCCCATCCCATTCACCCGGCCACATGCCCTGCCCATGCAGGTCCTATCCAGTCTCCATGGAGGCCCCAAAATTATGGGTAGATGACAGTGTGGGGCCAGATTCAGGGCAGAGCCAAGATCTGCTCCCTACATGCCCCTGCCCATGGAAGCAGAGCCCGTCACAGGGACATGTGGGGAGTTGATCACAGCTCTGCCCCAGGCCTAGCCCCACAATCATGATCCCAGCCCTAGCCCTGATCATGATCCCAACTCTATCCCTGGCCTTGCCCACCCATCCCATACTGTGCCCATCTCACCTGTGGCTCCATACCAGTCCTCTGGCCATGTGCAGGGGCCACTTAGGGAGTTTTGGTTAGCTGTTTCAGAGGAGAGGAGGGTTGACCTGGCCCACGACACCTCACTAAAACTCCCTAAGTGGCCCCCTGACTAAAATAATTGCCCACCCTTGAGTTATACTCTCAAAGATGAACATGGACACAATGGGTGCTTGTAGACAAGTGGGGACGTTGTCTTAAAATTCTGTAACTATACCACATTGGAGCAGACTCAATTGAGTTTGCTGGAGCATGCTAATTAGTATGCTCCAGCAGCCTCTGAGTCTTGTGTACTCAGTGTCCCCGTGTTTCAAACTGGCTGTGGGGATGCTTTAACTAAAGCTCATCAAACGAGCATTAGTTAAAGTGCCCCTGCAGCCATTTTGAAGCATGGGATACTGAATACACAAGACGCTGCAGGTGCTTTAAACAGAGCAGTTCTCAGAGCCACTTTAATTAAAGCACCCCACTTCCACCCTCAGATCATGTGTAAAGAGCCCCAATTAATTGCCATGAAATGCTGTCTCTCTCCTAACCACTGCAAGAGAAACTTGATCAATAGCTTAATTTGTGTTTTGATGCAAGTCTTTGGATTTGTTTGAATTCACACTGAAATTCAAAATATGTGAAGTAGTGGGAGTAAAGTTTTCCACTGGCCCTTGCATATTGAACCTTAAGATACACACAGTGGAAATATGTGTACAGTGCCATCCATAGATGTCTTGCAAGGATGTTACTGCTCATAAACATTCAAATACTCAGTTATATTTTAATAGCTTTCAGCTTTTCAAATTAATATATAGGAAAGCAGTGTTTTCTGGAGTAATTTTACATCCCTAAGTGGATTTACAACAAAGCTTAATTTAGCCATACATATATATGGAAAATTTATGGTCCAAATGCTACCTGTATGGATCTCCACTGAAGTCAAGGAAGAAAAAATGTTGAATTTGTCCTCTGAAGTTTAATGTCTGAGATACAGTTCAGTCTTATCTCCCTCTATGACCGTGCTGTCCTTAGAGAAAAATAATCTGACCAGACTGACTCCGTGTAAACTCCTGTTTTCAAGAGTTTACATAGAGCTGGCCTTAGTGGAAATGGTGACCCCTGCCTGCCCTGTCTCTTCCTTTCTCAGGGGTCACTCCAGCTTGGCCTGGGTCATCATATCCCTTTTCCTCCCCCCCCCATTGCTTCTTGCTGCCCCATTGTGTAGGGGTGGCATTCTGCCCCCCTGTTGCCCTGTGGGGTCAGGCCAACACTCAGGATCTCAATATCATGCTGTTAGACAGGATGGCGTGGTGTACAATTGCACACACACACACAAATCAATTAGGTGCACACCCACACACTCTAGGTGCATACACCCCTACCAGGTGTCCGCGCGTGTGCGTGCGTGCGTGCGCGCGCGCGCGCATGCACACAGACACACACACACAGAGCTCAGGCACGTACACATCCAAAATTACCAGCCTAGGCACATGCACACCTAGCACCAATTCAAGCACCTACACACTATACACACCAAAAGTTAGACAAAAATCAATACCCGCAAACCCAATACACATACATGGATCACTAATTCATATATCATGCACATGATGACATATATATATATATATTCACCAGTTCAAACACATACCACCCACCTATACATACACACAGGTGAGTTCCTAACTTGGATGGTATGGTCTGTATGTTTGTGTTTGGGGGACTTGGGATACCTGGGGGAACGTTAAGGTGAGAAAGAATGTGTAAGGAGTCGAAGTTGCTGGAACCAGGATTAGAACCAGTAGACTAGAGAGATGCTGGGCTGAGGAACTGAGGCTTGGGGTTACTTAAGGTCAAGTGGCCCCAGGGTTACTTGAGGTCACTGGTGCAAGGGAAAAAGCCCAGTGGCAAGGAGGAGACAGCCAGGAAAGAGAGAGAGAGTCAGAAACCTGGGAGCTTGGGGCTGGAGATAGCTGTGAGCTTGGGGCTGGAAGCTGAGGCAGACAGCTGCGAGTTTGGGGCTGGAAACTGAGGCAGAAACCCAGGAGATCAGGGGCCAGATAGGTGTTGGCAAGGAGGAGGTAATTCAGAGGGAGCTATTTTTAGACCATTGTCTCTCAAGCACCCTCATTCATCCCCATTCATTCAGGAACCAAGTTACACAGGAGGGGTAGATATGAGTCATAGGTTATAAGATACTTACACAACAGGGCATGGGGACAAGATGGGAACAAAATGGGAACCTGACACACAAAGTGGATACTTGACATCACTCATGCCAACCCACATTACAGGCCTAAATCATACAATGTTAATATGAAACAATACAAATCAGTGCACAAATTATAGGAATACAATATAATACAATATAAAACAGTAAAAATCAATACAAACATAACAGAACACTATTTACAATATAAAAAAAGGACTTATTACAATACTAGTATACAAGAACTTAGCTTAGCTTACCTAGTACTAGTAATCACTTATAAGGGATAGAGAGGGCAGAAAGAAAGTCAGAAATGGTTAGGGAAAGGGGAGGGAATGTATTTAACCCCCCCCCCAACAAAACTGGGGGTTTTGCTATACCCCCACCACCCCACTGTGCTGTTTCCTACCCCTGTGACCCAAAGATGGGGACAGACCAGCTGGAGCCCCAGCTGTAGAGAGATGCACCTGAAGGGCAAATGACGTGGAGGCCAGGAACCACAGGACCTTGTGCAAATACTACCAGTGTCCCCCTTTGGCAACAGTGACGCAGGTACCCCAAGGTGGCAAGGCAGGGGCTCCTGGCTCCACCCCACCATGGCCTCTGTCCCAGCCATCATCTGCTTTGCCTGCTAGTGCCAGTGCCAGTGCCAGCACCAGCAGCTGCCCCATGCTCATTGCCCCATGGCAAGTGGTGGCCAGAGCTGGACTTGGAGGCTGTGCCTGGGCCCCTGCTCTTCAGCCTGGGTGGGTAGGCATGAGTGGCGTGGGCAGGGGCAGCACTGACCAGTGTGGCAGCTGGCCCGGAGCGCGGAGTGCAGCCCATCCCACCCTCTGGGCCAGGGTCTCCTGTGGGTCTCCTGACCTCTGATGGTGCTACAGGGACCAAGCTCCTCCTAAGCAGTAGCTGGAAGCAGGGGGGCAGGGGTTGGCTGGGCTGGGTGCCCCCCGACCAGGACTCCATGGGCGGTCACCCACGTCGCCCACCACTAAGGCTGGCTCTGGGTTTACACGCCTGTTGTACTGGCCTGCTTTCTCATTGTTTGCTTGCCTGGCAAAATGTATGGGGGTAGGAGCTGTATTAGTCAGTAGCATAACTGATTGGGACAGCAAGCTGCGGTGCAAAAATAGTTGCAGCTGTGCTGCCAGCCTGATTGCCAATGCCAGCAGCACAGCCCCTGATGCTGCCCTGTTTGTCACACTGCCCATGGAGCTCGAGCATCCCATTACACCTCTGGTCTTTGTGCAATTTGCTGGTGCAGTGCGGCCAGGATCTGACTGGAATCCATGGGCAGTACCAGTGTTGAGACTGCTTCTATCAGCATAATAACGACCACTGAATCTACACTGAAGTCTGTGCTTTCAATTGCAATTGGCCCCAAATGAAAGCCGAAAGTGAATTTTTACACATATAGTGAATAGAATCCTAAAATGTTTGTTGCAGTAATTCTCACTTTTTTAAAGATGAGAAAATACACCCAATAAATGTAGTCACTTTCTCTTATTATTTTCTAGTAAATTATTTTTGAGCAGCAGCTTTGCTATGGGGAAGTTTGAGAGTCAGTTACTGTGTAAAAGATGGCTCTTCAATATGCTCTAACACTCACAGGTCTGACTTGGATTGTCTTGAGGGAGTAGGATAGGCTTGGTATTACAAATTTGGGGTCATCTGAGCACGAGGCTCCTAATATATGACCTCTGTTGCCCTAAAATCATGACTACAAAATCTCTAAGCCTCCATAACCTGATATGTGCCTAGTACATAAAACCTGCTGTTGTGTTGGGAAGGAATAATGACAAAATATTAAGGGTAAGGAACCAAAATGAGTGAAATGTGCATGTCTTGGGTACTGACGGATGCGCAAATGGCCCAATTTTGGGTGACTCATGCCGTGGCTACTGAAGTAGAACTGCATTCCTACAATGTGAGTGTGAGTCCAGTCCCTGGCAGCTTTCTGAGAATGTGTTGTGACTGTCTCAGTCTCTGCCTGCATTCTGGAAGTGCTCTTTTTGAAAGTTTTGCAATGAGGCCCATGTTTCTGGTTTAAGAGCAACAATTTAAAATATTCTAAAACCCAAATGCAGACTTTGATTTTCCTTTACCAGTGTTGTCAAAGAAAATAACATTTACTAAATAGGAAGCAGATAAAAGTCATACATAGGGTAATATGTACAATCATAGTACATGATCTTCACCCATGTCTTGAACAGCATATACAGCTGAGGATGCTCAAAGAAAACAAGGCACTGGGTCATTTTCTCGAGAGGTTTATGGCATGTGGCCAACCAGCATATTCCACTCATAAGATTTCCAGATTCTCTTATCTGGTGAAGAAGCAGGGGCATGGCTGGAACAGTACAGTGGCATAGGGATTGGTGGAGGAGCTGCAAGGTTGCCCTTTTGATCTTCAGCTACCAAAAAGACTAGCAGGCCCTGGAACACCAGGTTTTTGAAAACCAATTTTGATCAGTGTTTTGATGAAAAATTGGTATCCAAAATATTTTCCTACGCTCTCATGAGGAATGAAGTAGCTGTCATCAAAGAGAACTTTGATCTCTGGGAGCCAGAGTGCTGGAGAGAGAGACTGTGCAGTGTGAAGATGCTGAGAAGTTGCAGCTGTATTTTTATTACTGATGGTGTTTTTATTGTTGTTAATTCTAGTGTTAACGGTAATGCAGAATTCAGCTGTTGCTTTGTGCCCTCTTAGAAACTATAGTCCACCTGCACTTAAACCTTTGAAAACCGGGAAATAAAAGAGTTCTGCCACACACAACCTTAGCTCTCTCCTCTTTGAATGATGCCCTCTCATGACAATAACATACACGTTACAGACTCTGCCCTGAGAACAGAGCAAATGATCACCACTGGACAAAGTCTAACACCTTGTACTTGCTATTGCCAAAACTGAAGTTTAGGTTATGAACAACAAACTAGTAACATACACTGTGGCAGCTTTTTACAGACCAACCCAGACTTCCAAATTGTTTCCACTCTTTCATCCTTCCCTGGGTATTTCTTTAGAGACATTGCCTGCATATACCCCCTCACTTAACTTTGGGGACAACAATTACATGTGTCACAAGACTGCTGATTGGCCCCATGACAAGAATATCCATGTACACCACTTTGGGCATAACCTACAGAACTCAGCAGTGAAATATGGCCTCCTTGATCTTTCAAGAAATACATGCATCTCCTCTCCTATCCTGGTGACAGCTCTTCCAACCCAGTCCTTCTACTACTCCTTCACCATTCAGTACAACCGTATGTTCGTCAGCAAATGAGCTGGAGTATACAATCCATATACAAATATATGCTGTTTTATAGAACACAAATAAAATGCCGCATTCTCTTCGTTGTTCTTCATATTTACCTATTATAGCTTTAAACTTATAAAACCATTTCCTGCTGGCTTTTGCTACATCTCAGAAGTGGGGTGCAGGCAGTTGCATAAGTTTGCACTGTGCATATATCAATCCTTCATTTTTCTCTTTTTTGGACAGTTAACTGTAGCTGATCTCACCATTCTGGAAAAGTTTGAATGACTGCTTGGGCACAGATAACTCTGTATTAGCCAAGAGTTGGGGCAGCTAATCATTTTGTTGTACAGATTCTGAATAAGAAGGTTAGAAGCAAAATATCGTCTGTTTATTCTTAATAGCTTGATATGCCAATATGGAGGCACTTGTAACAGATCTCTTGACTGAGCCAAGCTGAACACTTCCAAGGTTGCTTTGAGTGGTGCTTAAGATGGGACCTAGATGTTAGGGTCTGTTTGGACTTTGACTTAAGTTCTTTTTCTGTCTGCTGATAAAACTGGAATGCATGACTCTTAATTAAACTTGTCTTATCTGAGTTAGCAAGCAGTAGCCAAATATTTACTGAATTACTTATTCAACTTGCTTAAATGAACAGAATATCAAAAAGCTGGTAACAGGGATAATATGCACAACAAGATCACTCAACCAAAACAATTCTATCAGCCATTGAAAGAACAGCCTGCTGGCATTAGAGGTGTTTGTTTACTAATTGGATTTACTGTAGCTTAGGCGTGATTGCTTATTCTCTCACCATTTTCTTTATTCTAATATCCATCTACAACCTGATTCAAATCTACTGATGCCTATGGCAAAATTCCCAGTGCCTTCAAAGGGTCAGTTCCCTGTCTGGAAAGAGGTTTTAAAAAATCTCTCAAAGGTATCTCTTACTTTTCCAAATAATAACTCAGACATAATATTGGAATAAACCTGACTTCAGTCACATTGCATTTCTTTCCTGAAGTGCTCTGCACAACAAACAACTAAAACCTGAGTTGAAAACTTGATAGCCTATACAGGCAATATCAAAATTGTAACCAATAAAGGTTGCAAAAGCTTTCATAATAACTTGAATTTCTAGGTTACTGATAAAAGATGAAAAGATTGATAATTATTCACCAATGAATGAAAAGTTGTGCTTTCCATTAGACGTAGTAGGATATTGTTTAAAATATAATAATTTGTCCCAGATAGCTCACAGCACAATATTCTGTTGAATGAATAATAAATGCAAAACTCTAGAACTCTTGGTTCAGAGACGATACCTTTTATTAGACAAACTAAGAAATCACAAAACAAATGATCTTTTTCTGCAAGCTTTTGGGCGCACACGCCCTTCCTCAGGCTCAGGGAAAACTAAAGTTGGCAAAAAGTCCCATAGGTACTGCTGAGTGAAAGTAACTTCTGTGCATACTTTTGTTTTAGAACTGATACAACCTATAAATATTTAATTTCTTGGTCACTAACTAAACTTAGGACATAACTGTTAATGTTTTAATTTGTTGTTATTTATGATATATATTTTTAAGGAGGAGAGGCATAGAACTTAAAGTAAAATTACAGATGCAAAGCTCCAGGTACTTATAGTCGACACTTTTGGAAACTTTGTGCCTGCCTGTTGTATGCATATGATCTCTTCTGCTTTTACATAGCCACATGCATTTATATATTTTGATACATATGTGGATGTATGAGTGTTCATGTATGTATTGGGTTGCTGTTCAAAGGACAAATGTGAATAAAAGATTCTCTGCTCCCTTTGCCTACCTCAGGCAGCATGAGGGATATGAAAACTGGTCATGCCCTAGCTGTGGATTTATCTCACTTCTGTGCTACTGCCCTGCCGCCCCTCTAGGTAAAGCATGGTAGGAATAGAAAGAGACATGTGAGAACAAAGGGGCAGGGGAAGGGCGAATGGACCAGTCATGCTTTGCACTTCTATCCTGGGCTGACTGATTGTGCTGTGTGGCACATAGCCAATTTCTGCAACTTAGAGTAACTTCTAGGCTCCTGTAAACTGAGATGCCATCCAGGTAGAACATTATTTTAATTAGCTGTGATATATCCCTCTTTGCCTTCTATTGATCAGCTTTGATATCTCTCTCTGCCACCTCTCTGGTCTGTCAAGAATATGGCACTGAGAAAAAAAAGAGAACATAGTGAGTGTTGCTTCCATAGCTGGGTTACCACTGTTCCCTTAAATCCTAACAATAGACAATATTTATGGTACTGGTGTAGCAAAGTACATGGTGGGTGCACCTACATGTGGGCAGTTACTGCGCAGTAATTTAGGTTACTGTGCGGCAACCAAAAATTACTGTGAAGTATGGGCACATGTCTAAATATGCATGCCCATACAGTGCAATAACTAAGGTGACTTACGCTGATTTGGGTATGCATGATTCAGGTAGCAAATTTACGCCTGATTAGTTACTGCTCAGTAAGGCACATATAGACATTTTACTGTGCAGTAACACTGTGTGTGAGGACTGACTTGGAACTAACTTTATTTAGAAATTTGAAATCATTTCCCCCCCTGCTCATAACTTTAATTAAATGTTCCCTACCTAAAAAGAAGCAGTCCTATCTCCTGTTCTTAAATGCATCAGCAGCACCATTATCTTTACTATTTCCTGTCAGCTTCTCCCATCTCTCTCCTTTTTTTTGTTGATATTTTGCATACATTTCAGTACTAGCTGTAGGTCTGTTCTTTACCTGCTCCTTGTAGAATGAAAAGGTTGAGATTTTATATATTTGTGGGTTTAGAGGAGTGGTTTGTTGCTTTGCAGTTATCCATATTTCATATCCTGATATTGCACTTTGCATTTTGAACACTTTCATTCTCCCTAACTCATATTCCTCTTCTCTTTTGATCTGTATTGTTAATGAGTTCATATTATATATGTCACATTAAGGTTTCTCTCCCCTTTTTCCAGTTTTACATACCCTGCTACTAACTCCCTGCTAATACTCTGCGGGCAAAAGGAACAGAGAATCTTTTATTCACATTTGCCTTTTTCCTGCTTTATTTTCCCTCTTTTTCAGTGACATACCTTCTTTTTACTTTTTTTTAAAGCTTTGCTTTTATTTTCAAGACTTTTATAGAAGTGTTTGTTTTTCCTTCTACCTAATCAAGTTATTGCTTTCCCCTAAGCCATTTCACCTAGAAAATAGTGGACTTGGCTTTAGCTTATTTTAATGCTCATGAAGGCATCACAAAAAAGTTCACTTTTGCTAATGTGCATTAAAATAGGCTCATGTGCCTTTTTCTAGTATCTCACAGGTAGTAAATTTAATGCGCATTAGCAAAAGCACATTAATAAATGTGTACATGTGCCCAATCACACAAGCATATTAAAAAAAGAGAACAGGACAAGAATAGGAGTACTTCCAAGATAATTTTAAATTGAAATGAAATCACAGGAAAATGGTCTCATGCCATATTTTTCAGCACATAAAAAGAAAGATTGGCGTATAGGCAAAATAGTCATCTTTGTTTAAAAAGAAGAGTGAATTTCCATTAATCAAGGTGTGTGCGTGTATGTGCAAAAATAATGGATTTTTATCAACTTATTCAGTGCTGGTAATTCAGACTAAATCAAAAATCCTCCAACTTTTTGCCCCAAAACACCAACTATACTTTTCTGATGTTTGAAGTAATATGGCCAGGTCTTTTCCCCCCTTAAATTCATGTTTAACTCCTCCGTATTCCTGATAGCAGTGCCATGCTCCACCGAGAAGCAGAAAGTCCAGTAGCAAAATTCCCAAAAGATATCATATTTTTCATGTGTTATTCAAGATACTATGAATTCTTGATTTTTTTGGTGTTTAGTGCTTTGCAGCACAAGAAAAGCATTGCATCTCCATATCGGGTCTAAGAAAGTGAAGTGTAACAGAAGACCAAATGCTAACTTTCACTGTTTACTGGGAAGTTACTTATGTCTAAGGTTGCTGGTAAGATTTGAATGCCATATCCCAGCTACACAGAACTCTTGTTACATCCTACAAACATAAGCATGAGAGTGTCCAGTCACAGGGATACCTTTTTTCCTAGACATTTACCCATGTGTCCAGAGATCAAAGAAATAAGATGCACACAGCAAGAGAAAAATACTTCTCTGACAAGGTCTTAATTAAAATAGATAAAACAGATACATAGCCTTCTTTTATTCTGGGGCTTATAATAATGCTTCACATTTGCCATTAGTTCCCTCCTACAGCATATCAAAATATGTTGTGTCACTTCCTAATCTATGTATGGAGAGAACAGGCTACCCAGGGTGCTTGTATTACCTCTCTATTTGGAGGGTGCTTTTGAAATGCACATTAGTCAAATATTTGACTGGGGTGGTTTAGTCAGAGATAATCCTGTCCTGAGCAGGGGGTTAGACTGGATACACTCTTGATGGCCCTTACTCCTTTATACTAATCAGTTCTATGGGTATCACTAAGATCTTGGGTATCACTAAGCAGAAATATTAAGAAATGCTGACTCTTCAGTAGCAATCACTATAAGAAAATTTTATACCAGTAAATGTGGAGAATCATCTCTGAGATGCTGTTGGTGACTTCTGAAGTATAAAAGTCTCAGAATTGCTATTGCAGAAAGGAGGGACTTTCTAGATACCTCCAACTACAATCTATCATGCCATTTGACCAGAATTTCTCTTTGTTCTCTCTGGCTAGTGACAGACATTACACATACACAGGTTTAAGTGATCAGAAACTGGTTTAAACCTGTAACAGAACAGATGGGCAGTGCATATAAACCAGTCTGAAAATGGCTGAAACCAGTTTGAGATAAACCTGGTTGAATGTAGTATCAGACGTAACTGATTTGGCTCAAACCAGTTTACTCAATGTCTGTCCCAAACCCCTTGCTGGTTTAAGTTAAATCAGTCTGCCAGCATCCCAGCATACTCTCTGGGCTGGGCAGGGCTCTCTGCTCCACAACAGGGCTGGCCCCTCCCTTCTGCTCCCTGGCTGGAGCTCTGTACAGACTTGCAGGCACAGCAGGGTCTCCATGCCCCCTTCACCTCCCCTCTCACCACTTGCTGCTTAAGCAGAGATCTCTTCCTCCTCTCTGCCACAGCAGGGGCTGTAGCCAGCCTGTGGCATGCTAGCTAATGCCAAGAGATGTCTGTGTGTGTGTCTCTCCAATTTCACTGGGATAGGCAGACAGAACAGTGACTGTTTAGGGCTTTTGGAGCTAATCAACAGGTTGATTGGTAAGCTGTTTAAGAAGTTTGAAGTAATGTGAGGAGAGATTATTGTTTTGCTAATTGGGTGATAAAGGCTGTTAGCAGCCCCACATCTGGCTTGCTAGCCTATCAGTTTCCCCCAGACAGTATGAGGAAGCAGGGAGGGAGATTCAAAAGTTCTGTATCATCAACAGATGCATACACTGCACACCCGCTCCTTGCCTCAGAGTGCTAGCCCAGGGCTGGGGGCTGGCAACACTCCTGCCCCTTGAGCAGCAAGCAGGGAAAAGCCTGGGAGCTTGCAGGCAGACCGCCCTGATGAGAGAGTCCCGCAGGGGCTTGGCCATGCCCCCCTCAGCTGAGCTGCCTGCAGAAGGGAAGGGAGGGTTGCTCTAGTGCCCTCAAGCTTCTAGCTGGAGCCACTGCAGGCATGTACCTGAATTTCCCCATTCCAGAGAGAATGTCTATCCAGTTTCAAACCAGTTCAGCCTAATCAGGTTAGACTAACTTGCAAAGATTGAATTAATTCAGGCTCAGCCTTCTGAATGTCTGTCCCTAGCCTCTGACTTCAAGCTGTGTGTTCCTTCTTCCCAATCAGCATATTCTGCTTGCTGATATAATTAAGAAAATAGGACATGTAGTTCACAGATATTGATCTAGCACTTTATTATAAAGTTAGATATGTTTATTTTCTTGTTGTCAGCTTTCATTGTGCCAGAAAAATCAATTCACCACTGTCTCTTCTCCATTATTCAATCTTCTAATGAGCTAGCTTGCAGTCTACTTGAAATCAAATTTTTATGATGAATCATGGCAGGGTTGGAGGGTGCATGAACCCAGGTATCTGAGGGGTATACTCAGAAATCCATATTATCTGGGGCAAACAAATTTCCTTGCAATTAAAAAAAAAAACTAGTTTTTTTTTCTTAAAAAGTAAGTCAGGCAAAGTTTTCTATGCCTTCTCTAAACTGCATGATCAGTTTGATTTAACCTGTTTTCTATCCTTTGTGACTCCTGAATCAACAACTTCTTGAATAATTAAAGCCTTCCCAGAATCTATATCATTAAGCATGAGATTCTGTCTACCCTTCGACCCCCAAATTAGGCTTAAAAAAAAAAGCATGCTTTTGTTTGTAATTGGAGGAAAGGATAACTAGTTAGGGAAAAAAACTTCTTTCCCAAGTTTATTTTTTGTATTTTTGCTGCAAAGAAACCTTACTACAAGGCAATGTAGGCCCTTTAAGTCTGAGTCTGCCTTCTATTGTGATTTGTCCATGCAGTGTCTAGTAGTAAGTCAGTAGTAGTTATGTGGGGTTTTTAACTAATGCCAAATAATAATAATATAGCCAATCTACTTAGGAGAATACCAGCCTACTGCTGCTACCAGTTAATGGAGCAACTCCTTTTACTTACATATCACAAGCTCTTGATTTACTATAGTTAAAGATTTCACTTTAAGTTGTAGGCTATGGGTGTAAGAAGTGGCACCTGTGTAATGCAGTGTTGAGGGAGAAAATAGTACCGAATTAACATTACTGAAATATTGATGAAAGAAAGTTAATCTGCTTATTTTGTTAATAAATTATTTTAAAGCACTCACACCCTTCTCAAAGCAGTTTGCCAGCAATATGATAATAATTAGTATGCAGTGCACAGTGATGAATTTACTATTGCTAATAATTTAATTTAGTTGCAAATAGTCCTGGCATTTTCAAGTTTATTTTTTCTTCCTCACATTTTAAATATCAGCTGAATACAAATGCTGGCTGTCTTTGGGCTCCCCAGATAGACAAGCCCGCTTCAGAAACATAATAAAAGAAAGAATATTCTTTAGGAAAAAAATTTGCCTAAAAATTTTTATTTCTGCATTAAATAATTCAGTACACCCATATATCAGCAAACTTGTAATATAAATGTTAATAATGTAATATACTCTGAGCTATTGCTTTTTACCTAGTTATGAATCAGATAAAGTTGTAGCCATCATGCCATTTTTGCAACTTGCTTGTAGAAAAATAAGGCGTTATTACAATTCAGTTGTAGGAAGGAATGAACTGTTCAGGGGGAGTTGTTTGGATTTCTTTATTTGTTTCATCTATGTATAAATTTAGTTGCTGCTTTTAATCTGGTTCTATAATGGTTGGAAATGAGAGATGTATACTTTCCTTTTAAAAACAATATTAGGGGTGTTTTATTTAAACTGAGTGTTATAATTTTATCTTTAGCAAATAACTTGAGCTCAAACTCCAGTACTATCACTCATCCTGTGAAACAGCTTTCTGCAAAAGGTATCCTATTGATGACAATAGGACTATTTGCTAATTAGATTAAGAATGAGAGAGTTGTTCTGGATTAATGTTGAAATATTGCAGTATAGACATTTGGGGAAGTTAAATCGGGTTCAAAATGGCTGCCCAATTTAAACCTGGCTTGCCCACTGCTGACCTTATACTTACAGACCCAGTCCTGGTCTCAGTGATCGGCAATCAGTCTAAACCTGTAACTGAACAGAAGTTCCATGCTCACAAACTGGTCTAAAAATTGCAGAACCCAGTTTAAGGGAAACATGGATCTATGTAGTATCTGACTCATTCAACTTAGGTCAAACTGGTGCATGGAATTTCTGTCCACTTCCCCTGTGCAGCCCAGGGGATGGAAAAACTCAGTCACTGAGTATCAATCTTAAGGAAGCAGTGCTGTTGAGAGCCATTCACATATTAATGCCTAAACAGGTGTGTCATGGAAGTGACATGTTGGGGCAATTCTCTGTGTAAACTCACTGATGCACTCTAGCCAATAGTATGTTGCACACAAAAAGAACATGGAGTTACTGGTTGTTATCTATGATGTCACAACACCCCTACTGCTCGGGTGTGTGTATATAATTATAATTAATAATTAGATACAAACTTTTTTCTTCAAATATAACCTGCGCACAAGATTTCAATAAAATGTAACTGTGAAAATTCAACCAGCTGTTTTATTCCACTAAGGTCAAGGGGTCCACATTTTAATTAAAGCAATACACAAATTGAACAGTCCTTTTTATGAATACATAGAAAGTGTATTCTTTTTCTGAAAGAATAGGTTTAGAGAAAAAAATTCTAATTTTTTTATATATAACAAAGTGGCTTCTTGGGGAAAAGCAACTATGGGCTCATCCAGATGAGTGCATATGTGCACTTTGTGGCACTTCGAAGACCACAAAACAAATGTGAGACACTACATATTTGTAGCGAGGAGTTAAAATTAGATACCAGGAACTCCCAGTATCTAAAAAAAACAGCAAAAAAAGCAGAGCCAGGCATGTGGCTGCAGCATACACCACTTGAAACTGGAGCCTGGCTGGCCAGAGCCTTGCTTTGGCTGCTCACCAGGCTCTGCATGCCTGGATTGCCACTGCTGCAGCCCCAGGAGGTCCCCAAGACCCCAGGTAAGGCTT
Organism: Gavialis gangeticus; assembly: GCF_001723915.1. Lineage (NCBI taxonomy): Eukaryota > Metazoa > Chordata > Crocodylia > Gavialidae > Gavialis > Gavialis gangeticus. The sequence goes on from NW_017729022.1 coordinate 7,720,239, forward strand.
CCAGGACCAGCCCAGCTTCTGCTATCCCACCTGGGCAATCTGCTGTACACTAAAGTGCATATGTAGGGGAGTACCCAGGGACAAGTAGCACCGGCACAAATATGTGCCGCTGCTATTTGTCCCCAGGGAAACGCACATCCCCATTCATGTGGATGCGCCCTATAGGACCAGATCCACAAAACTTTTTGGGCACCTAACTCCCATTAACTATAGTACTGGAGCTTCCATAATAAGAGTGCTAGGGTTAGAATTTATTATGATATTATCTGGTTTTGAAAATGTGTCTCCCTTTGTGTGCACACAACCCTTGGGGTGACATTTTCCAAGCACTAATGCCAGGGCATTTCTACATGAGATGCTACAGTGGGGAGCTATGGTGATGTAGGTCATCATTACAGTGACCTAGCATCAGCGGTCATGAACCATGCTGCTGCTGCTAGTGCACAGTTGCAATGAGCTACTGAGCAGCAGCTCATTGCTACTGTGCAGTAAGGTCAGAAATGAGCCATGTGGCACCAGGACTGTGCGGTACTAGCAATTACTGTGGTAGCAACTGCGCAGTTGGGCACACTTGTAGACACACCCCTGGTATATGTGTAAAGGTGCTGGAGGGTTTCCTCAGAGCTTGCAAGCTCAGTTAGGGTGTTTTCACTCTTGGAACAAGGATCTGCAGCAGGCTGTGAATGCAGAATGCATGCACATGATTGGACAGCTGGAACTCCAGGGTGGGAAACCTGCGAAGGAACAGGGGAGACTAGCGGGGGAGAGGGGAGCTGAAGCTGTGCAGAGCAGGGCTGCTTTTGAGGGGACTGCTACCAGGACAATTGCATCTCGAGGACAACTGGCAGAAGAATTGTGACTGAGTGAGCTGCTACTGAGGGCCGAGGAGCCATCAGCTAATGAGTACTCAGGATTGCCTGGTATACTTTACTGAAGGAGCAGGGGTTGTGCAAATGGGTCCCCCTCCCCACTCTTAAGATCCCCAGGTGCAGGGAGTCACTGAGAGGCAATCAGGGACAGGGGTTGATAGAGGAGGTTCTCTGGGAGAGCTAGAGAAAGCGGCAGGGAATGGTGGCTGTGGGGGAGCTCCAGCAGAGCTCAGTAAAGTGCACCTCATAAGGGGCACTCCAGGTGCCAAACACAGGGGAGCTGCCTTGG
>NW_017729022.1:7728747-7742838 GCF_001723915.1 Gavialis gangeticus
AATGGGGTGAGAGACAGTGTTGAAGGCCTTCCTAAAGTCCAGAAAGACTATGTCCACTGCTACCCCTGTGTCTAAGGATTTTGTGCCCTGGTCATAGAATGCCACCAGGTTGGTCTGACAGGACCTGCCTCTAATGTACTGGGTTGGTTTCCCCTTAGCATAATCTCCTCTGCTGGCCCCTCATAGGCATGCGCTATATTTCTCTCAAGAAGCTTCCCCAGGATCAAGGTAATATTAACTGGCCTATAGTTTCCCGGGTCCTCCTTCCTCCCTTTTTTGAAAATGGGAACCACATTGGCCCTTTTCCAGTCCTCTGGCACCATACCAGAGCACCACAAGTGCTCATAAAGCCATGCCACGGGTCCCGCAATGACCTCTGCTAATTCCCTCAGCACTCTGGGGTGAAAATCATCAGGACCAACTGATTTAAATACTTCCAGTCCCTCCAGAAGTTCCCTGACTAGATCCTCACTGACCCTAGGTCTAGGTGTGCCTCCCCTGGGGCCTACGGAGGCCCTGGTGTGGTGGGGTGACCCAGTCCCTGCTCAGGAAAATAGAGGCAAAGAAATTGTTAAATAGGTTAGCTTTGTCATCTGGTGTGATGACCAGATTTCCTAGTGTATGTTGCAGAGGCCCCACATTACCCGGTACCTCCTTTTTACCCCCTATGTATTTAAAAAATGGACTTCTTGTTGTCTTTGATCTGGGTTGCTAGTCCCAGTTCCATCTCCGCCTTGGCCTTCCTGACTGCCCCCCTGCATCCCCAAGCAACCATGGTATAGTCCTCTCTGGTGATGGCCCCACCCTTCCATCGGGTATACGCCTCCCTTTTAGCCAGGTGACGTTTCTGTGTGCTTTTGGTGAGCCATGGGGGCTTTTGTGCCCTCTTGCCCACTTTGATCCGCATTGGGATTACCTCACTTTGGGCTTGGACGAACATCTCCTTAAGGAAGAACCACTCTTCTTGGACCCCCAATTCGTCTCCCCTCCAGGACTTCAGTGCCTCCCTGAGTATTCTCCTTACCTCATTCAAGTCTGCCCTCCTGAAGTCCAGGGCTGCTGCCTTGCTGCAGGCCTTTGCCCCCTTGCACTGGATGGTGAATTCCAGCAGGCGATGATGGCTGTCACCCAGGTGGTCATGCACCCACAGCCCCCTCACCAGGTCATCGCCCATGGCTAGGACCAGATCCAACAAGGTGTTTCCCTTGGTGGAGCTGTGCACTTGCTGGGTTAGATGGATGTCCTGTATCTCTGCTATGAACCTACGTGAGCGGTCAGACCTGGCTGACTGCTTATCCCAACAGGTGTCTGGAAAGTTCAGGTCACCCATGATGACTATGTCCTTTGACCTAACTACCTCCGTGAGCTGACTTAAGAATTTCTGGTCTAGCTCTTCCCCTTGGTTGAGTGGTCTGTAGTAGACCCCCACCATTAAGTCCCTTTCCCCTCAACTGCCTTGTATTCTAACCCAGAGCACTTCAGTGTGCCCCTTCTCTGACCCAGTGCTACTCATTGAGGATGTGTATTCCTCCTTGATGTAGAGCGCCACACCTCCACCTTTCCTCCCTGTCCTATCCCTCCTGTACAGCCTATAGCCCTTGATATTCACTGCCCAGTTGTGTTTTGGGTACCACCATGTTTCTGTGAGCCCCACTATGTCTGGGTTGGTGTCAGCTAGCAGGAGGGTAAGTTCCTCCTGCTTGTACCCGATACTACAAGCATTTGTGTAGAGGCACTTGAGACCTCCTGAAGATGTGTGCACTGGCACCCTACTGTCAGTACTGCCCTGGCCCCTGTTGCCTACCTGGGTATTTGTACTGCTCGTTGCTGGTCTAGGCTGGGCTGTTCTTGTGGGTGATGCTTGAATTAGTGGTCCAAGGCTTCCTCCACCTTCATCTTTCCCTTCCCCTGATGAGCCTAGTTTAAAGCCCGCCGGAGGGGATCCGCTAACCTAGAAGAAAACATACACTTATCTTTGGGGGAAAGGTGAAGCCCATTCCACCCAAGTCTCTCATTCTGATGTGCAGGTCATTGTCTAGGAAGCCTGCAGGGAAAGGAAATATCTATCAATTTCATCCTCCACCTCCCTGATTCTCCTCAGCCTGCTAACCTTCTCCTGAAGCTCCCTCACCTGCACCTAGAGAGCCCTAAGATGGGCACCTGCAGGATGCCTGTGAGAGCCCCCAATCCCTGCCCACCCTGGCCCTGCTGGGCATCCCCCACAGGCTGGGGGACAGGGGGATGCCAGCCCCCCCATGGGCTCTGTCTGGGTGAAGGCCTCAGACAAGCCCCAGGTAGGCGCCCCCCCCCCCGGTGGGCAGAGGTGCTAGCAGCACTCTGCCTTGACACCATTGTATGAGTTGCTGTCTGTTTATATTTTAGTGTGGTGCCTTTGCTCTACCCTTGCAGGAGTCTCCCTCCTGGCCCTTCCTGTCTGCCCATCGGCATGAACGCCAGTGCAAATGCTGGCGCACTCTTACAGAGCGTGCCTGTTTGCATGCTCTGTTTGTGCAGCATGGCTCGGGAGCGCAGCTCCCTACCACTCAACTAAAAGGGATCCGGGGGGTTTCCCCTCTGGATCCAGCTCAGCCATGCTGGCTCCCTCTGCCCCATTTACCTTTGGGGGATCAGCTGTTGGTGCCCCTGCTGCTGGCTCTGCTGCTGCTGTGTCCACCTCCGCCTCAGGTCAGGTAAGAGGGATACTCATCTTACCCTGTTTTGGTAAGATCAGCTTAAAGTGAGGGTACCCTTGAAGTGGTGTAGACTTGAATTAGAGACCTTTGTGCCATGCAATTTCCTTGCTGCAAAAGGAATCAGAGATCCATAAGCTTTTGTGAATCTGAGCTCATTTAATCAGATACTGTGAAAGGGCATGCCCTGAGTAGTCTATCAAAAGTAGATCGTGATTTGAATAAAAAGGACAGGGAAGGAGGGAGAGAGGGACAGTGCTAGGAGTGGCAAATCAGTTATAAATCCATAGGGAGGAAGATACCACAAAAACTAATCCAGGTAACAGGATAAGAATCCAGTCGCTGTTTAGACCATACTTAACACAATCTTACATGTAGAAATCACCTCATCTGTTCAGCACAGCAGCACTATAAGCAGGTGATGGCATATATGATGTTGGAGGTGCAGGTAACTGACCCTTGGGTGTTATAATCCATGTTATTTGGTCCAGTGATGATGTGGTCTGTATTGATAAAGGGGCACAGCTGGCATATGAGTCTATTGCAAGGCTTGGTGCCTCGGTGAAAGTAGTGTTTAGGTAGCTTGTTGCTTGAGAGATGCTGTTTGAGGTTGGGGAGCTCTCTGTAAGCCAGGACAAGTTTATACCTTATGGCTACTTTGACACAATTATCTTTTTGCAGGAGGGCTCAGAGGTTATTAATGATGTGTGCAAGGTGTCACGCTGAGGATGTAAGTCACAACCAGGGGGCTTCTGTTGTCCTTGTCTTAGGGTTAGTATTGAAGCAGACTGGAGCAAGGTCTGAGTCAGGCTTTGTTGATCTGAGTGGCTACAGTTTGGTGATTATATTGTAATTGTAGCCTGCTCTAGATCCTTGAAATGTGCATCCTGTGGGTCAGTGGGATTAGAGCAGATATAATATAGAAGTTGGATGTAGATGATGGATCTAGTGGTATGCTTAGGATGAAAGCTGGTGGTATGAATGTATTTGTGGCAGTGTGTGGGTTTAGTATACAATGCAGTGCTGATGTAGCCACTGCTAGCCTTCACTGTGGTGTTTAAGGGATGAATTGCTTGGTAGAGACTTCCAGTTTGCGGTCATATTCCAGACTGAGGCTGGGATGCATTTCTGATCACCTATGTCCAATAAAAGCCAAATGCAAGTTAGAAACATTTTTAGGCTGCCCTAAATGCAAAGGAAAGACACGTTCCAAATGCAGGATTAAGATCAAGGCTGTGCAAATTGAAGCTCTAATCCATTTTTGCTCATGATTCTTTGTGAGTTTGGCTCCACTAGAGCCCAATAAATATTTGTTGGGAAGCCCAATTAATTTTCTCCTGTGTCACTTTTTGTTCAAACATTTGAAGATCTTGTGCTGCTCTTACTACAATGGAACATGTGAATAAGAAACACCTTCGTCTCTCTTAGCTTGCTGTAATGATGTCACCTTTTTCTGTGAAACATGGATCTAAACTCAGGATTTGGATGCAAGGCTTTCAATTCACCTGTAATGAGCAAGGAGTAGAATGTATTATCTGTGGAACTGATTCTATACCCATTGAAAACACAGAGGCAATTTTCTCCTTTGATAAGAAGCAGTTGAAGCAGGGTCTGACCCTGACTTACCACTTGAATACGTACCTGTAGTGTAATGGAAGGCTTAGTCTGTATGCTTCTACTTACAATCTACCCTTGAATTAATGGTATGCCAAATTATCTGGGTGAATTTTATAGCTGAATTTTGTTGGTGGTGTTGAGAACAGCATGTAGTCAATGTACTCATTCTGCCATTTCAAGGGTCACAAATAATTTAAAAATAAGAAGTGTTTATGACTAGGGAGGATCCTTGAGGTATTTCTCTAGTCAGTAACTGTACAGTTCAATAGTATTGCTTCATTCTTATTTTTCACTAATTTATCATTTCTTTCTCAACCTGCTATCTTTCACAAAAGTTTCTATTTCCATATATTCATGTCTCAGAGAGAAACTCTTAAAATCTGTTTGTAAACAACAAATGTTAGAGAGTTTAAATGATTTCAGTCTCATTAGATAACTGAAGAAACTTAAAAGAAGTTAATTTGTCCTTATGCCAGTCAGGATATAATAGATTTGTCTTGTTTTGGGGCTTTTTTTTCCATAAGGTGAAATATTTTTTAATGTTTGACCGTGGCTCTTTCTGTATATAGGTAATATCATTATTTATTATGATGTACTGTTATTTTAAGAGGCTATAAGACTGAGCTGTCTGCCAGATGTTCATGTAAAGATGCAGTGGGATCTGATGTATGATCTACAACATTGCACCTCCTGCTATGCCACATGTGCATAGCAGGAAGCATGACTGTGGGATTCAGCATCAGATCCCATCATGCCTTATTGCTGGTGCAGGGGGTGCCTGGGAACATAACCCCAGTCTCTCCTTGTAATAGCAAGTAGTAAGCTCCCATGTGGTTGCGAGCCCCATCAGCTGATGGGGCTCCCAACCACGGGGTCTCACAATGAGCTCCTGTGGCTAGGGGCACTGTCAGCTGATCCATGCTCCCAGCCATGGGAGTGCATGGTGCAACCCCATGACTGGGAGCCTGGATCAGGGCGTGTATCTGGCCTCACATTCAGTTAATGACATAATAGGAACCAGCTGCATAGTTATTACACATTTTTTGTGAAATAACTTTGTGGCTTATTTCTGGTTTTATGGCACCATTAATTAATGTAATGTGGCCAGGTTACAACTTAATACATGATTAACTGGTTAATCACATCTTAAGTGTAATGTGTGGCAAGGGCCTGACTCTCAGTTGATATAAATGACTATGGCTCAAAGAAGATAATGCCAATTTAAAGCAGCTGGTCATATGGGTGTTCAGTTCAGTTCATGGAATCCTTAGAAGTTTGTTCCTTGGCTTCAACAAATATTTAATCTTTTCTTATTTGAATATGCTTATATATTTAATTCCCTGCACCTTGCTTTCACTGCAGACATTTTGTGTGTGGAGTCCATGTTCAATTTAGTTGTAGGAGAAACTATATTCGGTTCTAGTCTTGATTATATTTGAAAACTTCCATTTGACAATTGCCCTCTGGATTTGATACACCATACACCTTTTCAGTTCACTTGCTGTGCATTCTTAAAAATCAGCACAATCTAACTTTTATTCCATCTTACCTATATTTGAAATTCCTGACATATGTCTTTTGACTTTTGCTTAATCTCATTGATTTCTATGGTCCTTTCTGGCACTTAGATTTTATGAGTGTTAATACAGATTTTACTTTTTTTCTCTTCCTGAAATGCCTCCTGATTTTTTCATTACACATGTTCAGTAAAATAGTCGATTGAAATAATCTTTTTTTGAACTCATTATATATGCTCTGAAAATGTGCCATTAAATTTTAATATCTTTAGCTTCTGTCTTTCATAGATAAAATCTGATGATGAACTCTGTAACTATATGAATTCTACATTAAGTCATTCAAGTACATTTTGAAGACAGTTCCCTAGAAGTGGTTTATGCAGCATGCTAGTTTCATTAAGACATAATGTGTTTGTCCATCTGCAATGAATGTTATTGCTGCACGTCGATATGTGGGGGCAAATGCCAAATTCAGCAAAATGATCACCCACACAAAATAAGCCAACTAATCTCCAGTCTCACATCTGGAAAGCACTTGTTCATTTCAAGCATTACAGAATTATGTGGGAACAAAACAGTATAATACAGATGGGCGCACTACTAATGATATTGCAGTGTGCTGAATGTGGTGCTTTTATAGAGCATGTACTACAAGGACACAAGAGCACACAATTTATCTTTATGTTTAGAACCTCCTGGGAAGCACATTCTAAATGAAGAAACAAGGTTTGTTCTCTGTTTCCTGACACAACTTTAAATGGAAAATAAGCATTTCTATCCCAGCCAGAGATCTGGGTTCAAAGAGGTCTTTTAAACAATGAATGTCTCAACATTTACTTTGAATTACCTTGGGTAGATGTTAAATAATGTTCATTTAAAGATTATTTTCTGTGTACTTAATACATTATTAAGGCCTTTTTCATTCTCTCTCAGGGACGTTTTGAAGATAATGCAACTGAGACTGTAGGTTCCTACCTATTGTTCCTTAAGTTTCACCCTTTTAAAATTGATCTGCTGCTTTTCCTTTTGCCCACCAAGTCTTTTCTCAACTTTTGTGTTACACTGACCAGCATCTTGTACTGTTCAAGTCTTGTTAGTTACTCAAGCAACAAGAAGAGAGCAAACTTTCAGTGCCCATAGGATCAAGCCATCCATTTAAATGACTTCATAAATGAGTGTTGCTGTCAATCTTACTGTGGTTTTCTCACAAAAGTATTAACATTATATCATATGTTCCTAGTTCTACTGAAGCAATGTAGTAGAATATAAGAAGCAGAAAAGGAGTCATTTTAGGAAATATTTACTAAGTTAACCAGGGATTTTATAACCTTTCATATTTTTCTGCATAGATCCTGTTTTACCTTTCATTAGTGTTATTTCAGTGTTAGTAAGCTATTCAAGTCTCATTGTTATCTTCTTACCATGTGACATCCCCCATTTAGGATGCTCCAGTGTGGCATATGAATGCTGGTCTTTTGAATGAATTGTTGTATATATTATTTTCCCCATTCGTTTTTCTGGGCTCATCAAAACTTCAGTTATCTGTTTGCATTATATCCCTATCTAAATATATGTTTAATGCTTTCTCTTTTTTGACTTAATGTTGTGTTTACTGACTACTGTGGTGCAGTTACCCACCAGCAGCATATCTGTTTCTTAATGCACACATTATAGATTACAAGATGAAATATAACATGAAGCAAAAACAGGGAAGCAAAAAATCTCACACAATAAACAAAACCTCACTGTAAGAGTCAGTGATGTATATCTATTGATTAATGCAGAAATAATGTAGCAAATAAAGTACAACTGAGGGCAAAGGATGAACAATGAAATGTTATCATAATCACAACAAGACTGGGAAGTAGGATGATTAATACAGTGTATTGATTAAGTAATACCACAAGTCTATTAGTGCAGATTTTGGGTTATCTGAACTGCACTTAATGCAGCACAATGTAAACAGTTATGTGTTAGAGAGCTATGTTAACTAAAAGTCACTTTAACGTACATGTATACTGCTCCCCTTCCCCTTCCCTCAAGTAGTCCTGCTAGTGAGACTTAAATGATACTTAGCTTTTTTGATAGCTCACCAAGGGTGAAGATGTAAGATCACAGTTGCCTTTTTGGCAGGATTAAACTTAGATTTGAGTACTGGACAAGGTTTATCTGTGTACACTACATATGAGTATTTATTACAACAGTCTGTAAAAGGTAACCAGTGACTTAAACAGTATGAAAACCAGTGACTCAGTATTCCCCCTATAAATCAAAATATAAAAGACACAGCATCAAATTCGAAAATAAATATATAATAGGATATGAGGAGCAGCCCTTGTTCCTTCAGTTTTACTCTTGCTTCTCTGGAGAAAACCCCAGAGTCAGTAGACAATCAGGATGTCTGGCACTTGAATATCTTCCTTTCTCCACACAGTCAGGCACTTGTGCTTCCTTCTTTATTTCTTTCATATCACACATTTATATATGTACGATCTTTGTGTACACTAATGTGTCTTCACCATAATTTTCATGTGTCCCAAAAATCTTATGGATCTGTATCCTGATATTATTCTCTAATTTTAACATATCTATTCCTTATTGTTGATAAAACTGGAACTGTCAGCCTTTCCCTGAATTATCCTCAAATTTAAACAAGACATCTATAAGGCTGTATGAAAAAGTACTGTTCTGCGTTGCCTTGAGTTTTGAGGTTTGGACGGAACAGCATTTCGTATCAAATTTCATTTTCATTCAGAACAGCTGTTCTGTTTTGCTTCTTCGAAACAGTAAGGCTGATTCAACACTGTTTCAATGCAGAAGGCTCTATTGGGGTGCATTGTGGCAATTTGTAATTTAGGCAGTCATAGCAGACTCGATGGACTTAGACAGATTACGTATAGCCATCATTCCTTGTTTTATTTGTCCATCTATCAACTGTTCTCCAAGCTCCTGCAAAAAAAGCACCATCTTCTTAAACGTGATCTTTGCTTCCAGTTTGTGTTGTGGCCTAGCTGAACGATGAGGCTGGCAACGGCAGCCACATCCAGCATATTGAAAAATAGTGTCATTGTCCACCTGTTGATTTTCCATCTCCAGGTGGTCATACAGACTAAGTGGTCAAGGTTATCCACCCCACTCTTGTTTTTATTGTAGTCAGAGATAATGTCCGGCTTTCTTTGCTCTCCACCCACTGATAAGTCATGGTGCACTCCCGCAAGTTTCATCCAAATCAGACAGCAAAACAACAAAGTTATAGATAGTTCATTGATTCCCCATTATACCCTATGGCCGGATCTCTGAGATGGCTCCGAAGCTTTGGAGCCACTTCAGCCAGATCGAAGTGGAAAACTAATTTGGAGCTCTGGACTGGATCCCTGGCATCTGAAGCAGCTGGATCTGAACCCGGATTGAATAGCTGCCTACTCACACAGGCCTATTATTAACCCAAAGAACAGAAGGAAGAGCCTGAAAGAAAGAGCAAAGATGAAAATCTGTGTTTATTTTTTGGAATGTGGATACTGTGTCCATTAGGGCAGTGGTGGATATTGGTGACTGAAACAAAGGGAATAAGTTCTGATGAGGATTTTGAATAGGCTGAAGTTGCACAGGGCTTATATTCAGGGAAATTCTTGTGAGACTAATTACAGGAAAATTTCTATGCGGGCATGTACATGAAGCCATAATTTATATTGACAACCAAAGCCCTACAATACTGAGTGGAGTTGTTTGCTACAGTTAGATGATTTTGCAGCATATTACTAATATAGAGCAACCCAATAATGGTTTACTCAACTACAAGTGAATCACCTTAACGTAGAGTGGACCGTAAGAAGGCAGTGTAATGCACTTCTGCCTCTTCCTGCCACACTGCAGCTGGCATACAGAACTGTCAACTGGAAAGAGGCTGTGGTTTGGATTCTCTAACTACAAATGAAGTAGAGCAGCTGATGCAGTTTACAATAGTTGGTAGTTTGTTTTGACCTGTGTTTAATGAACTAACGTCACACATTTTCTGTCTCCTGAGTTTCACTGAATGTTCGCTGGCTGTGGATGACAATCACACGCACTTACAATAAATTACACACAATTTCAAAAAGAAAAATAAGATCTTTGGGACATGTTAATTCCTATAGAAAAATGTATTTTCTGAATTTTTGTTAAGCTAGGTCCCAGAAGGAGAATATCTCCATAGAATTCTGCAGGGCAAATTGCATATATTTTTGTTGTTTTCAATATTATTTTACAGGAAAAAATTTGTAAGAAAAAGCAGTATACCAGAAAGGCCACTAATAAATATATGCTTAGCTTTCCTAAAAGTTATGCATCAGAAAGTATTTTTCAGTATGATAAAAATATCATTTTCAAGGTAGATAAAGGAGAAATAAGATATTTCCAATTTAAAGAATAATAAGGATATAAAAAAATGCATAAAGGCGTTTATGTATGGAATGACATTTTGATGTTTAAAACTAATCTATTTTGGAAAATCTATAGGCATGGAATATGTGAAACAAAAATCCTGACTCTGTCTTGAACATCGTATTTAACTTTCCATTAGCTTATGTTGATGATTAAATTATGCTGATCTGAGGATTATTGTGCCCTTGAGCCGAAGTTTAACAGTCCACTTACAGTCTTGTAACAGGGACTTGTAAGGAATGATGACTGTGATATTGGAAGTCTTGTATTAGATATACCTAAGTGACTGTTCACGTATAAATGTATTTAAAGAAATGTATATCATATCAATCAACCCTCACAACACATTTCAGAACCTTATATGATTAATTTATGCCTAAATTATAAATATTATAAATATCAGCATTTAGATCAAAATTATGAAAACAACAGTAGTGATGGCTGAAATGTTTTCTGTTATGTCAAAATAAGCTGTAATTGATCTACCAACAACACCTGAAAAGTTAGAATTGTTTTAAGGTTTTTCACTGTACAAATCTTCCTGAATCATTCTTAAAACACAGTGATTTCTAGAATGCCAAGCTATGTTTGGAAAGATCTGACATAAAAGTAAGGGTGATTTTTGTTTTACATTGCTTACATCCATTTCTCCTTGCAAAACATACTTTTCTGAGTGCAGCCTCTGAAAGGACTTAAAATAAAAAACCACACCTCTTATAATGGTTACCACCATACATTAGTTATACATTTAAACAGAACTTAAACTGTTAGCTCTTCAAAGCTTAGGCCTAAGCCCCTGCAGTTCCTCTGTTTTTAAGTGGGCCTTCTCCCACCCTGCCTTCATGCCACCCAGGTAGAAATGGAGCATCTCTGGTGGCAAGTTGCTTAAGGAGGTTTAGTTCTCTTCTTCAAGAAACCCCTTGAACAGCTGTACGTTGAAAAGGTATTTCTCTTAGCACAAATGTACCATAGCCTGTGATATGAATTGAATTCCAGGATTAGGCAGGTCACAAGGAACAAGTGTCCTAGCAAGTCATTCTGCAATGGCACATTAGGAATGAGCTATGTGCATAAGATGGATCTTATTTAAAGGTGACAGAGCAGTAATCCTTGACAATTCAAGACAGGATATCATAAGTAGAATACATGCTCCAAATCTAGGAATAGAGGCATGCCTGTGGCAAGCTCAGGAGTATGTCTACTGGCCAGTCATGAATTCCCAGATGAGGACATACAGTGGAGTTGCATCTTACATGGGGGTAGGTTCCAAAGTCAGTGTGTAAGGCGAAAATTGTGTATAGTCAAAATTACCTTTGGGCTTGCCCAGTGGTACAGTCCCTCTTTCCCGTCCAGGGCAGCCTGTACCAAACTTCCACCTGGCTAGCGTGCACAACTTCTCAGCAGGGCTGCTCCCAATGTAGCTGCTTGGCCCCGTGCACAGCGCTGCGGGGGGCAGCTGCAGGCTGAATCCAAACAATTGGCACTCAGTATGATGAATTCGCGTAAGTTAAATGCACTTATGATGCGACTCCACTATACATGGAACAGCGTGAGGTGCATAGCGAGCATGGAAATAGACAACAGGAGATGCTGCAGCTTCATGAAATCCCAACACAAACTTGCAAAAAGGTTGAGAAAAGACCAGTTTGTGTTCAGTGATAGAAACTGTATGGTTACAACAGATGACTACTTTAATTTTTGGGAGATGGACCACCTAGAGGATACTCAAACATGAACAGTAATCAGGAAGTTGAAGGCACACTTTGTCCGGTATGGCACACCCCATACTTTGTGCTCAGACAGTGGGCCACAACATACAGCAGCACAATTGGAAAGATGTACCACAAAATGGGAGTTTGAACATGAGACTTTTTTCCCCAGGGAATCTGCAAAGCAATGTGAAGGCAGAATCAGCTGTCAAGATGGCCAAAAGACTGATGGGAAAGGCAAAAAGAACTGAACATGTTTATCTGACTCTTTTGGAGCATAGCAATCCACATTCTCAGGGACTTCATAGTAGCTCAACCCAGAAACTGATGGGCAAAGAACCAGGTGGATACTTCCTATGAGGGAGAGCCTGCTACAACATGTAGGAGGGAAAGAAGACAGCACACAGCCATTGTAAGAAAATGCCAAGCCAAAAAGTAGGGCTGTGCAAAATGGGCCCTATTCAATTTGGATTCAGCCCAAATCAGGGACAGTGATTCAGTCCGTTGATTCTGATCACTGTCCCTGATTCAATTCAGTCGAATCTGAATCTGAAGATTCGATGCTGATTCGGCGAATTAGGGATTTGGACACAGGCACAGCTTTAGAAGTTTTTTTCTACATACGTTGAGGTAGCAGGCATGGCTTGTGATTGCTGCAGTGCTAGGGCAGATGGGACATCCCACAGCAGCACGGTGGCTCTCCAGCATGCTTGGCAGCGAACCTGGAAGTGGACCGGAAGTCCTCTCCTCCCATCCTGAGTTACTTTCCTTAGGCTGCCTGGAGCTGCTCCTGGAAGCAGTGAGCAGCTGCACACACCACTCCTAACGGTGACAAATGACTGCACATGCCACTCCTGGTCTTGGTTTAGACACAGGAGTGGCATGTGCCACACCCAGTCTAATTTTAGGCACCTTACTTTACGATGTCTAAAAATAAACTGGGTTACATGAACCCTGGTTTGCACCCAGTATGACTGCTTGTTTCCAACCTTAACCAGAATAGGTAGCTGCTGTGATGAAGAGCACAAAAGGATAAGATGACTCTCGTGTTGTGTTGTTCAACCATTTGTATACACTGGATGAATCTAAACAGATGCTATGTCACGGTAGCAATAAGCTACAACAACATAGCTCATCACTATGGCGACATAGCATTGGTAGGCACTAACCGTGATGTTGCCACTACTGTGCAGTAGCTCAGCGTGCCAGCTCATGCTCATTGCTACTGCACAATAGGGTTGGAAACAACCTGTGTGCTGCTGGGACTGTGCAGTACCGATTGCTCAGTGCAGCACCGTGCTAAAGCAAATACTAAATGACTGCACAGTACCAGTTGTGCTGTGCAGCACACTTGTAGACACACCCAATTTGAACTTTATTTCCACTATCAGTCAATCCATTTAAATGACAAGAAAGACAGTTAAAAAAATCAGAACTATGGTTTTACAATAAGGTAAACCTTTTAGAAATGAACAAATGTTACCTTATGGATATAAGAAAATGTGGTTCATTTCAGAAATTGTAAGTATTTCTTTTTTATTATTGTACAAAGTATTTCTTTTTTATTATTGTACAATTTTCTAGATTAGAAAAAAAAATAGTATTATTCTTTATAACCACAAGGTTTATTGAGGTCTAATCGAGCTATTCCTTACTCCCAGCTTTTTTTTTCCAGAAAGGGAAAAGAAGGTAGAGAGAGAGGGTGAGCCTTGGGGACTTAGTTTCTTATACCAGTGTATAATCAAATAAGCATAATATATTTGTTAAGATATATTATGTCACCACTGTTGTGCTATAACATTTCTACATGGTCCTGCTTTCTCTGTTGCAGATAAAAAAAGAGAGTTAAAACACAGATTTCATAGATTCTCTCCAAAGTCTGATAGAGAAGAAAAGTTTACCATTTTTCCTAAAATTTTGATGACATCTTTCAGAGAATTAATTCAAACAATAATCCTTCTATTGATTGTTAGCCATGGATAGTGGCATTAGGAGGAAGGGATTTCTGGAATTAGTAAAATGGGATCATTTGTACATTAGCTTCTTGCCCGGGGGATGGGGTAAAGTAAAATGGCATGGCAGATTGACAAAAAAACTTCCAGATTAACTGTGAAAATTGAGCTTTATAAAACAGTTGTT
>NW_017729022.1:7747838-7755124 GCF_001723915.1 Gavialis gangeticus
AGAATTAATTCAAACAATAATCCTTCTATTGATTGTTAGCCATGGATAGTGGCATTAGGAGGAAGGGATTTCTGGAATTAGTAAAATGGGATCATTTGTACATTAGCTTCTTGCCCGGGGGATGGGGTAAAGTAAAATGGCATGGCAGATTGACAAAAAAACTTCCAGATTAACTGTGAAAATTGAGCTTTATAAAACAGTTGTTAAAAGGGAAGTCAGAGAAGGGGAGAGAGAGAGAGGGAGGAAGTTGGGGTGGTTTTGCTAGGAAGAATTTCCATTTCCCACTCTACTTATCTGCAGCAGTGCTCATTCATAGCTGTTGGAAGTACTCATTCTTACCTGCAGCAATGCTCGTTCATTCAAATGGCACCTGGAAAATCACCAGCAAAGATGTGCAGATTTGCCTGTTGGTTACACCTTGGCTGTGGGGCTCTAAAAAAGCTTTCAGTGTATATCAGATCTGTTTTGTGTCAAATGGATCTGAGTAAACATGCTAGCCTCTCTCAGGAAAGCAACATGACTTGAGGGATGGGGTGGTCCATTGACAATAGATTTATGGCTCCGCTCAATGCAACACAGAGTGATAAGCCCCCCAAAGGAGTAGAGGGACTGAGCCTGGCACCATACCCTCATTCCAGGCCAGTGGCAAGGGGGTTAGGGAGTGGGGTTGTTTGAGAGGCAGAAGGTCCATGAGGAGCAAGAGCAAGCTGAACTTCTGAGTAAGCAACCACATCCTTCCCTATGAGTATACTCCAAGCTCCAAAGGAGTCAGAGTAGACTTCCCTCACCTATAAACATCACATTCAGAAGGTCAGCAGTAAAATCTCTGCATGGGTAGTTGCCTTGAGATGTTTAGCCAGTGCAACATGGTGTGCCAATTTCAAAGTGCTCAAAACCACTGTACTTGCAATGGTATATGCCTCAGCAGATTACTGTCTCCTGTATGGTCCAGAAGTTGTTGCATTAAAGAGCTCAACACTGTACTGAACAGTGCACACTCATAATGGGCAGCACAACTTGCACACACACAGATGTAGTCCCAGCACTCTCAGGTATTAGACCAAATTACATAAGAAAACAGACTCTAACTGCTCCCCTGCTGCCATGTTTCTGGGTCCATGGAGAGCCCAGCAGGCTGGGTATTGTGACCTTGTGTATTGCACTACATTTACATAAAGGGTGGGGTGAATGGAAATGAAATGATCATTCAGAGTAATCCAGTCTGAGATCTATTCCTACAGTGTTTTATACCAACACTGAACAGGTCCTCTACTGGGGTACAACCTTGACAGAGAAGCATGGGTCAAGCTAAACAGACAGATTTGGATACAGCTGCTTTAAAACAACACTGTACAAGAAGACGATAAGCCCACTGTACATCTTGGAAAGCCCCCTGTGTGACTGCAGGGTCCACAAGCAACACAGCACTTAAACAAAAGCTGCAGCCTTTACAAATGCCCAGGTGGGGTAGATGGAATCCACACACTGAGCGATAATACCAGACAGTAGCTTATAGCTTGCCAGGGGGGTGGGGAAATGGCAGCTTGAGGGTGAGCTGGCCTGGCACTTGGGAAGAGGAATCAAGCTCTGGCCTAGGTTAGACAACCATCCCTTGACGGACAGTGATCAGGGGTGAAACAATGCATGGGATGTTGGCAGAATGCAACCTACTATGAGTTGCAATGGGATGTTGTACAGATATTTGTTATGGGGCTCTAGCCTACAGCAATAAATTCTGATACCATATCTACCCAGGGATATCTTAGAGTGGGATTTTTACAGCTTTTTATGGGCCCTGGCCATCTGTTTGGTTACAGCTGTAGAGTACTTTCTGCATGCGTACTGCACAATAGGTGTAACTTCTGTAGCTGGCCAGAGGCATTACAACCATTGATGTACTGAAAGAGAGGTATGTATTTTCCACTTTCAAGGAGGGGTTATAATGACCTATAAAATTGGCTTGCATAGCATCTCAAAGGGGTAACTACTTATGATAAATATCTTCTTTGAGTAGTAGATTTTTGTAGTATGCTTATCTACAATCCTCTATCATTACTCTTTTAAATACAGCTGATTGTTGTTAATTAATTCTCAAATGCATCTTTACTTAAATGACTGAAATAATAATAACTACAGACATTTCATTTTCCTCCTTTCTATAGCATAAATGTGATGTAGAGAAACTTTTTCCCACTGACCTAGCAATTATCCCCATGTTAATTTTATTTGGGCACTGTGCAATTTTTAGCTTTTCATTTCCAAAGTTTTGCCTTTTCCTTTGCACCTTTCACTCAGGCTGTAGCTGGTTGTTTCCAGACCTTCTCTGGCCTTCAAGGTTCTTTTTCTTTTTTTTTTTTTACTATCCCAGGTGTCAAAAGATGGGGAATGCAGTTAGAGAAGGGATAGGAACAAAAAGAGAAAGAGATCTATACTAAATATTCAAAAGAACTGGTATTTAGATGAGGAGCTTGCCTGCAGCTGGTAGGAGGAGAAGCTAAATGAAATTGGTTTTATAAGGAAGTGAGTGACATTTTTATATTTTAATTAAATGAGGATCACAGAAAAAAGAAAGTCAGTATGCAAGACCAGGGAGGACATAAGTAGAGAGATAGAGAGAAAATAAAACACCAGCTGGTATAAAAATATGAATCAAAAGGTGACTTTTTAGTTTCTTTATTATTAAATAGGGGATTATATCAAGATGAAGATGAGAATTTGTTGCTAACAGGAAACACAAGCAGGATGACTGAAATTATAATGAGTTTGAAATTATTTTTTTATCAGAGAATCTAACAACATAGAGTATTATATTGATCAACAAAGCTATTTGTAAAAGGCCATGGTAGTTGTTAATGTTTTTATTTATGTCTTGTATTTTATCAAAAGTACTTTGAGCCAGATTTCATTCTATTTACACAAGGTAAGTAGCACCTTACTCATTGAGTAGTTCCATTGATTTCAGGGAGACAATTTGCTACGTTAGGTCCTAGTCAGCATGACCTGGGCATAATCAAATGATCTTCAGGTATGTCTGTACTACAGATGTGCACCCTCAAGTATGCTGGGCTGATTTCTGTGGGTTACTTCTTAAACCAGAAGCAGTGTAGCCATTTTTGTTGGGTAGACATACCCTTAGTCCTTTTATGTAACAGCCTGGGCAGGGTCACACCTTGGAGACTATTTGGTTCAGAGAAGCATAAACTTTCATTGCCTATAAGAGTGTATACTTCTCTAAACAAGTTATCCTCTAAGGCCAAGTACAGATGTCCAAAAAGTGGGGGGAGGAACTGATCTAAATTACATGATTTTGTCTGAGTGACCTAGCTTTGACTGGAAGTAAACAGTATACACACCCCCTTTGCATAGAGTGGAGTTGGAGTGGGGGAGGGGGGAAAGAGGAAGAGGGTGCAAACAGGCTGCCTACCCTGGCAGATGCTTGCAGGCAGAGAGCACTCCTTCATGCCTGCCAGCATTCCCTGCAGGCTACCCAGGCTACCAGAGACTGCCAAGCACAGGCAAATGCCCAGGCCACCCATGACTGGCTGCTGGGCATGGGCAACTGTGCCCTCAACCCCCAGCCACCTCATCATGGACTTTCCCTTGTGCCCTGACCAGAGGCTTCCAGAAAAGCCTCAGAGTGAGTCCCTTCTCTTGTTAATTTCACATGCGTTTGTGCCCCAGCCTGTCTACATCCCACCATGGCACCCCACCATCTGAGCCCAAGCCTACAGACTCAGAAGCTGTGGAGTGTCCTGCTTGTCACCCTGGGCAACTTTCTCTGGAGGCTGCAGGACTTCATACCCAGTCATCTGGACATGGCGCAATAGTTTGTCACCATGGGACGTGGCTTCCTCCCCATGAGCCATCAGCCAGTGTCCTGGACTGGGCCATCAACTTCCACATGGAACGCCTTCATAGATATCATCTCCCAGGAGGCCTCCAACATTACACTCCAGGACATCAGCCTGTGGCTAGCCTTCACTGTGGAGAAGCAATTGGCCATCACCATCTTGAAGCTGGCCACCCCTGGGCAAGTCTACAGGTGGAGATGCTGTCCAGGATGTGGCTATGGTCTTCAAGAATGTCATAGAATATTAGAATCATAGAAAATGAGGATTTGAAGGGACCTCAGGAGGTCATCTAGTCCAACCCCCTGCTCAAAACAGGACCATTCCCAATTGGATCATTCATAGATTCATAGATTCATAGATTAAGGGTCGGAAGGGACCTAGTAGATCTTCTAGCCCGACCCCCCGCCAGGGCGGGAGAACAACAAAAAACCCCAAAAAGAGAAATGGGACTCAAACGAGTCCAGCCAGGTAGGCATCCAGCCTCTTCTTAAAGACCCGCCAGGGCTTTGTCAAGTCAGGCCTTAAAAACCTCCAAGGATGGAGATTCCACCACCTCTCTAGGTAACTTGTTCTAGTGCTTCCCCACCCTACTGGTAAGAAAGTTTTCCCTAATATCCAACCTTAACCTCTCTTGCTGCAACTCCTCCTCTCTTGCTCCCACCTCTTTAGAACCACCCTTCAGGTAGTTAAAGGTTGATATCAAGTCCCCTCTCAGCCTTGTCTTCTCCTATACCCAGTTCCCTCAGCCTCTCAGAAGTCAAGTAGCCCAGCCCTGAAACCATTTTCATTCCCTTTATCAACCACAGGAGCTACTTTACCATTGTTCTGCAAGATGTCATCAATGACTGGGGGCACTTCACCCACATCTTCACCAGGTAGGCAGGCAGTGCCTATGATGCCCATGTCTTCTGCAACTCTCCCATCCTACAGCTGATGGAGAATGGGCACTATGCTCCAGAAGTCCCCAGTTTTGTCATTGGCACTGTCCTCATCCCTTCTCTGATCATCAAGGATCCAGCTTACCCACTCCTGCCATGGCTCATGAAGCCCTTCAGGAAGCAGCTGGACCACTGAAAGGAGCACTTCAACTACTGCCTGAGCAGGTGCTGCATGACTGTGGGGGTGCTGCATGACTGTGGGGTGGCCTCTGGCCACCTCAAAGCACACTAGCAGGCTTGCAGCATGCACCTCAAGGTGTAGGAGAAGAACCTGCAGTTGTGTATCATCATCACCACATGCTTCCTTCACAATATCTATGAGACTGGGGTGGGGGGAAGGTTCAGAGAACCATAAAGCCTGGGCAGAGGAAGCAGTGTGCAGAACAAGCATAGCATGCTGTGCATGAGTGGTTCATGGAGGCTGGGGAGAGCAAGCTGCTCAGTGATGTCAGGACCACCGGTGGTCCCACACACTGGCAGGGAGTCCAAACCTGTGAAGCCTTGGCTGACTAACTCGTGGCTTAGGGGGATCAGAAGTGCCCCCTGGATGAGTAGGTCCAAAGGGCTTCAAATCCTTGAGTTCCCACACCCTGTCCCAGGCTCCTCTAGTTCTGCATCCCAAGCCATTCTGCCCACCATCCTGGCTTCCTGGACACTCTTCCTGCCCCCTGAACTCTCCCAAGGGTCACACACTGGAAGAGATGTGCCTCAGATTACAAAGTTGAAGTTGCCAAACTTTTCTTGTTTTCAGTAAAGAAAACCTGTTGAACTTTGCCTGGGACAGAACTAAGTCCCTCTTCCCATCAATGCAAGCCAGCAAACCTTTGGAGGACAGGTGGGAATTGGGGAGGTTTGTGCAATGGGCAAAATAACTGGAGGGATGGTTATTGTCAAGCCTCCATCTTGTCTCCCCTGTTGTGTAACTTACGCCTACCCCTCCTATGTAACTTGGTTTCTGAATGAATAAAGATAAATGCAGGTGCTTGAGAGACAATGGCAGTCGGTCTAAAAATAGCTCCTTCTGAATGATCGAACCATCAACACCAATACCTGGGCCAATGACCCAGCCACTGGAACCACACTCAGTATTCAAGAAACAAAAGATGAGGCAACCCACCATTGTGCCAAGGCTGCACATGGTCAGTATGAACATCTGGAACCCTCTGGAACAGGACTGACCTTGCCTGGACAGGCCCTCCCCATAGGAGATCATAGGTAGTCTGCCCCATAAAAAGGGTAGTGAAGACTGACTCTTTGGGAACGCCATTTCCATCTGGACCAGACCAGCTCCATGTCACACTGCCTATCCACCCCAGAGGCTCTGCTGGTGGCCCCCTCTGGACAATACCGAGCTGAAGGAGACCCCGACTGGCCATCGAGGACCCACTTTCAGCCTGGGATAGGTAGATATCACCTGCATATTTCCTCATCCAATTTGGACTCTCTCTCTCTCCTCCGGGACTTCATCCCCTGCACCAAGCCTCTTTAAACCCTGCTGCTATTGTCTCTGTGTGTGTGTGTGGGCAAAGGAACCAATAAAATATCATGTCACCATCTCCCCTGTTCAATAAAACCACTATCATTTGTAACCCTGAGTTGGGTTCTGTTTTACTGAGCCCTGGTCCCTTCCCTGTCTTAAATTTTGGTCTCTGTCTCTCTCTCGGCTCCAGCCCCCCATTTTCCTGATCTCTCAATTCTGTTTCCCCTTTCCTGCCACCTCTCAGATCCTCTCTGTCCCTTATCTGTTTCCCTTCTCCAGGCTCTCAGTCCTGTTGCTTTCTGCAGGCTCTCAGCTTTGCTCCCGCTGCTTTTTGCCTCCTCTCTTCTGCAGGCTCTCAGCCTTGTTGCTTTCTGCAGGATCTCAGCCCTGCTCCTGCTGCTTTTTGCCTCCTGCCACCTCTTCCCATCTCTCTCTGCCTTCTCTTTCACTCTCTCTCTCTGTTCTCCAGCATCCCCCCTCAGCCCCACTCCCAGTTTTCCTCTCCCCATGTACCTCTTGGCTCCCCTGTAGCCTCCTTGCTCCAGCTCCAGCCTCTGGGCTTCTCCCTGGCATTGGTCCTTTGATCTGTTGGCTTTCTGCTTTCAATCAACACCAATTAACCTTAAATTATCCCAACTCCCCTCCAGTCTGCTGGTTCTAATCCCAGCACTGGCAACTTTCATCTCAGTCTCCACCAGCAGTAACCTAAAGTAACCCCAAGCCTCAGCTCATCATCCCAGGTCTCTCTAATCCTGGTCCTGGCAACTTTCATCCCCTACACTTTCACTCTTTCCCAAGGTATCCCAAGTACACCAAGCACATACATACACACCACAACACCCAAGTTAGGAACTCACCTGTGTGTATGTGTAGGTGAGTGGTATGTATGTGTACTGATATACATGTATGCCACTGTGTGCATGATGTATGAATTAGTGCTCTGTGTATGTGCACTGGGTGTGCAGGTATTGGTAATTGATTCTGGTCTAATTTCTTTTGGTCTGTATACTGTGTGTA
>NW_017729022.1:7755165-7761960 GCF_001723915.1 Gavialis gangeticus
AATTTTGGATGTGTATGTGCCTGAATTGGTAGTGTGTGTGTGTATGCCTGGTGGGGGTGTACACACCTAGAGCGCGTGTATGCACCTAGTGTGTGTATGCACCTAATTGATTTTTGAGTGTGTACATGTGCAATTGTACACCATGTCCTCCTGTCTAACAGTGCAATATTGAGATTCTGAGAGTTGGCCTGACCCCACAGGACAACAACGTATCCCCTTCTAGTGACTCATCCTGTCCCCCATTGGTGCTGTATATATGCAGGCTAATGATGTCCCTGCTTGCAGACTATTTATTGGCATCTTGCATGTGCTTTTATTGGAGGTTCATCCATTTCACTTTGGCCTGGTACTCACTCCCTGTCATGGCACCATGCTTACATCCATCAGGCAATATGCTTGAATATGCCTCTGTTGCAGTGCCCTTTGTGGGGCTGGTCCTGGTTCTCCTACCAGGCCAAGATGGTGTAGAGATCCCTCATCTCCCCATGGCCTCAGTTGTGTGACCAGGGTTAGGTACTGAAGGAGGATGGGATGGGGTTTTCCGTGGTCCATGGTGGTGCCTGTAAGGTCTCAGCATGTATAGGTGGGTGAAGGTCCGTCAGCAAGGAGATGGAGGGATGGATGGACACAGGGACAGAGGGATGGGTGGAGCAGTGGGTGTCCATAAATGGAGGTCCTAGCATGTGTACAGCCCCTGCTCCAGAGTGACCAGAGCTTCACTGGCCAGGCCATCTCCATGACCTCAGTGGGTTTCCAGCAGACACCCCCATGATGCTGGCAACACCCCATTCCCCAGCCTGGGAATTTCCAGCGACCTCTGCCTTCAACACTGAGGGCATGCCTCAGCTGCTTATGAAATTTCCAGGGGTGTCTATGACTTTCCCTGACTTAAATGCTCAGTGGCTACCACTTACCCTAGCCCTAGTACTTTGGGACACTGTTGCTGCAAGTGAAAAAAACCAAACTTGCAGCACCTGAATTGCACATGGCTTGGGTATCTGCCAACAGTACCCAAACTGCAGAGCTCACAGGGTCACCTCCATGCAGACCAAGTCCCAGTCCCAGTCCCAGTGGGCTGCCTCCCTGCCAGCCTGACACATACCAGAGGTGAGCTGCCCACACTGGCTCCTGCTCGGGGTGGGGGAGGGGAGGGGCTAGCATCTGGGTAACAAGGTGCCTGTGTCTGGCTTTTGAGATGTGATGTGCAGATGCCAGGGTCTGGGTTCATGGGGCTGTGCCTGAGCATGGGGGCATGGGAGTCCCTGGGTGTGCGGGTGCCAGGGCTGGGGTCTGTAGGGCTATGTCTAAATGTGGGGATTGTCCTGGACTCAGATTCTTTACATATGTGCCAGGGTGTCCAGGCATTTTAATTAGAGTGGTCATCAGGAGCCACTGTAATCAGAGCTGACCTGAGCAGGGTGTGGGGCCTCAGGCAAATCAGCCCATGCAGGGCCCTGCCCCCATTTCAATCCGGACCCTGGACCCGAAGAAACTGCTGCTGCCGATGCCAGTGGTGGCATCGATGGTGGGGAGTGGGGGTAGCAAGCGACTGGATGCAGAACAGCCACTCTTCCCAACTCTGCACTGCCACTGCTCTGCCCCACTCCACAGGGCCCCCCAAAGTGCAGAGCCTGGGAGGTCACTCCAATTCGCCCCCTACTAGGGATGACCCTGGCTCTAATTAAAGCATCTCATGTAGTCAGCATCCCAAACTTCAAAATGGCAGCAGGGACACTTTAATGAAAGTTTGTTCAATGAGCACCCCCAATGCCATTTTGAAGCATGGAGATGCTGAATATACATGATGCTGAGGCTGCTGGAGTGTGCTAATTAGTACACTCTAGCAGACTTGATTAATCAGGCATCAGGCACATGTATAGGTGCTTAGTGGTGGGAGTCTGCATGTACATTATGGGGTGCCTTGGGACATGGTGTTGGGGTGCCAGGGCATGGCCTGGTGCCCATGTCCCAGAGTTCATGCAGGGAACGTAGATATCTTGTTTCCCCCAAATGCATACCTGTAGCTGACAGGTAGCTGGAGGCTGGAGGTGGGGTTGGGAGAGGGCCTGTGTTTGCTTGGGACTCATCCAGAGAAGCCAAATGCACGCCCTCCCTTTAGCACACCTCCCTGAGAGGGAGGAGAAGCAGGGGCCACAAACCAGGCTGGGATGCCAGAGGACAGAGATCTAACTTGAATCGATAGGGGAATAATACACGTTTCATTTTAACCTGAATTGATCTCAACTGAGTGTACCTCGGATGTGGTCTATTCTAGGTTCCCTGTGGTATTTTTAGACTGGTCTATGTGCGCCAAACAGTTATAGGTTTAGATCAATCTACATTAACTTAGACCAGCCTAAATGTAATATCTGTTCATGCCCTAAGAGGCAACCCTGCCTAGGTTTCTGCCTGACTTCAAATTAACATAGTTAACTACCCCTCTTCAGTCCTTTAGCAATTTGAATGGGCTTTAGATCAGGTGTTGCTCATAAAGATTGGTCTTAGTAAGTGATGCTTCCAAAAACTACGTTTTAAATAACATTACCTTGACTTTTCAGAAAAGAAACTGAAGTACATTGACACAATCTTTGCTACAGCCCACAAGAGAAACAAAAAGTAAAACCTAGTCCCATAGAAGTCAATGGTGACGTTACCAATGGGAACAATCTTCTTCATTCCTCAGGTAATAAATATTTTGCAATAATACTTTAGGCCTGGTCCTTTTGTGACTGAAATATTTATAAAGTATCTTTCACTGTTGTGTGGCCATGACAATAAAATGAGCATGGGTTGAATCTTATAAAATTACTTTTGTTTGTTTTGTGTATTTGAACTTGAATTCTATCCTCCTTTTTTTTTTATAAAGCAATAAAACATAATGTTATTTTAATGGACTTCCTAAAAAAGTAATACATATTTAATACATTTGGAGGATCATATGCATAAAAGAATTGTTGTGTGACAAAAAACTCATAGTGACAATGTCAAGCTATCTTATCATTTTTTTTCCTTTACTTGTATTGACCTCAGTTTGTTCCTCAGATTGTAAAATCATCTCCATGATCTCACATTTGTATCACTTTGCCTGGCTTCCCCTCATAAAACTCTTTTTTTGCCCCCACAATGAAATTTCTGCTGATCTCAGATGGTGTGAAGGCCTAATGGCTTTCTCACTGAACTGGTTTGGAAACAACATTTGAATTAAAAGTTGCACAGTCCTTCTTTCTCTATAAAAGGATTTGAATGTCTTCAGTGTATGCTTCTATAAATGTGTGCATCTGTTAGATTGAAAGACCCCTGTGGCAGAGAATCTTTCTTCTTTGTTCTTATTGGGCACATTTTCACATGTCCCCCCAATGGTGCCATTGTTACTGCACTGTCATTTAGTACTTCCAAAACTGGCAGCGATTATTGTGTCAAATGGGTGGGGCACAGTAATTTTTAGATGTGCTGTAATAAGGTAGCTCATCATTATGGTGAGGTAGCATTGGCATCATAGTTTGTACCTGCCTATGCTATGCTATGTTGCCATAACAATGAGCTATGTTGCCATAGTGTGTCATTATGGCAACATAACATCACATGTAGATGCACTCACTGGGCATGTCCACACATGCAGGCATATGCACTTGTAGCAGCTCAAATAGAAGCAGTGAAAATTTGAGCCTGGGCTTTTTGCCTCTGTGCATGTGCCCAGACATGCACTTTGGTATGGGGCAAATTGTGCCACTTGGGGCAAAATAACCCTGCCTCGCTCCTCCCAGATCTGCAGCCAGGGGGAGCTAGAGCCAGGGGCCAGCACCTGTGCTGTTCCCAGAAGTATAAAAAGCTGCCCTGTCCTGGCCTCATCAGTACAAAAACCTGCCCTGGCTAGTAGCTCGGCGCTACTTGCTCTCAGGAGCTTCTGGGGACCAGCTAATTGGTACCTGGGGACACCACCCCTTGTGTCAGCTGGACTGCTGAAGTAGCCCTGAGAGTTCCCTGCACCCTCTACCCCCTGCAGCAGTCTGGCAGTGGAGTGGAGGCTGCTGCCTGGCTGTGACCTGCTGCACACCTGCCAGACCTGGATGCGGACTGCAGAGCCAGTAGGGGCATCTGCCCCTCAGGGCTGCTGCTAGTGGGCTGTGGCTGCAGGGTTGGCCTTTGTGCAGCACTACTGCCATGCATGCCCCCTGCTGGGCCATCCAGGCAACTATCGCCTGGAAGATGTTCTGGGTGCGGTGGCCTGCTTTGAACCATCAAAGCATGCCCTCCTGGCCCTAATTGGCGAGGAGGTCAGCCACCTCCAGCTGGGTCCAAGGTGCCAGCTCTGACCAGGCAGGGTCCTGCCACTGGCCTCCCTTGCAGGAATTCTGGTGGTCCTTATTGGAAAACTGAAAAATCCCTGATAAAAATATGCCAAAGTCACTCTGTAAAATACCTCAAATACCCCAATTAAAACAAAAGACCACTAATATATATTATATCTATCTATCGAGAGAGACACACACACACACATACACAGAGTGATCAGTTAGGCAATGTTTCATTGATATATCTACAGTGTTAAAGCAATTTGGAAGCCTACCAGTGTCTCTATCATCATCATCAAGTGAATTCTAAATACCTATATGTTTTGATGCCCCCCACAGGGGCTACAGCCCCCCCTGCCACATACACAGGAGACATAGCCCCTCAACAGTCAGAGAGGCCTGACTTTTTTAAAAGTTCTGGAAGCCTTGTTTAGGCCAAATAAAATTTGTTTTCCTGTCTGGTTTCTTATTAGAATTCATGTGTTTTTGCTCAAGAAGATTATGTCACCTAGAGAACTCTCCATCTTGGATAGCAGAAGAAAGAAGATTTCTGAATGACTGACAAAGTTTGCAAAGAAGACGGTACAAGAAGCTATACAGAACCAAAGAATGGCAGAAGCATATTCAAATAGATTCTTTAGGTCACTTTTAGTGTGGCAGACACACAAAGGATACAAGACATACAAAGAATGCGTACAATATGTACAAGATTAATTGTGTCATATGTTTGTGCCTACACCAATCTTTCTTATGTTGCACTTGTACCCAGTTGCTTGTACTATCTCAATTCTCAAAAGGAAGACCTTACTAAATAAAGGTATTAAGGCCAGCATGCTAAGCAGGGTGCAGAAACCAATCAATAGGAAGTGTGGAAAGATGAGAGAGGAGTTTGGAACCCTTCCCTCCGCTGGAGCTTAGTAGTAGTCTGGAACCTCGACTCTTGCATTCAGTGGTATAAATCCCTATATAAGCATGGGTGCATAAATTATCTCCTAGAGGAGCAGGACATAGGTTTATGCACCCAAGTGAACACTGTGGGGGTTTAAATGCTTCTGTCAGTGACAGTAAAGAAGAATCACAGCCCTGAGCTCTTTCTGGGGAAGGTTAAAACAATTATTTTTGTCATGTTAGTGCTTGCTATTATTTTTCCTACAAAATGTTCCCATCTTTTCCTATATGTTCCTATATTTTATTTGTTAACACTTTTTAATGGATTGTTTTAGTCTTTTGGAAAAAAAAGTGGCCATGTATACATATAATGAATCAATATTGCTCTGAGGCTATAAAACACAGCTGGTTGTGAGATATACCTATTTCATTAGTCATGATGACTGCTGTGCTTGTTTGCCTTTCTTAATTCAAATTTCAAGGGCTTCTGAAATATTCACTGTCTCTTTAAATATAACCTCAAAAGCATGAGGGTGCAGTTACAATTGCTGAAATCATAGACTATTTTGAGGAGATACTCACATTGGAAATGCCAGGACACTCGCCCTATCTTAGGATATAAGGTTTATCTTTACAAGTCCAACTGTGAAGGGTCATGTCTAGATGGAAAATAAAGCCTTCACTAGGTAGCCAAACCAAACCATGTGCCTTGGAATAGCTGCTCAAATTGGCCATTGGAAAATACACAATAAAACTTTTAAGTATACCACAGACTGAAAGAACAATTATATGCATGCCTATGGCAACTTAGAGTGCTAAGTAGCCATTTACATCACATTTAGGTTGTGACAGTTATGATGTGGCTGGCTTGGCATATAGTGAGCGCTCCTTGGAAATAGCTCAAGCATACAACTTATGTGGGCTTGTGCTTCTAAACTGAAATCACACCTGCCTTTAAGCACATCTCAAACAAAATGACTGATGTTCTAAATATGTTCACTATGTATGTGTTCCAATCCAGAAAATGATTTTTGCATAGATGCTGGAATACACAGATATGTGTGGAAGCATATATGAACAAAAATATTCAAGTGACCCTTTGAAGAATAACATATAAAAAAAGACACAGCATTTATGACTAAAGCTCAACTAACATGAAGAGCTAAGAGGCACTAGGGGGAGGGCATCTGAAATTTATTTAAACTCATAGGGCGCATCCAGATGACAGTGCACATGCCTCTTGCAGCATCTCAAAGACATTTGAGATGCCACAAGAGGCACGTGCAGGAACAAGAAAATGTTGCCTGTGCTGCAAATTTGCAGCGTGGGGGCCAAATTAGACCCCTGGATATCCAGGGGTTAAAAAAAATGCAGAGAAAAAAAGTGGGGCAGGGCATGGTCCCATACCCTGAGGCAACCGGGGGCTGGGTCCTCCACAGAGATGCTCTGGTAACAGCCAGAGCATCTCAATGGCTGGCCCGTGACCTGGTCCTGAAGCACGCTGCCTGCCCATTCAGGGCAGGCAGCGTACCAGCCACAGAGAGCTAGACCTGGGCTCCAGTGCTGGTAAGTAAGGGGTGAGGGGGCTGGAGGAAGGGGAGAGGGGGGCATGGGG
>NW_017729022.1:7762072-7762377 GCF_001723915.1 Gavialis gangeticus
GGCTGTGGCCCGAGTGAGGGGCATCAAAACATATAGATATTTAGAATGCACTTGATGGTGATGATAGAGACACTGGTAGGCTTCCAAATTGCTTTACCACTGTAGATATATCAATAAAACATTATCCAACTGATCATTGTGTCTCTCTCTCTCTATATATATATATACATAAAGTGGTTTTTTGTTTTACTTGTGGAAGAACATGGATTTTGGGGTATTTTACAGAGTGACACTGGGATTTTTTAATCAGAGATTTTTCAGTTTTCAAATAGGGAACACCAGAATTCTTGCTAGGGAGGCCAGTG
>NW_017729022.1:7767377-7767614 GCF_001723915.1 Gavialis gangeticus
ATTAAAAAAAGAAACAACCCCTCCACACTCACCAGAACTAGGACCTGCCATTAGCGTCACTGGGACCTCCTGCACAGTGCAGGGCTGGTTGACAGCCCTAGTGGCCTCAGCCTGGGTCCCACTGCCTCCTGCTGCCCCATGCTGCATGGGGAGCTGTGTCAGGAGGCCCCAGAGGCCCCACAGCCCCTGCTATTGCTGGTGAGTAGAGGCTTTTTTTTCTGTTCTTTTTTGTTTTTA
>NW_017729022.1:7772614-7772860 GCF_001723915.1 Gavialis gangeticus
TGGATGGCCAGGCAGGGGGTACACATGGCAGTAGTGCTGCACGAAGGCCAACCCTGCAGCCACAGCCCACTGGCAGTTGGCTCAGAGGGGCAGATGTCTCTACTGGCTGTGCAGTCACCATCCAGGTCTGGCAGGTGCACAGTATGTCATGTCCAGGCAGCAGCTCCCACTGCCAGACTGCTGCAGGGGGTAGAGGGTGCAGGGAACTCTCAGGGCTACTTCAGCTGTCCAGCTGACACAAGGGGT
>NW_017729022.1:7772874-7778001 GCF_001723915.1 Gavialis gangeticus
CCACTGCCAGACTGCTGCAGGGGGTAGAGGGTGCAGGGAACTCTCAGGGCTACTTCAGCAGTCCAGCTGACACAAGGGGTGGTGTCCCCAGGTACCAATTAGCTGGTCCCCAGAAGCTCCTGAGAGCAAGTAGCGCCGAGCTACTAGCCAGGGCAGGTTTTTGTACTGATGAGGCCAGGACAGGGCAGCTTTTTATACTTCTGGGAACAGCACAGGTGCTGGCCCCTGGCTCTAGCTCCCCCTGGCTGCAGATCTGGGAGGAGCGAGGCAGGGTTATTTTGCCCCAAGTGGCAAAATTTGCCCCATACCAAAGTGCATGTCTGGGCACATGTACTGAGGCAAAAAGCCTCAGCTCAGATTTGCACCACGCTATTTGAGCTGCTACAAGTGCATGTGCTTGCATGCATGGACATGCCCATAAGTGCCAAAATTATCTGAAGCAAGGGGGAAAAACTTGCAGGGAGGGGCTGACATACCTGGATGAATAACTATCCTTAAGATTAGCATCTGATGAAGTAAACTGTCACTTACAAAAGCTTAAGGCTCTTTGAATTAATTAGTCAATAAAGTGATACTCTGTCCTGCCTTCTGCCTACCTTTAGGATGTTAGTAATGAGCATAGACTCTAAAGGACATGGATAAAAATGACAGTTTACAAGAAAACTATATAGTACAGGTCAAGAAGTATAGGAATAAAGTGCAAATTACCAAAAATCAATCTGTATTAGAACTTGTAAAGGGAATTTAAACAATAGGAAAAGGATCTCCAGCCATGTAACTAAAGAATGTAATGAAAGAAGGACTGCTATGAAGTGAGAGCAGGGTAAAGATAAAAGATCATCTAGCACCCTATCTAGGAGTAGGCAAAATATTCATCCCACCTCCCCCACTCGGCTTCCTGTTGGCACTGCGCAGTCCTGGCACTGCGTCTAGATCAGGGGGCAGCAGTTATTTGGGCTGGATAGCCACTTAACAAGTTTTAGTGAGCTGTTGAGGATTGCAGGGGAGGGAAGGCGGGGGGCGGGGTAGAGAGGAGATGATCTTATCCATCCTGTTGGCCACCACCAGAAACCTGAGAAGGGAGGGCTACACCCTATGCCACTCCACTCTGTTACAGCCAGAGCCAGGCCAAGTCACACAGCACACAGATTCCTCTGCCCCACCACATCCATCCCCTCCCCACCCAGGCACTGCTAGAAGGTGAGTTCATGCTGGCCTGGGGGCTGAGGGGAGCTCCAAGCCCTCAACAGCTCACCAAAACTGGTTAAGTGGCCACCCAGCCCAAATAATTGCCCACCCCTGATCTAGCTGTAATAGCAAAACTAAATAAATGCTTAGCCTCAAAGTGTATACAGAAGTGCTGCATACACATTTTACGGTGTTATAATTTAGAGCATTTTTTATAGTACTGTAAAGTTACAGTGCTCTTAACAAGAAAAGTATACTGTTTGGTGACAGGTGGGGCCCGGGCCCTCTGAGGCTCCCTGCACTTTCCACAGCCTCCTGAAGCTTTTTCACTGGTCAGAAATTTGACCACTATACAGAAGTTATTTAAAATGCTGTAGGTTTGCTAAAGTGCTGTAAAACACAGCACTTCCAATTTAATACCTCATTTAACAAGGGTTAATTTAAAGCACTGTACATATTTGTAAAGTGCTATAAGTTCATGAGCTTCTGTTAAATCATGACAATAAAGAACTAGAAATGGTGAAAACAGCAACTTCTATACACACCTTCAGTTGTCAATGGGGTACTGATGTTGAACCTGGTGGTCAGAACAGGGTGTCTAACGAGAACAAGGATATAGAAATGAAAATTTCTACAACTAAAGTAGAAAGAAGTAAAACTCAAACTTAATGCACTTAAATCAAGGAGACCAAATGCTGACAGACCTGGCATATAGATAGTTCAATAGCAAGAATTTTAATAATATATCAAGTTCAGAGTGAAATGGTATGATTTGAGATTAAGGAACAGAATATGTAAATTTAACCTGGAGGGTTGGGGGTGGTGATTAGGACACTGGCAGACCCATTAATTTGATATTCCTGCAATAGTATGAAAGTATTTGAGAACAACGTTGAAGGAAAGAATAACTGAAGTCATGCAAGGAAAAAGAAAACACAATAAAAAATATTCTTGGTAGATTTTGCTAACTGCATAATTTTCTTTGATCAGGTAACATATTTTCTAGCCAAAGGAAATGTAAAAGATCTCATCTATCTGGACTTCAGTAAAGAATTTTTACAGAGCCACATAGGAAATTATTAGCTAAACTGGATAAGATACAGATTAATAAAAGAATTACAGTGTGCGTAAGGAACTTGCTTAAGGGGACACGATAGTGGTTAGTGTTAAAAGGAGTAGTAGGCTGGAGGGAAGTAGTTTAATGGAGTTCATCAAAATTTAGTCTGGGGACTAATTTTACTTAATATATTCATAATGAAAAGATGAAGGTAAACACCAGGAAGGGAAAAGATTTGAGCTCAAGGATATAAGAGCATTTGGCATAAGAACAAATGGATAGAAACTGGATAAATTTAGGCTAGAAATTAAAAGGGTTCTAATCATCCCAGGGGTAAAGTTTTGGACCAGCCTTTCAGTATAAGTAGCAGAGGCATAAAAAACCTAACTAGCTTTATGAACTTAATAGTCTTTGAAAGGGCTACATAACAAATGTGCTTGCCTACAGTTGCTTAAGTCCCAGATTCTTATATTCCTTCAGTTACTGACATATACAGTTTACAGGAGGTCAGGGGCTACATTTTCAAAAGTGTACATTTTTAGCATGTAGCTGTTCTTAGTTGGAGCTAAAATACGTTCACATTTTTAGGTGCCTAGCTAGGAACATGGTTCTTTTTTAACAATCTGGTCCAATTGTGGGTGAAGAGCTTTTTGAAAACATGACAATTGCATTTGTACAGTGCACAGCTCTAATTATTTGAACGTGGGTATTATTGAGGGCAAATATACTGTGCATTGCAATTCTGAATTTTTGTGCATAGTGAACACAAGTCCAGAAAAATATATATATTTTAAAATAGAAAAGGTCAAAATATTTTCTCTAGTGAAAACTATGAATATGAGCGTGCTATTAAATTCAGAAAGGAACTCGCAATATTAGTCTCTGGTGAACATATGTGCAATGTCATTCTTGAGGAAGGTTCCCACAGGAGAGACTTTTATTGATCTTCCTTTGACTGTAGCTCCATCCAGAGGTTATACCCTCTGAGGTCTTTCAGAATAGAAAATAAGCTCAGTTGCAGTGTATAAAATTATAATACTGGTGCCTTAGACAGCCAAGCACATTCAAATGAATCAGTATTCACTAGAAAACTCAAAAAGGACCTTTGAGTAAAAGCATAGGCCATGATCTGCTAAAGCAAAATTATAGTTGTCATCAGGCCTATTACAGAATTCACTACAGTAGTTTATTTAATTCCTTCAGTTGAAAAACAAATGGCATGGGCCCCCCCACCCCTTACCCACAGCCATTTCACAGAATAAGAGATTTAAGGGAAATATATGCTAGTGCTAAGTGATTTGGACAAAACTGTAACATTTTAATTAGAAAATATATGTTGTCACTTCGAAACCTAAAATATACAATCTCCTGAGACTTCAGCAGGTATTCCAGCAAAGGCAAAGAAGATCATTATTCACACCGAGGATTCTGATAAGGAAAAGAACCAAGTAGAATTGCATTATTTAATGAAAAATTCAAGCCTTCTTTTTACATCCCAAAGAAACAAAAGAGGGCACAAAACCAATATAAGAGGGGAAAAAAATCGGTAGGTCACCGGTCAGAGAAGTTCCCAGATAAATTATATTTGTTTCCTGACAGCCTTTCAATTTAAATAGTTCAGTACATACACTTAAATAAATACAAAGGGAAAAATCACCATATCAAAAAGTGTTTCCCTTGTGATTAGTGAGATTCTTTTTTCATTGGCCAGTTCACTGTGCCTCTAAACTTTAGTTTGTTCATATCTGGAATCCTGTGGAGAAAGGGAAACTTCAATAAGTATGTGCCAAGACAAGTTTTTCTTCTTTGGATCCAGTAGCAGTTGGAGGAAACTTGCAAATTTGCTCTAGTGGGGAATAGCTAGCTAGTCTTTAATTTTCACTTCCTCTCAGATGGTCACACATCCACAATCAATCTCCCTTAGCTATTTTCTAGAGGTCCAATTTTGCACTTCTCTTTGTGTGTTTCCTCTTTCACTGTATTTATTTCTCTAGCATGAACTAAACCTTGGATATCATTGAATGTTTGACCCGTTCCCTCTTAACTGGCTACATTCTTCATTTTTGTACAACTGCATTTCTTTTTCAAAGGTTTCCTTATGGAGGGCTCTGGTCCTTCACCCCTACTGTTCAACTGTTTATGACTGATGTTGGTGACAATGCTGCTGCTCCTCACCTTTTGCGTAATAGTTTAGTGATTAGAGTACTCACCCAGGAAGGGGAGACCTGGATTCTAGGACCTCCTTATTCTGAGAAGATTCAAACTGACATCTCCCACTTTCCAGGGCAGTGCTCCCATGGTGTTAAGCAGGCAGCAGGGCACCTCCTGCTCTTCCTATTGCAGAGGTCTGCAGAGGGGGGACCAGAGGGAGAGCAAGTAGCGATGTTCCTTGCTCTATAAGATAATCCCATAGGGGATCTTGGTTTCTAGTCCTTCCTGCCAAGATTGTTTCCAGTTTTAAACAAGTAACTATCTAATATAAAATGTATAAACTGCTCAGGGAGCAGGTCTCTTCTCTCCCACATAAGTATCCAGGTCTCCTCTCTCCCACATAAGTATCTACAGAGTCATAGAATCATAGAATCAATGAGTTGGAAGGGACCTAGACAGATCATCGAGTTTGATCCCCTACCATGGGCAAGAATGAGCACTGGGGGTGGCAGGGATCATAAGACCCCAGCCAGGTGCCTATTCAGTCTCCTCTTGAAGATCTCTGGGGAAGGTGAGAGCACCACCTCTCTGGGAAGCCTATTCCAGGTTCTGGCCACCCTTACAGTGAAGTAGGTCTTCCTAATACCTAACCTAAACCTATCCTCCCTCAGCTTGTGGCCATTGTTCCTGGTGACTCCAAGGGGAGCCCTGGTGAACAGACTTTCCCCAAG
>NW_017729022.1:7778410-7778928 GCF_001723915.1 Gavialis gangeticus
ACCCATGTGACCGTGCATTCATCAGTGCCGCAGCCTCTCAGCTTGCCCACCAGAATTGGGTGGGACACTGTGTTGAAGGCCTTCTGGAAGTCCAAGAAGATGACATCGACTTCCTCCTTCACATCTAAGCTCTTTGTTACCTGGTCATAGAAAGAGACCAGGTTAGTCAGGCAGGATCGGCCTTGCATGAACCCATGCTGGTTACCCCTCAACGTCACTTTCCCTGTAGGGCTCTCACAAATGTGGCCCTTGATAAGTTTTTCAAAGACCTTCCCTGGGATAGAAGTGAGGCTGACTGGCCTGTAGTTGCCAGGCTCTTCCTTCCTCCCATTCTTGAAAATAGGGACCACGTTGGCCCTTTTCCAGTCCTCAGGGACTTGGCCCAAGTACCAGGAGTCCTCGAACAGCCGTGCCAATGGCTCCACACTGACACCAGCCAATTCCCTCAGCACCCGTGGATGAAAGTCATCTGGGCCTGCCGACTTGGACACATCTAAGCCCTCCAGGTAGTCCTTAAC
>NW_017729022.1:7778939-7780340 GCF_001723915.1 Gavialis gangeticus
GTCCGCTGAGCTTGCTGGTCCGGGCTGGGCTATAGTTGCTAAAAAGGACTAAAAGAAGTCCTTGTTTGTTCTTTGTATTTTAATGACCTGCTAGTGTATCCTGTGTATTGATTTGATCTAGTTAGTTCTGTAATACAAATTTTCTAGTTCCTCATTCACTCATTCCACAGATTATTGCATACAGTGTCTTATAAGCACCCAATTATTTGTCCCTCTTTGCAAATTAGGCAGACTTTAGGGCTAGATATCAACATTACACCTATTTCACTTTAAGCATGCAGAAAATGCTCTAAAGCTGTAACTGAACTGATATTCATGACTCTGATAGGCCTTAAAATGGCAGATTGAACTCTAAATTAACCCTTGATGGATGTGCACTAAAGTACTTTCTGTTAGAGTGATAGTCAGTGCCACATCCCACTGAGAGTTAATTTAGGGCATGATCACCACCATCCCAAGTGGCTTTGCACAAGGCTGCACTCTAGCCTCAGGCAGAGCTCTCTGCTCTGTCCAAGTTCCAGGTTTGCCCAGGTCAGCCCTGCCCCAAGCTCCAGGTTGGCTCTGGCCCCTTGGCTGTCACTGATCTGGGTCAGTGCCAGCCTCTGATAGCAGCCCTGCCTCTTTCCTCCAGTCAGTTGTGTGGCAGAGCCTGGGCAGAGGGGTGTGGAGAGGGTCCAGGATCTGGGATCTGTGTTCCTGCAGCAGCTGGGGCTGTTGTGGGGGAAGGGCTCTGTGGTCTCTCCCCCCCAGCCACTGCTGACAGTCAGCAGCTGACAGGAAGTTGGGACTGGGGAGGGTGGCTATTCTGGCAGCCTACTGGGAGGCATGCAGGAGCGCTCCCAGCGGCCAATGCAGGTAGGCTCTGAGTCCCACTGCTGAACAGTAAATGTTTGTTTTGTGGACTCCTGCTCTAAGACTTATTGCACTTTATTTAAAGTGTGATAAGTTAGGATGTGTACAGACAAAACAAGGGTCCTAAATTGAAATGGTCAGTTTTAAAAAACACCGCTTCAATTTGGGGCTGATTAAACCCCCGTGTCATGCACACATCCCACTGACTTACCTGCCTAGCCTGTAGGGAGGGGAGGGCGGTAGAGTGGTCCCTAGACTGTGGGGAGATAGGACTGGTGCTTCTTTCCATGGTAGCTGCACCTCCCCTAGGTGGCACCTGCCTGCAGTCACCCAGCTCGTGAGGTCCCAGGGGGCACCACAGCCACAGAGGGAAGGACCAGGTCCCCACGCAGCTCAGGCAGGCATGCTCTGGGGGTGGGGGGTGGAGATCAGGCTTGCCCCTTTTCTTGGATGGAGCTGCTTTCCTGAGCTGCTGCCAGGCTGCCTGCATGGCTTCCTTCAGAGCCATGGAGCTGCACAGAGCCCGGTGCTTCACTCCACAGCTGTAAG
>NW_017729022.1:7785340-7791619 GCF_001723915.1 Gavialis gangeticus
GCTGCACCTCCCCTAGGTGGCACCTGCCTGCAGTCACCCAGCTCGTGAGGTCCCAGGGGGCACCACAGCCACAGAGGGAAGGACCAGGTCCCCACGCAGCTCAGGCAGGCATGCTCTGGGGGTGGGGGGTGGAGATCAGGCTTGCCCCTTTTCTTGGATGGAGCTGCTTTCCTGAGCTGCTGCCAGGCTGCCTGCATGGCTTCCTTCAGAGCCATGGAGCTGCACAGAGCCCGGTGCTTCACTCCACAGCTGTAAGGGCAGCAAACTAAAACTCCTTCAAGGAGTTTTAGTTTGCTGTGCCCCAAGCCATTTAAGGCACATTACTCCACCAAATTTCCTACCATGGCTGGAATTAATGCGCAATATGCCACTGAGGTGTGTAAATACTGACACTGTTAAAGTGGTGCAAAAGCATTTAGCCCATTTTAAAGTGTCATGCATACACACCTCTCTCATTTTGTCTGTACATGGCCTTAGAGTGCTTCCACCAAAGGTTTTTTGAATGCCCATACATAGCTTATGTGCCTAAGTCTTTTCAGGCCAACATGGAGGCACTTAATGAATCTGCATGTCTAAGCCATTTTGTAGTCATTGGAGCAGGATCAACCTAGGACTTGGGCACTTAAATGGTACAAAAGATAGGATGATTCATGAAAGATTTCCTAAATAATGTGCAGACTTTTGCTAGTATAATTGCTCCAAAGTAAAGGATAAAAAGTAAAATGACAACTAATATAAATCCCATATTTTTACTTGCAGCAACATGTAATTGTTTTCATATAGACATTGGCTAGATCTTTGACTGTCTGATGAGTATACATTGCAAAATCAAGACATGAACGTTCATTGGGGTTAAAAAGGTAGGACAATGCTCATTTTTTCAATTCTTAGATTCTAGAACTGTTGTGTGCAGGGCCGGTCTCTCAGTGTAAATTGTTGTTGTTTTCTGTATTACCATAATGCCTAAGAGTCCTTGTCATAGACCAGGACCAAATTGTTCAAGTTGTTGTACAAACCTAGAGCAAAAATACAGAGAAAGTTGGCTGTGTTAGATGTTAGGAAGAAGACAGGGGAACATAGAACCTTGTCAATTCATGTCTCCACCCCAAGAGCTTACAAGCTGCGCTCAAGATAACAGCAAGCAGATGCACACAGAAGAGGGTGCACAAGAAAACAGTGAGACAAAACAGCTCAACATAATAGACAGCAGTCATAGAACATTAGCATCCTAACTACTGTCAAGTTTTTTGTAGACATTTTGGCAAGAGGGAGATTTAAGGAGGGATTTGAAGGAAGATAATGAGTTACCTTTATAGACATAGATGGAAAATTTCTCCTAATGATGAATGGCAGCATTAGCAAAAGCATGAAGCAGTCTGAAATGTTAACAGGTGGCTGATAGTATCATGGGCCTGTCAGAATAAACCTCTCAGTAAACTGAAAGAGATGGTAAGTAGGGGAAGGGCTTTGAAAGAGAAGACAAGCAATGTATGTTGATGCAACAGAGAAAGAATAGACTGAGAATGAATAGACTTTGAAAGAGAGGAGAGACATGGTCAAAGCAATAGGCTTAGGAGAATGATCACTGCAGAAGCATTTTGGATGCCAGTTGAATCTTTCTAGATCAGAGAAAAAGGATGTTGTAGAACTAAGATGTGAGATGTGAGAAAGTGAGGGTCTGCACGAGAGTTTTACCTTTATAGATGGATAGGAAGAGCTGCATCTTGGATTTTATACAAACTATGAGATTTACTGATAGCATGACTGCAAAGATGTAGAGAGAAAGGCCTGAGTCAAAGATGATACCCAGATTATGGGCTTGAGTGGCAGGCAGCATATAGTTGTTTTCCACAGTGATAAAGAAAAGAGGCAGCAGGAAGGATTTGAGGTGGGAGATTAAGGGTTCTGTTGTAGTCTTGTTGACTTTGAGTTTATGACTAGTCATTCACTAGAAATCCGCAGAGAACAAGCTGTTTGGACAAGCGGTGGCAGGTCTGAAGCAGAAGTTAATGATAAGAAGCTATAGGCTATTGTAATGTATGGCAGACAGGGTTGTCCCTGGGGGGTGGTGAATCAGGGCGACCGCCCCAGACCCTGCGTTTTGGGGGGCCCTGCAGAGCCAGGCAGAGCAGCTGCGGCAACTCTGCGCTGCCACTGGCTTCATGTCTGGCTGCTCAGCACCCCTCTGCCCCCCGCTGCCAAATCTGCCGCTGGCTTTCTTGCATCCAGGGGTGGGGCCCAAGCTGATTTGCCTTGGTTCCCACACCCTGCTTGGATTGTCTCTGGTGTTAGCAAAGGAATGATGCATCCTAACTATGGATGCTTTCTTCTTAAGGTATGAACAGGTGAACCTTTCTAACAGTGAAAATTCCTGAGGACCTCTGGTCTGGGGAGGAGGGAGGGAGCAGCAGGCAGTTGCTCCATTTCCCTTCTGAACTGGACCAGGATGAGATTGGAGCAGCAGGGCAACACTCCCACCCAGTCCCGGGTCTAGGGAAGTACAGGGAGTATTACCCCACTATTCCACTCCCCTATCAGACCAAATTCAAATTCTTTTCTTGCGAGAATTTTTCATAGAGAAGATCTTCCAGGTTTTCACCTGGAAGATCTTTCCCCCAGAGGGGAAATATTTCCTCCAGGAGAAATTGCATGAACACTTGAATGCCTGTAGATTCTACCAGGGAGCAGTGGCTTGTACCAGAAAAGATGAAAGTTTTGATGTTTCTATGTTGGCTTTATTTGACTGGAATAGCCTCTCTGAGCAAAGGTGGGCATTCTGGATCTTGCT
Source organism: Gavialis gangeticus (assembly GCF_001723915.1). Classification (NCBI taxonomy): domain Eukaryota; kingdom Metazoa; phylum Chordata; order Crocodylia; family Gavialidae; genus Gavialis; species Gavialis gangeticus. Next base: position 7,788,129 of record NW_017729022.1, read on the forward strand.
ACAGTCGCTTTTTGCCCAGAATCTGCAAGACAGCATGGCACATCAGAGGATTTGATCCACTAAAACAGCAATTGGGGATCTAAGTTAGTTTTTGTAAGTAAAAAGAACAGGATGTAATCAATTTCCCACTAAAATCCATAGAAGAACTTCCAGTAAATTTAGTAAGATGTGGTTTAAGCTCCAAATAAAGTTAAGTGGTGAATAGTGCTATTGAATAGTGCATTTGCTTGTCAGTAATCAGTCTCATAAGTGTCCTGGTAAAAAAACAAGGTGTTATTAGCAGGAATGTATTGGGTCTTTACTCAGGAGACAGACATTTTTCACTAGACAACCAATTAAGTCTGCTATGATCAGTAACTAAAAATCAACTGCCTGTATGCAATGACCTAGAACTTGCCATTGTGAGAACAATAGGGACCAAACAAAGAAGAGTGACTTTAATTTCTGATGTGGAAGAAAAGCATAAATTACATTTTAATTTTATCTGTACTTTGAATAGCTTTGCCTAAAGAATTTTCAAGCTTGGGATGAAACAGTAATTCACTCAGTTATCTATTATTTTCCCTTTCTTCCTTGAAGCAAATGAGATCTACTAAGACTGGTTAAGGCTGCCAAATAAAAAATGTATTTGACAAAGATAAATCCACTATGCAATGTAATCACCCAGCAAATAATTATGTTGTCTGGAAAAATAATATTTTACGCATTCAGGTGTAATTACTTAGGAAGCTGATATCTTTGGTATTATAATAGGCAAATTAATATTTAGGATTTTTAAAGGTTGTGGTTATATATTGTGCAGTTTCTTAAATTCTTCTTTTATTACCTGGACTGCATTGGGCAGGTTTTAGAAAAATAGGGCATGTCTACATGTACATTAACACATGATTAAGCCTAATGTACCTTAAGGGCTACCTCATGGCCAGGCTCTAAGCCCCTCCCCAGCAGACGAAAGCAGGAGGGAGCAGGGCTGTTTCTGCAGCTAGTGTCTGCCTTGAGGTGGGGTTCGTGGCCAGACAATGCAGTGCTGCAGGCAGCGGGACCCTTCGCTGCCTTCCTGGGATTCAGGCACACATAGAAGCCGGCACTGTGGCTCCCTGCCAGACAGCAGGCAGGTTAGTAGAACTATGCAAAGCTTCGGATCATGATTCAGATTCAGAGATGATTCAGATGAGGGCAAATCTACAAATCTGAATTGAATCACTAGAAGCTTTAGGCTTTCTGACTTAATTCAGAAAAGATTCAGTGATTCAGAGATTTGGTCATAGAGTATAATGAGGAATCAATGAAATATCTATAACGTCATTGTCTTTTGGATGACTTAGATTAAACATGCAAGATTGGTAGCCTCTCATAAGGGCATGAATCCTGCCAAATGTTAAGGTGATAGGTGCAGGGGTTTCTGGGAAACTGCACCTCAAACTGCTGAGAAGCAAAACTCATGACATAGGTGACATTATGTGTGTGTTAAGGCACAGGGGGGTGAAAACTGAAGGCCTCCTAGGGCCTGCTGCAGCCACAAAGCTTGCCAGCTGTCAAGGAGATAGGTGCAGGGGAAGTCTGGGTTCTGGGACCCTGCACCTTTGGCCTCAGGCAGGCAAAACTCATGACATGGGTGCTTGTGGGACTGTGTGTGCATTCAGGTGCCCCCTTCTTGGCACTGGGGCCTCTGCATAGCATGTAAGTGTGCCTCCATGAGGACTCCTCCTCCCCTACAGCCTCATCTCAGTCCACCACTGTAAACAACAGCAGGTCAAAATAACTTAGCTGGCTTAACACCAATAGCACTAGCAGCAAAAAAGGTACCCGAACGGAACTGTCACAGAGCCTTTCTTTTTATGAAGAAATTGACTGCAAGAAGTAAAGATGTTGTATTGTATATATGTTAGTCATGGTGCGATCTTGTGTTTTTATGTTTATGTTTAGTATGAAAAAAACCCAAAATAGTTAGAAAAATATATCTTAGGAAGCTTTTGGGTTTGAAAAACCCTTTGTCAGGCTGAGGAAGTACCTGCAGTTGGTGTGTCTCCTAGTCCTGGATGTAAAGAAGTAATAGGCTGGGCTGGCATGCAATGCAAGCAAGAAAGCCAGTCAGTGAAAATGGAAATAGAGGCATCATGGGGTGACAGACAGGCTGGGGGGGGATGTAGCAGCGCAGGTAAAAATGCAGAGGTGCAGTTTCCCAGAAGCCCCTGCACCTCTCTCCTTGAAAGCTTTCAGGCTTCATGGCCTCAGCAGGGGCTGCCATCCCTTCAGTTTTCACCCTACTGTGGCTTAACACATACACATGACATGAGTTTTGCTTTCAGGACTTTGAGGTGCAGTTTCCCAGAAACCCCTGCACCTACCACCTTGAAATTCTCCACCCCTGAAAGCTTAATCCAAATCAGCCAAAAGACAACATTATAGATATTTCATTGATTCCCCATTATACCCTATGGCCGAATCGCCGAATCTTTTCCGAATCGTTTTGGCCGAATCAAATTGGAAAAGCAATTCGAATCTCCAAATTGGATAGACCGAATCTGAATTGGCCAAATCTGAATTGAATAGTTGCCTATTTGCACAGGCCTACAAACTAGGTCTGCAATTACCCCAGTGTCTGATGTGGCATTGCCTGCTCCATAGTCAGTGTGTCTTCAACATGTCACAGCTTTCTCTATCACACCTTGATTACTGGGCATGACTTTCCCCCACCTGCGATGTGGCCAGGCTGAGCCCTGAGGACCTGATGCTGCCTGCTTCCCTGCTGGACACTGCCTGTGAGAGAGGCAGTGTCAGCTTCTTGGGGCTCAGCCCAGGCATGTGGGGTGCAGTGTGGGTGAGGGAAAGTTGTGCCAGGTGCAGGAGCTGTGCCAGAGAAAGGCCTGCTAGGCTGGAGCCACATCACACTGGAGCAGGCAATGACCTGCCAGGTGCTGGAATAGATGCAGAACCATCCTGCCTGCTCTCTTATGTGGCACCTGAATTCTGTGTGGGCAGCGAGGCATCCTGCCACCTGCAGCACTGCATTACCCACCCAGGAACCCCGCTCAAGGTAGAGGCACATTCTTTCTTCTGCTGCTATTCTCCTGCTGATGCTCAGCAGCAGTGCATGGCCCTGCGGGCTTGGCTGTGGCCAACACAGCTGACAGTGTTAAGGCACCATATTGTGTCAACACATAGCTTACAGTATTTTAACTACTTGAGCATAAATTTGATACCTGTTTTTTGAAGGTATCAAATTTATTCCCAGATCACTCTTAGTCACCATATTTAAAGCACATTAAGGATGGGTATGTGGTGACTAATGGAATGAGAAAGAGCTGTAGAAATATGTCAAATAACTGACTAAATCAAGAAAAATGTATTGTTTTAATACTACTGCTGCAAACCATATTATACCATTTCATCAAGTAAGTATTTATTTACCTGAATTAGAAAAATGAAGACAATATTATAGACTTGTGTAAAATGATAAAGACCATTATAATAAGTAATAAAACTAAAGT
>NW_017729022.1:7791630-7793037 GCF_001723915.1 Gavialis gangeticus
GTCAGCTTCTTGGGGCTCAGCCCAGGCATGTGGGGTGCAGTGTGGGTGAGGGAAAGTTGTGCCAGGTGCAGGAGCTGTGCCAGAGAAAGGCCTGCTAGGCTGGAGCCACATCACACTGGAGCAGGCAATGACCTGCCAGGTGCTGGAATAGATGCAGAACCATCCTGCCTGCTCTCTTATGTGGCACCTGAATTCTGTGTGGGCAGCGAGGCATCCTGCCACCTGCAGCACTGCATTACCCACCCAGGAACCCCGCTCAAGGTAGAGGCACATTCTTTCTTCTGCTGCTATTCTCCTGCTGATGCTCAGCAGCAGTGCATGGCCCTGCGGGCTTGGCTGTGGCCAACACAGCTGACAGTGTTAAGGCACCATATTGTGTCAACACATAGCTTACAGTATTTTAACTACTTGAGCATAAATTTGATACCTGTTTTTTGAAGGTATCAAATTTATTCCCAGATCACTCTTAGTCACCATATTTAAAGCACATTAAGGATGGGTATGTGGTGACTAATGGAATGAGAAAGAGCTGTAGAAATATGTCAAATAACTGACTAAATCAAGAAAAATGTATTGTTTTAATACTACTGCTGCAAACCATATTATACCATTTCATCAAGTAAGTATTTATTTACCTGAATTAGAAAAATGAAGACAATATTATAGACTTGTGTAAAATGATAAAGACCATTATAATAAGTAATAAAACTAAAGTAAAATAGCCTAATTTAAATGCTGGTTTCTTTCATGTAGAAGGAAGTGCATGTTATAGCTTATGAAGCTGGGGAGAACATGAAGATTATATTGAGTTTCTGAGAAACACGCATGTAAATGAGCCTTTTGTTGTTCAACTACATAAAGGCAGCAAAAGGTCAAAGCATTGCCAGGAGAGGGAGAATGCCTCTCATCTCATAGAAACTGGCAAAAACTAGAACATGCTGCTCATCAGGTAGATAAAGATGCAGGCAAATATGCAATTCAACTGCACAGCATGGTGGGGAAAAGAAAAAAATGTGATCATCTGGAGACACAGGAAGCTATGAATGGAGACAAAAAGAAGGCTCATCTGAAAATGCCTGTCTTTTTTCAGGACCGTCATATAAGCTCTGTGAAGCAAGCAAACCATGTGGAGGGAGATGGATAGGTAACAGAATTTAAGAAACATCCCGTCACAAATATATGATTATTATTTAGGAATACTGGTTGTAGCCGTGTTACTCTAAAGGCATAGGCAGACAAAACTCTTGGGGTAAAGGTGATATATTTTATTAGATCAACTAGATTGTTGCAAATAGATATAAATATTTGCAATCTTTCAGGCCCAAAAGGCCTATGTCAGGCAAAGGAGAATTCAAAGATTGTAAAAATGGATCCTATGACCCCAGCTGACTTCTTGCCCTTTGGGCA